>NW_006408569.1:11816508-11819334 GCF_000296735.1 Chrysochloris asiatica | reverse complement strand
TTCTAAAGAAGAACAAGGATAAATTGGTTCATGATATATCTTACATTTATGTATTTTGATAAATTGAATTTGGAATGCATTTCAAAACTCTAAATCTTTTTTTAAGTGTATTTCTTGACAAATACATGTCAAGAACATAAGAGACTGTAGCAACCACTTTGATAACTACTTTCTTTTTCCGTGTGGAAACCATAGCTATATAATGTTGATTGAAATACATACTCAAGCATAGATCTTTTTCATCCTCTAATTTCTACATCCAATGGATGCTATTCTGTCATTAACCAGTACAGATCTTTTCTGTAACATAACTGTGGAATCAACCATTTCAGAAAATATCTTTTTTTTTTTTTTTTCTGTCAAGGAAAAGATAAGTGACTGGAATAGTTATAAAATAGCAAAAAAAAAAAAAATTATGCAAAGAAATATATTTGAGTTGGTTTCCCATTTATAATGCTGTTTATTTACCACCAAGGATACTTGACTATATTTATCTTTCAGTTCACATTGTTGCACAACTTTCTTTAATATATAATTGCACTTACCAATTTCAATTCAGATGAAAGGTTTAGCACAGGAAATAAAAATTCTATATATTAAAAAAAATCTAAAAATTATAATGAAATGTTGTATTAATTGCATTTTAGTGACATTGTCTAGGATGAGAGTATAGCATATTCTCCATGTGTACCGAGTGTCATAGCTTATTCAAAATGAATTTCTTGATTGTATGTGTCATAGATAGGTTTCTTGGAATTCAAAAATAAGTTTCTCATTTCCATCAGTATAGGAATGATGTGCAGAGAATTTTCTGATATTTCAAAGTACTTTAAAAATCTGTGTGAGTGCGTTTGTGTATAGGTTCCTTTTTTAAAAACCTGGTTAAGAGTCCTGCTGTGGTGCTATAGGATAAGCACTGGACCATAAGGTCGATTTGAACTACAAGGTCAGAAGTTCAAACTCACTCCTCAGAAACCCTATAAAGCATCTCTATGAGTCAGAATCAACTCGACAGCACTTAACAACATGCATGAGTACTCTTTTGCTCTTTCTAGACTTCCTAACTTTAATAAAATCTTATTGTTGTTGTTAAGTGCCATAGAGTTACTTCTGACTAATAGCAAGCTTGTATAGGGTTTCTGAGGAGCAGTTGGTGAGTTTGAACCACCGACCTTTATGATCCTCAGTCCAGTGCTTATCCTACAGTTCACACAAGGAGTCTATTGATTGCATAGAGAAAATCAATATCTGCTGTATAGAGACAATCAGTATCTGAAGTCCTGGTATGGCACTGTAGGATAAGCACTGGACTGCTAACTACAAGGTAGGTGATTTGAACCCATCATCTACTCTTTGGAAACCCTATACAGGGTCACTATGAGTTGAAACCGACTCAACAGCCCTTAAAAACAATAATCAATATTTGGAGCAGGTTTTGCACTGATGGCATATGTAAGTCCTCGTTTGCCTGTTGTTGTTAGTTGCCATCTGGTTTATTCAGACCCCATTTGATGCAGAACAGAAGTTCTCCACAGTGTTTTTTTAGCTGTATTCTTTATGGAAGCAGTTCAGCAGCCTTTTCTTCTGCAGTGCTGCTTGATGTTGTTGTTGTTAAGTGCCATTGAGTCAGTTCTGATTCAATCTTGTAAAAGCTTTCCGAGGAGTACCTTGAACCACTGACTTTGCAGTTCAAACCCACCTTACAATCCAGCACATTAACCCACAACGCCACACCAGGACTCTGCAGTGCTGCTTAATGGGATCAAATTGCCAAGTTTTAGGTTAGCGGTAGAGAACAGACCATTGGAACCATATAGAGATATACTCGCTTGCCTAGAAACTGGGTTTTATGGGATGGGTATAAAAGTGGACAGATGAGATATCAGATGAGAAACACCTGAATAATGCCTAAATCCCAAATTTTGACACTGTCAGAAGATATATTTGATGTTTAAAAAATGTGATCTTCCCAAAATGGAATATGGTAGGTACAATTAATATTTTTAGTCTTGTTTCTTGTTTGGTTATTGTTTAATCCAAGTACTTGCTCAAGGAGATCTAGGGCTGTAATTCACCCTATCTGTTTATCCATACTACACTCAAGCCAAAAATTTAGATTTATTTTACTCCTTAAAATTCTTAAGTAAAAAATTAGGTTAAATTAGTCCCATGTTGTGCTCCCAAATTTATAGTAGAAGCAAATGCTAATTATCTCTGGAAAAACACATTTTAAACCCAAACCTTAAAGAAATGAGGTAAATAGTGGTTCACAATTCCAGATGCACTAAACACTTAAGGAATTAAATCATCATAAATAACTGTCAGCAGGAACCAAACATTGTAGAATTAAATAGGGTGAGTAAAGATAATGGAATTATGTAGTTCAGAATATGAAATGTGAAAAAAAAGAATAAATTGAGATTATAAAGAAATAACAGGATGCAAAATAAATTACTGATAATAATAGAACATCCATTAATAACTATAACGTGGAATTTAAGAAGTATGAATCTAGGAAAGCTGAAAATAAATAAATTAGTGAGTTTAAATAGACTAGCATTAACCATGTTGAATCAGACAATCTTATGGTTTACTAGAGTAGGCAGGACAATTTGAAGAGGAATGGTGTAGGATTCATGGTTAAAAAGATGAATTCACAAGAGAACAAACAAGATGGCGGATCGGGTGGACGTATAACAGAGAGCTCCGCCAACAACAACACAGAATACCCAACCAAGCACATATAAAGGAATACTTAGAAGGTTGGAAGGCTCACAGCTGGGGGAATTTGTGGCAGAAGCAAGAAATCTATTGCTTTCTAGTCCG
>NW_006408569.1:11803345-11809078 GCF_000296735.1 Chrysochloris asiatica | reverse complement strand
CTCCTTGTGCTAGGGCCCTTAAGTCTGGCTCAAAGGTGGGATTTCTGTCCTTGGATGTCAATCAAGAGGCAGAAGCGCAGCAGAGTTGACTGGTTTGTAGTGAGACGCTATGGGCTGGGCTTGTGGGTCTCTAAGTTGGTTGACCCCGCCTCTAAGCCACGATCCAACGGTTAGGCTAGGAAGGTGCTCTTTCGTCCAGGATAAGTAGGACAGCCTGGCCTGCCCCTGCAGTCTTTTCCCGCTAGGTAGCATCTCCCCTTCCACCTGGTCTCCAGACACCTCTCACCCTGCCGCTCCGTGGTCTGAGTTTCATTTAACACCTCCACCAGGTCTGTGCAGTTGTTGCACATCGTTTAACCGCCGCTCTCCATGGAGAGAGTAGGTTGCTCTAATCTCTGCTCACTTGCTTGTTTAATCCCTTTTATATCTCCGAAGAGATTGATTTTAGATATAACCTAATCCCATAGATTACATCCTGCCTCATTAACATAACTGCCTCTCACCCTGCCTCATTAGCTTCATAGTCTTGAGGAATTGCAATACATAGGACAATGATCACAAAATGGAGGATAATCACACAATCCTGATACTCATGGCATAGCCAAGTTAACATATATTTTAGGGGGCACAGTCCGATCCATAATAGTAGACAAAATTGTCAATTCTTGAAAGCATATAATACAAAACTCAATGTAAACTGGAATAATAAACTTGAATTGCCCGATAGCTATTAAAGTAATTGGATAAGTAGATTAATTTTTGTCACAAAGTAAGCACCAAGTCCTGATGGATTTACAGTTGAGTTATAAGAAAGAATAAAAAAGCTAATAATTCCACTGTTATGCAAATTCTTTAAGAAAATAGAAAATGAGGGAATATTCTTATTTGTTTTGTAATCTGAATATTATGAGACAAGAAAACCACAGATAAATCTCAAATATACTGAAGGCATTAGCCAGTGCATTAGAACAGTAAAAAGTAATAGCTTATAATGTTGAAAATATAGAACCTCCAGTTTCAATAGATAGCATGATTATCTATATAGACATCTCTAGAAATGATTAGAAACCCTGATGTGACAATATATGATGAGCACTGAACAGCTAACCCCAAGGTCAACAGTTCAAGACTACTAGCAGTGCTCAGAAATTCTTTACAGGGTCACTACCAGTAGGAACCTGCTCTGCAACACATAACAACAACAGAAATTAATAGAATTAACATGACATTGCATTGTTGCTTCATATACGTTTAATATATAAAACTAATTGCATCTCTTTAGTTTTATTGTGGCAGTGTATCTGTTGTCCACAGGGTCACTTTAAGTCGGAGCCAACACAATGGCACCTAACAAAAATAATTTTATTATAACCTATAACTATGTTTTATATGTATACATCAAATGGTTAAAAATCAATCAATTCAAATACAAATTACAATTAAATTTAAACATATATAAAAGTATAACAAAGCATGTTCACTATTTTTATGAGAAAATTACAAAACTTTTAAAAGAAGACCTAAATTAATGGAGAGATATTACACACTCGTGTAGAGGAAGACTCAGTATTGTAAAGATGCCAGTTCTTCCCAAATCCATGGATACATTCAAGGTAATTCCAATTAAAATGCCAATGAAATTTTTTATGCAACTTAAACTAATTTGAAAAAGAATAGAGCAGAGCAGATGACACAACACAGCCAATACATTGCTGAAGATGATGGAGGAAATGGGTTTGCTTTATTAGACATATCAAGTCTTATTATTTCAAAGTTATGAAATTCAATGCATTATAGTATTGTTGTTGTCAGGTGCCGTCGAGTTGGAACCGACTCTTAGCGACCCCGTGCACAGCAGAACGAAACAATGTCCGATCCTGGGCCAACCTCACTACCGCTGCCACACTTGATGCCATCAATGATGCCACCTGGCCGGTCCACCTCGTTGGGGGTCTTCCTCTTTTTCTCTGACCCTCCATCTTACCTAGCATGACATCCTTCTCCAGTGACTGTTCCCTCCTGACAATATGTCCAAAGTATGAGAGACGAAATTTAGCCATCTTGGCCTCCAAGGAGCACTCTGACTGCACTTCTTCCAAAACAGATCTATAGTGTAGGTGTATTAATTCTCATAGCTTTGAAATAATAAGGTTTAATATATCTGATAAGGCAAAATCATTGTCCTCTATCTTCTGCAGCAATTATTATTTATCTTAGGACATCTGCTCTATCATATTCAATTTCAAATAAATTTAAGTTGCATGTTATTAATTGTAATAACTGCTGTAGTTGTTGTGTGTTGTTGAGTTGGTTCCAACTTTGTTGGAACAAGTTAGAACTGATTTGACAGCAGACATCAATAACAACAGGTACAGAAATTATTAGAATTTACAACATGACTTAGCATTGTTGCTTTATATAAGTTTAATATATAAAACTAAATGTATATATTAAAAAAAACCCTAAATATCTAATTTTATTATGATATTGTTTGATGCTGTTGTGCACAAGGTCACTATGAGTAGGAACCTATTCAAAGACACCTAACAAAAACAATTTCATTGCAACCTATAGCAATGTTTTATCTATCTATCTATCTATCTATCTATCTATCTATCTATCTATCTATCATAGTTTAAAATCAATTGAAAATACAATTTACAATTAAAATAAAAATTAAAAATTGCCTAGAAAACCATTAAAAAAGATGTTCACTATTTTTATGGAGAAAATTATAAAACTTTAAAAATAAGACCTAAATTATTGGTATACCACTTGTCTGGTAGTTTGTCATACTGTGGTGGCTTGTGTGTTGCTGTGATGCTGGAAGCTGTGCCACTGATACTTTAAATACCAGGAGACTCACTCATGGAGCTTCCAGACAAAGACAGACAAGGAAGAAGAAGGGGCAGACTACTTCTGAATGTTTAATCACTGAAAAGTTTATGGATAGTAGTGGAACATTATCAGATATAGTTCTAGAAAATGAGAACATTATAAATAGCACCATAATATCATCAGATAGAAGTCCTGTTGTGGTGCTGTGGGTTAATGCGCCAGACTGCAAAGCCGTTTGAACTGCAAAGTTTGTAGTTCAAGCTCACCAGCTGCTCCTTGGGAACCCTATACAGGGTCACTATGGGTCGGAACCAACTCCACAGCACTTCACAACACAACAACAACATCATCAGATAAGTACCAGAATATGAACCCATCAGGCTGGAAGGCACTCAAAATACGACTGGGGGTAAACTGACTTCTCAAAGTAGAGTTGCCCATGATGACGCAAATGGAGTAAAGCTTTCAGGACCTTTACTTGCTGATGGAGCACAACTCAAAATAAGGAGAAACAGCTGCAAAATGTTTAACATTCAGAACATGGGATGTATGAAGTATGAATTTAGGAAAATTGGAAGTTGTAAAAATGAAATGGAACCCATAGTGATCAATGTCCTAGGCATTAGTGAACTAAAATGGACTTGAATTGACCATTTTAAATTTGACAACCATATGGTATACTATGTCTGGAACAACAAATTGAAGAGGCATGGTTTCTCATTCATCATCAAAAAGAATATTAAAAGATCTATCTTGAAGGACAATGTTATATGTGATAGGATGATAGCCATATTCCTACAAGGAAAATCAGCTAATACTCTATTATTAAATTTTGTGTACCAACCACTAAAGTCAGTGATGATGAAATTGAAGAATTCCACCAACATCTTTAGTCTGAAATTGATCAAAGATACAATCAAAATGTACTGATAATTACTGGTAACTGGAATAGGAAAGTTGGAAACAAAGATGAAGGATCAGTAGTTGGAAAATATGGCCTTGGTGATAGAAAGGATAGTAGAGATCACTTGAAAGAATTTTCCAAGTTCAATGTCTTGTTCATCGCAAATACCTTTTTAGACAACATAAGAGGAAACTGTACTGATGGTCTCACTAGAAGGAATCTACAAGAATCAAATTGACTACATCTGTTGGAAGACAAGGTGGAAAACGTCAAGATCCTCAGCTAAAACAAAGCCAGAGGCCTACTGTGGAACAGACCATCAACTGCTCATATGCTGAAGCTGAAAAAATTTAAACAAGTCCACAGAGCCAAAATGTGACCTGAAACATATCTTTCTTTAAATTACAGATTATTTCAACAACGTATTTGTTATATTAGACACTAGTAACTGAAGAGCAAAAGAAAGAGCTCCAGAACATCAGGAACATCATATAGGATAAAAACAAGTGGTCATTAAAAAGGCAGAAAAGAAACATAAGACCAAAATGCATGTCAGAAGATACTCTGAAATTTGCTCTCCTGAGTAGGGATGCTAAATCTAATGGAAGAAACAAAAAAGTGAAAGAGCTGAATAGAAAATGTAAGGGCAGCTGAAAAGACAAAGTTAAGTATTGTAATGAAATGTGCAAAGACCTGGAGTTAGAAATCTGAAAGGGAAGAAGAACACACTCAGTATTTATCAAGTTGAAAAAAACTGAAGATTTTGAGTCATTTCCTTGATATGCACTCTTCTTTATATGTAAACTCAAGTGGTTTTGCATCTCTAGCGAATCCAGCCTAAGGCAGTCAGTGATTTGAACTCACCAGTCACTCCTTAAGAGAAAAATGTCTCAAAGATGTCTGCTTCTTTAAACTTTTACAGCCTTAGACAATGTGGGGCATATCAATTCCTTATTTAGTTCCTCCTCTGTGTGGCGCTGTGGGTTAATGAGTCAGACTGCAAAGCCCTTTTAACTGCAAGGTCAGTGGTTTAAGCTCACCAGCTGCTCCTTGGAAACCCTATTACAGGGTCACTACGGGGTAGGAGTCAACTCAATAGCACTTACTTAATAACAACAAGTACCCTCACATGAATGTGAAAGTTGGAGAGTGAAATTAGGAAGACCTTAGAAGAATTGATGTATTTGAATGATGGTGTAGGAGAAGAACATTAAAAGCACCATGGACTGCCAGAAGAACAACAAATCTGTGTTGGAAGAAGTACAGTCAGAATGCTCCTTAGAAACCAGGATGGGAACACTTCATCTCTCACTTTGGACATGTTATCAGTGGGACCAGTCCCTGGAGAAGAACATTATGCTTGGTGAAGTGGAGGGTCAGAGAAAATAGGAAGACACAGTGGCAGCAACAGTGAGCTCAAACGTAACAACAATTCTAAGGATGGTGCAGGACCAAGAAGTGGTTTGCTCTATTTTGAATAGGGTTGCTATGAGTTGGCACCAATAGGATGGCACCTAACAGCAACAACAACTAGCCTTAACCCTTGCCACTTCCTTACATATACCTAATTCTCTACCCACATTAAGCTGTAATTCATTTATTCAATAAATGTTCACTCTTCTGTGTCTTTTAGCCAGGGTTTTGAAGTGGCTCTTCCCAGTTCAATCATGACTGATGAAGCAAAAATGGAACAGACACAACTTTTTGGAAATGTGGATGAACCAGAACAATAACTGGAATGGGGAAAGTTATGATTTGACTCCCAGCTAGAAATTTAATCTCCCTTTTAGAAAATGAAAACAGAGTGTGTCTTGTATAGCGACTATATTTCTTCATTATGGTGCCCTACTCTAAGTTGGTGGCTGATCCTGCCAGTTTGAATGAGTGTTCCTCTCCCATTGTTGTTGTTGTTAAGTGCCGTCGAGTCGGTTCCGACCCATAGCGACCCTGTACAGGGTTTCCGAGGCTGTAAATCTTTACGGGAGCAGAAA
>NW_006408569.1:11791250-11797835 GCF_000296735.1 Chrysochloris asiatica | reverse complement strand
AATAGATCTGTTTTGGAAGAAGTGCAGCCAGAGTGCTCCTTGGAGGCCAAGATGGCTAAGCTTCGTCTCTCATACTTTGAACATATTGTCAGAAGGGAACAGTCGCTGGAGAAGGATATCATGCTGGGTAAGGTGGAGGGTCAGAGAAAAAGAGGAAGACCCCCAATGAGATGGATCGGCCAGGTGGCATCATTGATGGCATCAAGTGAGGTTGCCCCAGGATCGGACATTGTTTCGTTCTGCTGTGCATGCGGTCGCTATGAATCTGTTCCGACTCGATGACACCTGACAACAACAACGCTACCAGAGCTCCTTTAATAGGTGGTGATGTGCCCTGGAGTTGGTTCCGACTCATACCGACCCTGTACAGGGTTTCCAAGACTGTAAATCTTTACGGGAGCAGAAAGCCTCATCTTTCTTCCATGGAACAGCTGGTAGTTTCAAACTGCTAACCTTGAGCTCATTTTAAATTGCATTGGTCATTATTACAAGAAAAATTTCTGTGACTAAAACCAGAACTGATGATATGATACCTAGTGATATCCCGTGTCAGAAAGGATATGGCTTAACTGAAAATCTCACGTACTGACACTGAAAGTGTAAATTGTTTTAATCAATCTAGAAGACCGAAGTATTTACTAAAGGTGATTATATTTTCTTTATGACCCAGCAATTCCTCTTCAATATGTATTCTAAAGGGATGTGTACATACATGAACACATGTAAAAGATTGTTCATTGCACTATTATTCATAAGCCTCTACTACTGAAATATCAAAGTTTCTATTAAGAGTAGGATAAATTGTGCAATTTTCATAATAAGGATTCTAAACAGCAAAGAAAACAAACTACATCAAATATAATCAATTACTTTTATAGATATAATATGGACAAACAAGACAGACATTAAAAATACATGATCGACGACCTATTTATGTCCATTTCAAATTTCTGATTTCTAATATAATAGATTATTTTGGCTTATTTCTGTCCATTCCAACACAGTCTTGTTTGTTCCTCTGGCAATCTATGGTACTATTTTTTCTTCTTTTCTTTTTTTTAAAGCTTTCATTGTGACGAGCAATAGTTTACATCAGAGAACATTGATTGATTTTGCACTCATCATGTTTTTATTTCATTGCAATGATTACAATCCCCTGCATGCATCATCATTTAACAGTATTTGCTTCTAGTCCCTCTTTTTTTTTTTTTTTTTGATATGTACAAAAACACTCAGGAATATATAATCATTTAAACAACCTAAGTGCCAGACACATAGTCTTTCTTTTTCCGTGAGTCTAGAGTCCTTAGCTGCCTCCATCTCTGGTGTCGCTGCTTCTTTGGATAGGGTCCCACGTTCTGCTCATACTTTTCTCTCTTGATGGTCTGTCTATTCCTGGAATGTAAAATTAAGTAATTCCCCCTTTTTGTTACACAACTTCTATCTTTACAGTTGTGACAGTCGCAATTAATCATGATAACGATTATTCACTAGTGAATCAAAAGAATCCTATCCCCATTTCCTTTCACCAGACCCAGCTAAACAAGATGAAAACTATTCAGTGAGGATTCTACCTTCTTCTGCACACTCTGAAACTCAAGTCCCTCTTGAACACTTATATGCCAGCCACTTTGTGCCTTTATAGCCCCCCCCCCTCAGTTTTAGGTAGCCAATGTCTAAGTTGCCCATCCCAATCAAGCCTGTATACCGAGGAGATAGGCTTGATTCTTGATGTGAAGACTACTTCCCTTTCAGTTGATATTTAGGTCAAGTTCATCAAATTGCAACAAGTTACATTTGCTTCCTTTATCAAATGTCTTTATCTTCCTCTAATTGAGCTCTGGTCTTTAAGCCATTGAAGCTAAGTTAAATGTGTTCTTTCTGCAAGTTTGGGCGTTCTTTTGCATCTCCCCCCACTTCATATCTGCTGGCCACGTCACTATCAGCTCTGGCCCTCCATGGCTAGGTCAATGCCCATGGGCTCAGGAGTTCCCAAGTTTCCCCAAGCTTCGGACCAACCAACACTTCCTCTGTCATCTCAATGTCAACAGGAATCTATGGAACATGGTTGAACTCAGCCTATATCTTCATTACAAACTTTCCCCAACTTTCACTCACATGTAGACCAATGCAGTTACCAACTAGCTTACATGCCTGCTTGTGTGCTCCATTTGAGTTTTAGTCTTGGAGGGGGTTGTCCTGGAAGGACTTGCTTGCCCTGATTGCTCTCCGGTGAACAGCTTGCTTGTTCTTGTCATAGCCAAACAGACTGCCATTTTTGTTTTTGTTTTTTCCTGCTGGTCTTTCTTTCAGGACATATCTTATGTTCCTCTAGCCACTCCTGGCTGATCTGCATGTCCTTCCTCAGAAGATTCTGGATGGGGCTCAGTATTACACCTAAGGTCCTATACACTACAAAGCCTCTGCAGGAAGGCTATTTCACTGGGCAAGTTCTAGAACCCCTTTTAGGTGTTCCAATGAATTATAGGCTGAAGACGGCCTTACAAGCTTTCTGTAATCATGTTACCCCATATTAATTTCTATTCCATTCAAGTGTCTTTCTTACAATAGTAGGCAAGAGAAACCAATATCTATAAGACAGTCAAGCCTCTTGACATTATTTCCCCTCTTTTACCCACTCAGTCTATGCCACGATTCCTTTATTACAGAGTATATTTGCCTCTGTCCCATTCATCCCATGTATTGGTTTGAGTCTGGGATACAAATCTTACAAGTTGTTTGAAACTGGACAATTTATTTTTTCATCTCTAAACTTCTTCTCCACGTGTAAAATGGATATTACTGTAATCACAATTCAGATTTCTGGAGATTTGATCAAATGATCCATTTAAAGCACTTAAGATGGATCCTGCCATATGTTAGGCATCAAATAAATGGCAGTTACTGTTTTTGTTTTTGTTGTTATAATCATCTTTATTATTGCTCCATACATGTGAATAGATAACTGAATGGGAGGAAATACACATTTCTGGTTACACATGCTATCCTGAAAGAATAGTATTGGTGAATCTTGATATTCAAGTTTTATTTTAGAAATATCCTCCAATATAGGTTTTATTTTATAATTTAATTTGTTGTTGTTGTTAAGTACCCTTGAGTTGATTCTAACTCATAGGAACCCTGTATAGGTTTTCTGAAGAGTGACTGGTGAATTTGAACCTCTGACCTTGCAATTAGCTGTCCAGTACTTATCCTACATCATACAGCACTACACCAGGACTCTTTAAACAAGTTTAAATAACTTTTGTTTATTATTATTCAAATGTCTGTACTTTTCTAACTAAAAAAGCAACAACACTTTTTTGAACCTCAGAAAAATTTGCCTGATGATCTGTCATAAGTCTATTTGCTTAGTTTATTGGGTGTTGTTTCAATTGTCAGGAAATAATCACAGCAACCAGCATCTTTTATGTTCCAACATGATTTTCTCTTGGTCCAATAGGTGGTGTTACGACTGAATGTGTGGCCAGATCACAAATAACAGAACTGAGACTACTGCATCAGACAGCTTTCCAGATTGCTGGCATTAGTTATGTGTTGGAAAATGTGGCAAAGAGGGGAAAGTGTTGGACCTGCAGATTTATTAGTCCACTGCCATTGTTGATTGGTTGAGTGACCTTTTAATTGTAACCTAAGTAGCCAGGAGTCTTTGTTTATGGAAGGTTTCTGGGACTGCAGTCTTTCACAGTCATCCTTATTGCAGTGTGTACTTTATAGCACTGAACCACTATTCGATTTCTGGCTTTCTTTGGAAGAGATTGTAAATCTTTTGTTGCAATGCTATTGATCCACAGAATTCCAGTCTGATGATTAAAAAAAAAAAAAAAAAAACAAGAAACAAAAAACCTCCTCAGAATTTGCCAACATCTATACCCTGTTTTTATGACTTGAAGTTATATAATATTTGTAGAAGAAGAAAGGTATAAATATATTCAATTTTATGGTTCATAGAATAGTACCATCATTACAATGATGGAATAATTCTTGTTCAATATCTGAAAACAATATGAGAGCTTCTTTTTTTTTTAACCAAATATAACTTGTGTGCTTGATTTTTCACTAATATTTATCTTTCCTCTTGTTTCAAAAATCTTGGATAAAATAATCTACAGAAGCATTCTAGATTGTTCTACTTTTGAATTAAGATATTTAAGAGTTACTTCACAGTTTTATTTATACTTCTTAAACTAAAACTATTTACTAATAATCTGGACAAAAACCTCTTGTGGTTGATTTCTACATACCTAGTTCTGCTCCAATATTAAAGTGAAATTTCATCAACATGTACAAAGAAAATTTATTTTCCATTTTTTAGCTTTCACTCTTTAAATTATTTCTTTGTTCCAGTCTCTGCAGACCCAGCATATAAGAACTCATACTTCTTCTAAATACAGTGATTGATTCAGTGGTAGGTCCATGATTTAGACCAGGTCACAGTGATTTGCTCTGTGTTGACACTAGGGAAAGTTAGTCTAATCAGAGCAAGTCTTAAGCCTTTTTCAGGCATTACCAGGAAGAATATCTGAAAACAAATATATATTTTGTGTTTGATTTTTCACAAATATTTATACATTTTTTTTCTCCAAAATCTTTGATAAATCTACAGAAGCATTTTGGATTGTTCTTCTACTTTTGAGTTAAGATGCACAGATGATAAAACTTTACTTTCTGAAAGTAAAGAGGACTTAAAATGCATATCGATGAAAATCAAAGACCACAGCCTTTGCTATGGGTTGAGTGAGCCTCAATGTAAAGAAAACAAAAATCCTCAATAAATAACATCATGATAAATGGGGGAAAAAATGAAGGTGTCAGAGACTTCATTTTGCTTGGATACACTCATGCAAGCATCAGTCAAGAAATCAATGAAGCATTGAATTAGGCAAATCTACTGCACAAGACCTTGTTAAAGTGTTCAAGAGCAAAGATCTCAGTTTGAGGAATAAGGTGTGCGTGACCTAAGCCATGGTAATTTCAATAGCCCCATATGCATGTGAAGTTTGGATAGTGAATAAAGAAGACTAGAAGAATTGATGCATTTGAGCTTTGGTGTTGGAGAAGAATATCAAAGGTACCATGGACTGCCAGAACAAACAAATCTGTGTTGGACGAAGTACAGCCAGAATGCTCCTTCGAAGCCAAAATGGTCAGACTTCATCTCTCATACTTTGGACAAGAATAACAGGACATATTACCAGTCCCTGGAGAAAGACATCATTCTTAGTACAGTGGAGAGACCGTGAAAAAGAGGGAGACCCCTAATGAGGTGAATTGGCACAGTGACAGCACCAATGGACTCCAACTGTAGCAGCAGTTGTGAGGATTGCAAGGAACTGAGTGGTGTTTTGTTCTGTTGTACCTAGGGTGGCTATGAATTGGAAATGACTCTATGGCATCTAACAACAACTAGGGAAATTGTTTTGTCTGTTTTTGGCTGGACTTGACCTATGAAGATAAGGAGCCAAAAGTTGCAGTTGAGAGTCTTTATTGGAGAAAACCCAATATAAAATAAAGAAACAAACTAGTTGCTACCAAGACGATACTCATGGTGAACCAACAAGTACAGAGTAGAACCAAACTCTATGAGATTTCAAGGTTTCCTTTCAGGAGCAAATTGCCAGAAACGTCATGTGAGCCACCTTGGATGGGTTCAAACTCAACTAGTAGTTGAGTGACACCTAGGAACTTCAAAGTGAATATAGAATTAAACAAAGGAAAAAAACAGAGGACTCCCCTCTCACAACATCATTTGTGTCCTTGCTTCTAGTTGTTCCTGAAGCTAATAATATTCCATTCTTTTTATTTTCCTTAAACCAGAGTTGAATGTTCTATCACTTGCTACAGAGATATTCCTAACTGAGCAATAGAAGTACACACAAAGTGAGAAAGGGGCAAAAATGAATCAACAACTAGAACGTTTCAAAAAGAAAGTATCATTTCCATTTAAATAGTGTTTTTAAAAGTCATGTATGAAGTGTATTAGAAAAAGATTTGTTGTTGTTGTTGTGAAGTACTGTCGAGTCGGTTCTGATCCATAGCGACCCTGTATAGGGTTTTCGAGGAGCAGCTGGTGAGCTTGAACCGCTGAGCTTGCAGTTCAAATGACTTTGCAGTCTGGCTCATTAACCCACAGCACCACACCAGGACTCCAGAAAAATATAGGATTGGTTAATGGTGATGGTGGAACAACATGATGAATGTAATTAATGCCACTGAACTGTACTTGTCAATATTGTTGAAACAACAAATATATTGTTGTATATATATCTGCCACTATATATAATTTAAATATATGTGTCTGTGTATGTTGCTGTTGTTAAGTGCCGTGGAGTTGGTTCTGACTCATAGAGACCCTGTATAAGGTTTCCGAGGAGTGGCTTAAGAGTTTGCATCCTTGCCCTTGCGGTTCAAACCGACCGTGTGTTCAGTGCTTATCCTACAGTGCCACACTTGTTGTTGTTGTTAATTGCCGTCGAGTCAGTTCCGACCCATAGCGACCCTGTACAGGGTTTCCGAGGGTGTAAATCTTTACGGGAGTAGAAAGCCTCATCTTTCTCCCACGGA
>NW_006408569.1:11787705-11791150 GCF_000296735.1 Chrysochloris asiatica | reverse complement strand
CGACCCTGTACAGGGTTTCCGAGGCTGTAAATCTTTACGGGAGCAGAAAGTCTCATCTTTCTCCCACGGAGCGGCTGGTAGTTTCAAACTGCTGACCTTAAAGTTCGCAGCCCGATTCGTAACCACTAGAACCAGTTTGAATGAGTGTTCCTCTCCCATAGTCCTGTTGATAATCATCCACATCAGGCTCCTGAAAGGGCTCAGTTCACCATTTCTGAGTTTCTCATTCCAGGATTTTGAATTGTAGTTTTTATTGTTCTAGTAATTATTCCACTTTACTCAAATTCTTAAACTCTGTGTCTAGTCCAATGCCACTTCATTGACAGGAATAAAAAGGTTAGAACTGGTTTAAATCCCTGATGTAAGCATGTTTTTCCTTCTGTTTGAATGGTCTCTCTTCTACTAAGCTTCAACTCCTATTTACTGTCTTCTATCTTCATACCTTTTATAGTATTAGTTGTTCCAATGTCACCACAGTGTCTGGTGTGTATGTTTATCATGGTTCTAGAATGTGAGAAACTTAAAGTGACTAATTAATGCAATGTACATGAAATGATGGCCTTCATAACTCTAATGCATGACTCTTTGTACCAAACATGCAACAAACAAAACAAAATCCTATAATTAATTTACACTGTCTTTTAAATGGTAAACCCACCACAGACTTCTTAATGATATTTGTTGCACATTTTCTTGTACGGGGTCTCAATTACCACTATGTTACTGACATTTGTCAAATTATGAATGAAACTAAATCTGAATATGGGATACAATATGTATTTAATCATTAAAACACAAATGCACTGCATAATTTTTGAGTGTATTTATATTTGTGAGCAGCAATATATCAAAAGATAGGCAAAATTTTTATATGCATTTGCATATCACATTGGTTTAAACTTTTGTGAGACAGAAAATAATATATAGGAATGACTTTTTAAAAGTGTTATGCTAAAAGTAAATCTGCTATCCTAGCTCCATCAAAGGAAGAGATTGCATTACTGTTTCAAAAGGGAATACACAACTTTTGACTTCCTTAATTGAACTTTTAGCATGCAAATATGCAAAGTGAAAGATTTCTTGAGATGCTGGAAGGGACAATATCAGTGTGAAATAAAATCCATTTGGAATAAAGCTCTCAGATACAAAATAGAGCACAAATCTTAACCAAAATGACACCAATTGTTAATTCCATGTACTTTAGGGAGATATTATCATTTTAGCTAATTAAGTCAAAATGCCAACAAAGACAAGGAAATGGAACTTTTTCAAGATGATTTTGAGGACTCCGGGAGATAATGTTTCAAAAATAAAATGTAGCCATTGTGCTAAAACAGACTATGCATATTCATCTAGTAACTTTTCACCTGAAAGATGTTGGGGTCCCCAGCTATCCTAGACAGAAATATCAGCCTCTATTGGGTCTCTAAAATTTTGTTAGTATTTTAGATGGTGTTTCTTTATGAAAAGCAGCCCTTCCTCTTGTACTCTGCCATAGGTGAGTCAGTCTACACATCTCATCTCTATTTGAGGAAGACTACCTCTTCTTGGAATTCAGGCTAATTTGTTGCTCAAAAGCCTCGGCTCTCTGATGGGTCAAGAAAAGATAGCATTTTATATTTTATCTTGCCTTTTCTCCTTTTTAGCATGGAAGTGACACTTTTTCCAGTTCCCTACACCCCAAGTGGCAGTGAAAATGCAAAGTCCAATATTTTGTACATAAATAATTTGCAATTCATTAATGTAAATTTTATTGGTACGGTAATGGTGTTTGGGTTATGTGAGATAATGTCCAGAGCAGGATACTATAATATCTGAAGATTCATAGTATTTTAGTTTATATGCTCTATAAAGGACGCATATACAGAATATATAAATAACTACTGTTGATGTTATTATTAGGTGATTTTGAGATAGTTGCAACTCATAGTGACTCTATGTACAACAAAACAAAATAAAGCTCAGTCTTGCACCAGTCTCAAAATTGTTGCTGTACTGGAGCTTATTGTTGCAGCCACTGTCAGTCTTCCTGGACTCGACTTGGCACTGTAGGATTATCACTGGACTGTGTACCACAAGGTTGGGAGTTCAAACTCACCAGCTGCTCCTCAGAAACCCTGTACAGAGTGGCTATGAATTGGAACCTACTCGATAACACATAACAACAACAACATACTTTACCAAGCATGATGTCCTCCAGAAACTGGTTTCTCCTGATAAAGCATCCAAAGTACATTAGACAAAGTCTCTCTACCTTTGATTCTGTGGAACATTCTGACAGTACTTCATCCAAGACAGGTTTGTTCTTTCTTCTGCCAAATCACTATATAGTTAATATTTCTCCTCCAAAAACATAATCCAAAAGCATCAATTCTTCTCCAGTCTTTCTAATTCATTGTGCAGCTTTCCCAGGCATATGAAAAGATTGAAAATACCATAACTTGGGTCAGGTGCACCTTAGCCCTTAAAGTGACATCTTTGCTTGTTATCATTTTAAATAATAATTTTGAAGCATATTTGTCCAATATAATGTTATTTGATTTGTTGAATGCTATTTCCATTGGCATTGATTGTGGATCCAAGAAAAATGAAAATCGTGACAACTTTAATCTTTTCCCCATTTATCATGATGGTCCAATTGTGAGGATTTTTGTTTTCTTTACAATGAGGTGCAATCCATACTGAAATCTATGGTCTTTGATCTTTATCACAAGTGCAACAAAATCATTAGAAAATCATATGATACAGTGAAAAATACAATGGCTCAGCTAATTGAACAGTTTTGAAAGCACACCAAAATAACCCTTAATTATATGAAAATAAATTTAATAATATTGTTGTTATTGTTAAGTGCCGTCGAGTCAGCTCCGACCCATAGTAACCCTGTATAGGGTTTCCAAGGAGCAGCTGATGAGCTTGAATCACCGACCTTGCAGCTCAAACCCATTAACCCAGACCATTAACCCAGTTAATTAACCCAGAGTCCAGCCCATTAACCCAGAGTGCCACACTAAGACTCCAAAGAAAGACCAGGGGCATGATGGTGGTGACGGTGGTTATGTGCGGTGGAGTCTGTTCAACTCATAGAGACCCTGTATAGGGTTTCTGAGGCTATCAATCTTTATGGGAGCAGAAAGCCTCATCTTTCTCCCATGGAACAGCTGGTAGTTTCCAACTACTGACATTGAGGTTAGCTGGTAATTCGTAATCAAATCAGCACGCTACGAATTAGCAGCTAACCTCAAAGCAGAGTTGACCATGATGACATGAATAGAGTTAAGCTTGGAGGAGAAAAGCTCACAGAACCTTCATTTGCTGATGGACCACAACTCAAAATGAAGAGAAAGAGCTGTAAACATCCATTGAAAATTGGAACATGGAATGTACGAAGTATGAATCTGGGAAAATTGGAAGTTGTCAAAAATGAAATGGAACACATAAACAT
>NW_006408569.1:11786682-11787605 GCF_000296735.1 Chrysochloris asiatica | reverse complement strand
TAGAAAGCCTCATCTTTCTCCCACGGAGCAGCTGGTAGTTTCGAACTGCTGACCTTAAGGTTCACAGCCCGATTCGTAACCACTACATTACCAGAGCTCCTTACAGTGCCACACTAGGACTCCATATATGTGTGTGTGTGTATAATTGTCTTTAAGTCTGATTTCACCGGGAAGAAATGATAGGAAAGGGAATTCGTGAATAAGAAATGCCAAAATTAAACCAAACCTATTGCTATTGAGTAGATTCCAACTCTTAATGACCCTCTACATAAGGTTTACTGAAACTGTGAACTTTTAAGAAAGCAGTTTGTTTTTCTCCCACAGAGTTGCTGGTGAGTTTGAACGACCAACCTTGTGATTATCAGTTCACTGCTTTTCTTACAGTGCCATCAGGTTTCCTGTTGGAACCTGAAATCATTGTTGTTGTTGTTAAGTGCCATCAAGTCTGTTCCAGAAGAAGCAGTTGGTGAGTTTGAACCACCTACCTTGCTGTTCAAACCAGCTTTTCTGTTGGCACGTTAACTCACAATGCCACACCAGAACTTCTTGCATAAGAAATAGCAAGTACAAAAACTCAAGTGTGAGTTTATATAGCATGTGAATTCAAGAAATGGCAAGTCAGTGCTGTGCAGAATATGATCAAGGTGCCTGTGTAGTCTTAAATAAGGCTTAAATCCAATAACTAAACAGAGTCCTGGGAGACAGGTTTTTCCTTTTTCCAAATATTAAGCAGAAGGGATGGATAATGTTTTTTTATTGGATAAGTTGTTTTGTGTTGTTATTGTTAAGTACCATCGAGTCGGGTCCGACCCATAGCGACCCTGTACAGGGTTTCCGAGGGTGTAAATCTTTACGGGAGTAGAAAGCCTCATCTTTCTCCTGCGGAGCGGCTGGTAGTTTCGAACCACTGACCTTAAGGTTCG
>NW_006408569.1:11785284-11786582 GCF_000296735.1 Chrysochloris asiatica | reverse complement strand
CATCTTTCTCCTGCGGAGCGGCTGGTAGTTTCGAACCACTGACCTTAAGGTTCGCAGCCCGATTCGTAACCACTACGCTACCAGAGCTCCTTAAAGAAGAAAAAGGTAAGAAGCAAGAGAAGATAGAAGAAGGGAAACAGAAAAACAAGATCACCTATGTTGTTGTTGTTAAGTGCTGTTGAGTTGATTCCAACTCATAGAGACCCTGTATAGGGTTTTCAAGGAGTGGCTGGTGTGTTTGAGTCACCAACCTTGAAGTTAGCAGTCCAGTACTGATTCTACAGCACCACAGCAGGGCTCCCACCTATGATACAAGTCAATGATATTATTTACCTTTATCTCTCTATTTGTGTGTAGTTTTGTAGGTCATTACTTCATTATATATTTGAAGGAAAAAATTGCTTTGATGCCACCTAAATGAACTGTTGATGTCCTGGTATGGCGCTGTAGGATAAGCACTGGACTGCAAGGTCAGTTTGCACTACATAGTAGGCAGTTCAAATTTAGCAGATTCTCTTCAGAAACCCTGTACAGGGTCTCTATGAGTCAGAACTGACTCGACGGCACTTAACATTAACAACAAATGAACTGTTAGATATGGGAATGTATCTAATATAACAAAATTTGGATTCCTATGTACTTTGAGAGTTGTATTCTTCGATATTCAGATATGTTCATCATTTAGGGAATTAAGGACAAAAAACTTTGCCTTTCATTGTCCCTTAAAAAATAAACAAATAAGCTTTCTGTGGGATCTATTTAAGCTATGAAAATGACACAGTGATAATGGGTTTAATTTAGACACAGTTTTCAGTAAATGGAAATTTAGCTTTCTGTAAAGATACAAATCAGCTATTAGATTAAAAGAGAAGATAAATAGAGTGGGATTTCTCTGCACCCTGAAAAGTAATAGATGATTTAAGAAAATCTAAGGTAGACAACTTTTGTTTTGTTTTTCTGATTTTAATGATAATAAAATTTCACTTTAGAAATTTGGAAAATAGAGAACATTTACAAAGACAAAAAAATTAAAGGAGCATGGTACTATAATGCCAAGAGATCTAATGTTGTATGTCTTTCCATAGTTGCTTTTAATACACATTTTAAATTTACATCACTGTTTTGTCTTACTCAATTAGGTTTCAGTTTTATATTCTGCTTTCTATACCTCAAAGAAATTGGCAAACAGTCAACATGCTACTCAGAGAGGAAGTCCAAAGTGCATTGAAAGAAGTGGCAAAGAACAAGTCACCAGGAATTGATGGAATAAAAATTGAAATCTTTCAGGAAAGTGAGGC
>NW_006408569.1:11770559-11783989 GCF_000296735.1 Chrysochloris asiatica | reverse complement strand
ACGGTAGTGAGGTTGGCCCAGGATCGAACATTTTTTCGTTCTGCTGTGCATGGGGTCGCTATGAGTCGGTTCCGACTGGATGGCACCTGACAACAACAACAACAACATGCTATTAAAGGCTCTATATTTTACATCTTTTTAAAGCATTATAGGAGTACTGGTGTGGCAGTGTAGAATAAACACTAGACTTCTAACCACAAGGTCAGTGGTTCAAACTCACCAGTGGCCACTCTCAAACCCTATACAGAGTTGCTATGAGTCAGAAACAAGTCAACAACACTTAACAACAACAAAGTATTATATAACTATCTATCTGATGAAAATGATACAATATCCAGTCAAATATTGTTCGCACTTAGAGTAATTTCTAATTTCTCACTGTTATGGATAACTATTTAATGAATATCTTTTGGACCAGTAAAGGTGATGGCATCTTTATCTCCTCAAAGTGGATCCCCTTCTCACTCAAAATATGGAGGACAACTTGGTCAGAAAGAATGGTTATTTTAATAAGTTTTATGCAAATTGTAAAAGTTTTTGTTCCCAAATTTTCCTAGTTTATAATTCCATTGGCAGACTAGGATATTGTTTATTTCATTACACCTACAAAACACTGCTTTTTATATTAAAGAACAATTATTTTTTTCAGATTTGACAAATAAAATATGGTACCTGAATGAACCCCTGAAATCATTGCCCTGAAACAATCTTTAAACCTTAAACCAAAAATACCCTCTGGAGCCTTCTTAAAACCAAATTGTTTAACTTAACTAGTACAAAGCCTTGAGTTTTATGCTCTTTTAAGACTTGTTTATATGGTATTAAGACTGATAATGGGGTGATTATTATGAAATAATAAGCATGATTAGTATCATTTAGGGGAGTAGTATAGGGAGTCTTGGTTGGTATTGCATTATAATGTAGTAGACCACACAATCAGTTTCAGTTATAAGGTTGGCAGTTCAAATCCACCAGCTGCTCCTTGCAAACCCCATACTGGATCGCTATAAGTTAGAATCCACTTGACAACACTTAACACGGACAAATGGTCACTATAGGGTGCCTATGAGTTAGACTTAACTTGATGGCAGTGGTCTTCATTTTTGGGTTTGGGGGAATAGGGAAAATAGGATTTTGCCTTCAGCAGATTTATTCTAAGACAAAAAATTGTGTTTATTTTTGCTAGTTCAAGACAAAAGGGACTCTGGGAATAAAACTGCCTGTATGCTTATAGTACATACAGCTCTGTACAACTGAGTCTCTTTGCTTTGTGAAAGCTGTAATTCTAGAGGAGGGTTGTGATTTTATAGATTGTGTTCAATCTTCTTGTGTTTCTTTGTATTTATCAAAACATTTGTTTTTGGGTTTATAAATGTTATTTTCACTGATATTTGAGCATTTTATTTTATAAGTGAAGAGATTCTAGGATGGTAATCGAGTGCTTTTAAGATTTTTGCTTTAAATAGTTTACTTGAAAAAATTATGTCATTTAAACAACTGCAGTATTGTGGTTTAGCACATTTTGCTCTGTGGAGGAAAAAGTGTTAAACTTGGAAATTTTTTAAATGTGCTTCTTAGGTTAAACTTAGTTTTCAAGTGTTATTTTTACTATATTGTGCCTATGGTATGCCCAAATATTCAGCTTGTTTTTCATAGTTCCTGATGTTTTCAGAAAAAATAAATTTATTTCCTAAAAAAACACACAAAAAAAAAACACAAACTGTCTATATGGGATCAAATGGACAGCAGCAACTGTAAAGATTCGATCAGAAACTTGGGGGCAGTGATTTGTCGTTAATGGAGCATGAACAACTCAGAAAAAGAGGTGGTAGCATGATTCAAAAATGAAATGCAATTAATGCCACTGAATTGTACATATAGAAACTGTTGAATTGGTATGTATTTTGCTGTGAATATTCTAAGCAACTATTAACTTTTAAAAATAAATGTATGTGGTTTTTTCTGTTTTAATTGAAATCACTTGTTTTTATTACTAAGGTCAAACTTCCATTTTTTTGTATTTTTAGGCTGCAAACAATTTAGGACTGTTTTGTTTTATTTTATGACATTTTCTTTTTTTCATTAGTCTGAAAAGTTTTCTGAGATTGAGTCAGTTTCTACTCGATTTTCATTTCCATATTTTTTAGTATTTTAATTGATTGATTTTTTTTACAGTTGATTTCTCAACCATTTACAATTAAATTTGTTGTAAATAGTTATCTTTTGTTTTAGTTGAGCAATTATTCCACACCCATGTGTTAATCTGCAGTTCCTTTCTCTAGTCACCTATGCTATATTCTCTATTATACAAGGGTGTCAAAAATTGTCTGCATTCCGGTTATATGAAAACACCCATTCACCTTGAGGACACTATGCTGAGTGATATTAGTCAGTCACAAAAACAGAAATACTGCATAAGATCACTATTGTAAAAGACTAAGAAAAAGAACCCATACTAAAAGGGGAGGGGTGGATTCTTTGCTGGTTACCAGGATGAGGGGGGTGGGGTGAGCGGAGGGAGGGGAAGGTGAAGCACAGGGTAGGAAATAGACACAGAATGCTGGGTCAATACCTAAGAAGGCAAGGGAAAGGAAGAACAAGGCCAATGGGAGAACAATTAGGCAGGTTTGCATGGGTTAAGTAGGACAGAGTTAAATAACAATGTATGCACAAACTTGGAACAACAGGGCTCTGGGATACAGGGATTGAGGCATGGTTGGAATGGGCCAAACAGAGGAAATAATGTTAAGATGCTTGACTGTCTTCTGAATCTTGTTTTCCCTTGCATACCATTATAAAATAGACACTTGAGGGGGGGAGAAAGGAATAGCCAGAAATATCACCATAGAAAGCTTGTAAGTCCATCTTCTGCCTATAATTTACTGGAATACCTAAAATGGGGCTACAACATGTCCAGTGAAGGAGGCTTCCTGTGGAGCCTCTGCATTGCATAAGACTATAGGTGGAATCCTGAACCCCATCCAGAATATTCTGAGGTGGGAAATGTCCACTTGAAAGGACAAGCTTACCAGCCTGGAGAGTCTAGAAGAACAGAAGAAACTTCTTGAAAGAAAGACCGACAGGAAAAATACAAAACAATAATGACAATCCGACTGACTACTATAAGAACAAGAAAATTGCTCACTCAAGAGACATCAAGGCAAGCGGATGTCTTGGGATGTCTTGCTCACTCAATGGGAGTACATGAGCAGACATGTGCTCTGACTGGTGACCACATTGGTCACGGATAAGGGGAAGTGGGGGAAAAACAGCAATGAAGTTGTGAGGTAAGCCCTACAAAGTCCAACCACGTTCAATAGACTCCTGTGAACCCAGGTGGAGACTTGGTTGGCAGGCAGTATGGCAAGACCTGGGAAATCCTGGGCCCAGAGTCATTGACATAGCCACAGAGGACTAGAGTGGAGAATGAAGTGTCCAGCTGATAAGAAGAGAGGACATATGCATCAGAACACCCACACTTGACCTGGCTTCAATGACTGGATGATCAGAGCTCAACTAGAAGAAGAAAGAAGAGGAAAAAGAAGAGTAATCTGATACAATTTGATGAACTTGACCTACACCTATGGATGCAGTAGCTCAAAAGAGGGAACAAATCTTTACAGCGAGGTTCATTCCTACCCCCTCGATACACAGGGTAGACAGTGATGGGCAACTTAGACACTGGTTACCCAAAATGGGGGGCTACAAAGGCAAGAAGTGACTGAGTTACAAGTTTTCAAGAGGGAGCCTAGATCCAGAGGGCACAGAGGAAGGTAAAATCTCCACTGCTTAGTATCCTATCCGTCTGGGAGGGACTGGTGAAAGGAGATGGGGTTAGCATTCATGTGGTACAATAGTGAATAATTATTATCAGGACTGACTGTAAGGGTTGGAAATGTCATGGTAGACATTTTGTAGCAAAACGAGGGGAGTGGTTGACTTTGAAGTTTAGGAGCAGAGATACCTGGGACCATCAAGGGAAAAGAGCGGAGTGTGGGACCCTACCCAGAGAAACAGTGACAACAGAGATGGAGGCAAAGATGATGATGTGGAGAGATGGAGCGGCTGGGAACTCTAGACACACAGAGAGAGAGGCCATTTGTGCTGATGACCAGGGGGCAGGCTTGCAGAGTATACCCTTTGGTTGTTTGATGATGCATGGGGGGGATTGTAACCATGGCAATGTAAAGATATACAAAAGGATGAATGTAAAGCTAATGTGTTCTCCCATGTAAACTAGCACATAATTCACAATAAAACATTAAAAAACAAAACAAAACAAAACACCCATTCACGTCCATGGCTTATGACAACATTGAGCATGGACATGAAATGATTCTGTCAAATAGATGAGTGACAGTGGATTATGTGGCAAATCAGCCATTGCTTATCAAATAATCCATGACAGACTTATGGTTTTAACTGGTCTTTCTTGTAGACATATGAACATTATCCTGTCATAGACAATATTATGCTTCACGATAGATCTTGATATTTTTTTTTTTTGATGATGAATGTGACGGCATTCCTCTTCAATTTGTCATTTCCAGCATAGTAAACCTTATGATTGATTGTCAGATTAAAACTTTCCAATACCAGTCAATTTCAGGTAACTAATTCCTAGGATATCGATATTTATATATTACATTTTATTTCTGACAAGGTCCAATTTTCTTAGATTTATAAGTAGTAAATTCCATGTTCTGATTATTAATGGATGTTTGCAACTGTTTTCCTCATTTTGAATTGATCCCCATCAGCAAATAAAGGTTCCAAATGCTATGCTCCATTCGCATTATCATACTTTGAGAAGGCAGTTCATGCACAATCATATTTTTAGTGCCTTCAAACGTGAGAGGTGAATCTTCCGACACTATTTCTGGTGCTATTCATGATGTTTCAGTATTCAATATTCTGTTGCTTATAGTTGTTGTTTTGATTGTTAAGTGCCATTGAGTTGGTGATGACCCTTAACTAGGGTTTTTCCAAGGAGCAGCTGGTGAGCTTGAACTGCTTACCTTGCAGTTCAAATGACTTTGCAGTCTGACGCATTAACCCACAGTGCCACACCAGCTATTCATAAGTAGTCTGCCTCTCCTTCTTCCTAGTCAGTCTTAGTCTGGAAGCTCAGCTGAAATCTGTCCACCATAGGTAACAGTGCTGGTATTTAAAAATACTAGTTACACAGCTTCCAGCATTACAGCAGCACAAAAGTCACAACACTATGACAAACTGTCAGACAAGTGGTGGTTTTTTATAATATTGGTGTTAAGCGGTCTTCCATGCAGGTGTAAGGATATTATCCTATCACAGACAGCATTGTACTTCAAGATGGATCTTGAAATACTCTTTTAGATGATTAATACACCACCATTCCTTTTTAATTTGTTGTTCCCAGCATAGCAAGCCATATATTTGTTCAATTCAAAATGGTCACTAACATTTCCATTTCAGCTCACTAATGCCTAGGATTTTGATCATTATGTGTTCCACCTCATTTTTGATGAGTTCCAATGTTTCCAAATTCATACCTTGTACATTCCATGTTCTGATTATTAATGGATGTTTGTAACTGTTTCTTCCCATTTTGAGTCTCGCCCATCACCAAATTAATGTTTCCAAAGCTTAACTCCATCCATATCATTAAGGTTAACTCAATTTTGAGGAGGCATTTCTTCCCCAGTCTTATTTTGAATGTCTTCCAACCTGAGGGGCTCATCTTCCAGAACTATAATGACAATATTCTGTTTCTTCCTAGTATGTCTTTTTCGGAAAGCTTTGCTGAAACCTGTCCATCACTGTTGATGCTACAGGCATTTTAAATTCCAATGGCATAGTTTCCAGCATCAGCAACACACAAGCCACTGCAGTATGACAAACTGATAGGTGAGTGTTGGAGTAAGATACTGGTTGTTGTTGTTGTTAGAACAAAACACTGTCCAATCCTGTGCCAACTTCACAATCGTTGTTTTGCCTGAGCCAATTGCTGCTGACACTGTGCCAATCCATCTCACTGGGGGTCTTCCTCATTTTCTCTGACCTTCCATTTTATGAAACATGATATCCTTCTCCAGGGGCTGGTCCAGTCTGATAATATGTCCTAAGTATGAGAGAGACAAAGTCTGCCCATCCTGGCTTCCAAGGAGCACTCTGGCTGTACTTCTTCCATGTACTGTTCTTTTGACAGTCCGTAGCACTTTCAATATTCTCCTCTAACCCTATAACTCAATTGCATCAATTCTTCTATGGTCTTCCTTATTCATGGTCCAACTTTCACATGCATATGAGGAATAAGATACTATGCTGTAATCAAAAGGAAGAGGACGCTGATATACCCATCAACACAGATGAATCTCAAAACCAGTGTGAAGAGGAAAGAAATTTAACACACTTCACATCAAATACAGCTGGCAACAAAATTATGTTCTCGGCTGGAAAGAATAAAAATGTAATATATTTTGAAGATTATTTTATAACCTATTATTTAGAAATTCTGGAGTATGGAGATGATAATAATGCCAGGTTTTCCTCTTGTTTTGCAATTCTTTAAAGTTAACAATCTGTTGCTGCACTGGGGTGACCAGTATGCTGTCCCACCCTTGGTAGGCCTCCACACCCTCTAATTTTCTCATCAGGGTAGTTTCCTGATTGTTGTTGGGTTTGTGGCCTCCAAATATCAGCACCCCAGTTTTTGCAGGTTGCTTCCAGTACTACCAGCTGTTCTGCGGGAAAAAGATGAGGTGCTCTGCTCCTGTAAAGATTTACAGCCTTGGAAACCCTATACAGGGTCACTATGAGTCGGAACCGACTCCACAGCACACAACAACAACAACAAATGCCTTTTAGTTGCTTACAGCATAAGGTTGAGGCCATCAACAACTCTAAGAGATTGAGTTGGAGATAGTTTTTTGGTGCTCCTTTTTTTTTTTTTTTTTAAAGGTTTTTATTGTGGATTGAGTGAAAATTTACAGAGCATATCATCAATTTTACATTCAACAACCTTGTTTCATTACAATGATTTTACTCCCCTCCATGTACCATCAGTTAACAGTATTTCTCTCTATCCACTTTAGCATTTTTAAAAAACTAACAAAAAAACCCCACTCAGGCATATATAATAAGTTACATCTCCAAAGGGCACATTCTGCAAGTCTACTCCTGGCCACCAGCTGTTAGTCACTCTCTTCTTAGTTGATGAATCTAGAATCTTCAGCTGCTCCCCCTCTCCATGCCCTCTTCTTTGCCTCCATCTCTGGTGCTGCTGCTTCTCTGGATAAGGTCCCACATTCTGCTTGTGCATTCCTCTCTTGATGGTCCTAGGGTCCTCTGTTTCTGGACTGTAAGATTAACCACTCCCCTTTTTTGTTACAAAACTTCTACCTTTACAATTGTGACAGTCGCGATTAGTCATGATAACAGTTATTCAATAGTGAATATCCATCTCTTTTCACCAGACCCATCCAAACAAGATGACAACTATTCAGTGGGGACTGTTTCGTTCCCCCCATTCTCTTAAACCAAATTCCCTCTTGAAACCTTGTAAGCCAGTCACTTCGTGTCTTGGCGCTCCTTTTGTTGGGTTGTATTGATACCTCACACACACCACACCTCTCATTTGGGCTTCCTCCCACAAACCCATGCAGAAACACCAAACCATGTTCATCCTTGTCCGTGAGTTAAAGATAAGATTTGTCTTCCATACCCAGTCCTCCATGCACCTCCATTTCTTATGCTCCCAAGTCCCCATCTGGATCACAGTAGACTTAAGGTCTGTTCTTCTCCCAGTCATTATCCTCCCTCCATCTGAATCACTGTAGATTTAAAGTCTGCCCCCAACACAGAAAGACCCAATCTCCATCTCTCCTTTCTCACACACCTGCCCCTTCCCTTTCTTTCCTCCCTCCCACATTGCCATAAACGAACTCACAGACACACATACAAGTTATTTTATTTGAATAGTCACCATTGGTGTGCCATGTTGGCGAAAGTTTCAGTTTCTAGTACGATGGTAACTTCTCAGCATCCAGATCTCTGGTGATTGGGCAGAGTTGTCAGGTCTCTGGCTTGTTCTGAATTTACTGGCACCCCGGGGCACTACCTGAAGTGGCAGAGGTCTCCAGGGACTCTTGGTTTGTACACGATTCACTTTGCTGCACATTCTTATTAAACATGTGATGATGATCAAATAGGGTTGTCCCTTTAGAGTTCTTAGGCATTTCTGAGCAGGCAGAACCTTTGGGAGAGGATTTTCTTCTCATACTCGGCAGACGGGATCTTTTCACCCCTGTGATTGTCTTTGGTACCTGAAAAGACAACAGGGTGAGTACAGAGTCTTGGGGAAGGGAATGAGGGTGCACTTTAGGGCCAGGTTACTTCAGAAGTTTGTGCTGAAGAAGGGTTTGTTCCAGGCAAGGACAGGTAAGGAGTTGTGGAGGAATCAGTGGGGAAGAAGAGGAGGAGTTAGGTGGAATTGGCTTACCTTAACACTGTCTCTTGATTTAGAATAGCAGGGGGCCTTTCTCTTCCTCCCTGCAGTGCTTGCGGCTGATTGTTTATCATCTGTAGTTGAACTTTATGATTTCTTCATCATCTTCACCATGTTGAAGTCGTTTTCAGGGATGTACTTCAAGGCCTCCTGACCCTGCTATATATAGCTGCCCAGGGCAATGAAGAGCCTCACCCTTCAGCTTTGTTTGATCAGCAAGCCACTACCCAGTCAATGGGAATCCACAGATGTGCTGCGACATCACAAAGGGGCAGGGGATGCTGGGGAGGCAAAGATAAGGCTTAGACATCATAAAGTATATCCTGACACCTCTGTGGTGCGTGGGAGGAAATATCAAGAGGAGGCAAAGATGCTCTGTTTGGAGGAAAGAAGCTTTTTTTTTTTTTTTTTTTTTTTAGCAACGATACCAGTTTGAGGACTAAGGTGTACCTGACCCAAGCCATGATATTTTCAATTGCCTCATATGTATGTAAAAGTTGGACAATGAATAATGAAGGCTGTGGAAGAATTGATGCATTTGAGCTATGGTGTTGAAGGATAATATTGAAAGTACCATGGACTTCCAGAAGGACAATCACATGTGTGTTGGAAGAAGTACAGCTAGAATGCTACTTAGATGCCAGGATAGTGAGACATCATCTCTTCTATTTTAGAAACATTATTAGGAGGGACCATTCCCTAGAGAAGGATATAATGCTTGGTCAAATGGGGGTCAGTGAAAAAGAGGAGGGCCCTCAAAGAGATGGATTGACATAGTGGCAGCAGTAATGGGCTCAAAATAAATTGTTGAATATATCACAGGACTTGGCAGTGTTTTGTTCTGTTGTGCTTAGTTTTGCTATGAATTGGAACCAACTGGACGTGACATAACAATAACAACAACAGCAACAAACATTCTATGATGGCTACATGGGTAGGAAGGAAGAAAATATTTTCTGGATACAATGTAGACACGTGTTAACTTGGATGATAGGGGAGGGAGTTAAGAAGAAAGGAAAGTAAAAAATTAAGAAATGAATTTGCTTTCTTTTATTGGCTTTTTTTTTCATATAGTGATAGGGAAACAGTGTATGCTTTTTTTTTCATTAGGACACACCATGGGGAAATTTCCCTCAAATAAAAAAAAAGGAAAAGGGAAAATGTAAAGCTTTGGTGTCTCAACATATCCTCCATCTATGTCTGCACACTTCTGAAGGCAGCGTTTCCATCTCTGAACCCCTCCCCTGAAGAGTTCTGCACTCTTCAATTGATACCACAATCAAAACAGCAGTTTTGGCATACTTGAGGAACTGAAATTATCATGTTCCTTTGAATGCTCTTTTGGATGGGGAACAAGAAAAGACTGAAGGGGAAACATTTGGGTTGTAGGGTGAATGAAGTAACGAAATTTTCCTAGTTCAACGCTTGCTACCCTTGAAGAATGAGCAGGTACAATTGTCTTGGGGTTTTTGTTTTTTTTTTAATGCCCAGTGATATTTCTTTCCTATCCTATTTCTCACCAATACAGTTTTCAATTTTCTTAAAACGTATGACTTCATCATCAGGTCCCATGACCTTCCTGGGTCATTGGAGATCTATCAAGATTCATGTGATAGTTATGTTTTGTGTCAGCTTGGATGGGCTTGGATTCTCAGTGGTTCGGCAGTTGTTCTTGTTATTAAGTTCTGTCAGGTTGGTTCCAATTCATAGCAATGCTGTATATATTTTCCAGAGCGATTCGTAGGTTTGAAACACCAACCTTGCAGTTAACAGTCCAGTGCTTATCCTACAGTATCACATCAGGATTCCTGTTTGGCAGTTAAGACATTGTAATTACCCATGGTGGTGGTGGTGGTGGTGGCGATGTGCCGTGGAGTCGGTTCCAACTCATAACAACTCTGTACAGGGTTTTACGAGGTGGTAAAACTTTCCAGGAGCAGAAAGCCTCATCTTTCTCCCATGGAACCGCTGGTAGTTTTGAACTGCTGACCTTGAGATTAGCACCCTGATTCATAACCATTACGCTACCAGAGGTCCTTAGTAATTTACCTATGATGAGATCTAATACAATGTAATCACTTCCATGATGAGATATACTATGAGCAGCCAATCAACTGAAAGTATTTTTCCTTAGGGGTGTGGCCTGTTACCAATATGTTGGACTCTCAGGCAAAGCTTTTTGCTGGGTCTGCATACTAGATGGCTCATCAACTGACTTTTCGATCTTTGGAGTTGAGCCAGTGACCTACTGTGTTGCCTGCTGACCTTTGATTCATTAGGCTCTGCAGCCAGAAATCTGCTGTTTGAGCTGCCAATCTTGGGCTCATCATCTGCTGCATCTTCGTGAGTCAGGAGAAACCTTCATCCTGACATCTGACCCACAGACTTGAAACTTGATATAAACATCTGGTGTTGGTATGTTTGTGTGTATATGTGTGTGTATGTTGTTATTAAGTTCCATCAAGTCAAGTCTGACTAATAGTGATCCTGTATAGCTAGTGGTCGACTTCTTATCCTACAGTGCCACACCAGGACTCCATATGTATGTGTGTATATATTTCCAGCACAGATTTGTTTGTTCCTATGGCAGTCAGTGGCACTTTTAATATTGTTCTCCAACACCATACCTTATATGTGTGAATTTTTCTAGTTTTCCTTATTCTTTGTCCGACTTTCACATGCATATGTTCTTATTAAGTTGTTAAGTGTTGTGGAGTCGTTTCAGACTCATGTCAATCCTGTATAGGATTTTGAGGAGTGGCTGGTGAGTTTCAGCCACCGACCTTGTGATTAAAACTGACCTTGTGGTTCAGTGCTTATCCTAAGCACCATACCAGGACTATGCATATGAGTCATCTAAAAATACCATGGCTTGTGTCAGATGCATCTTAATCCTCAAACTAGTAGTCTTGCTTTTGAACACTGTAAATAAGTGTTGTGCAGCAGATCTGCCTGTTGCAATATGTCATTTGATTTTTTGACTGCTGCTTCCATGAGTCTTGATAGTAGATTCAAGCAAACTGAAGTGTTTGACAACTTTAATTTTTTCTTCATTTATCAGGATGTTGTTTATAGGTCCAATGTTGAGTATTTTTGTTGTCTTTGCATTGAAGTGCAACCCATACTGAATTCTGTAGTCTTTGCTTATTTTATATCCTTTTTACTTTCAGCAAGCAAAGTAGTGTGATTTGCATGTCACAGTTTGTTAATGAGTCTGGCTCCAATCCTGATGACACACTCTTTCTCATATAATTCAACTGCTCAAATTATTTGCTCAACACAAAGATTGAGAATTTATTGAGAAAGGCTATATCTCTGGTTTCCTTTATCAAAAATTGTTTTTTTTTTTTTTTTAATCTTCCTTTAATCAAGTGCTGATTATCAAGCCATCAAGGCTATGTCAAATGGGTATTATCTGCAAGTTTGGGTGTTCTTGTGTGCCTCCTCTCACTTCATATCAGCTGGATGCTTCACTTTCAGCTCTATGGGCTCAGGTGTCCCTAGGTGTCACCACACTTTGGACCAACGAGCCCTTCCTCTTCTCTCTCATCTCCAGGTCAATGGGAGTCTGTGGAATGTGGTTGAACTCAGCCCATTTCTACATTGCTGCCTTTCCCCCTCTTCCACTCACCAGTAGACCAATGTGGTTGCCAGCAAGCTTACATGTCAGCTCATGTGTTCCCTTTGAGTTTCAGTCTTAGATAGGAGTTTGTCCTGAAGGAACTTGATTGCTTTCCTTGATGGCTTCCCAGCAAACAACTTGCTTGTTCTTGTAGTAGGCAGTCATACTGATGATCTTTCTATGAAGATGTATCTTCTGTCACTATGGCTGTTCCAGGCTGGTTTTCTTGTCCTTTCTAGTGGGAATGTCCCCCCTCAGAAGGTTCTGGATGGGGCTCAGGAGTTCGCCTAAGATCCTATACACTACAGAGGCCTATTTCACTGGGCAAGTTCTAGAACCCCTTTTAGGTATCCCCATCAGTTATAGGCTGAAGACGGGCTGCCTTACAAGCTTTCTGTAATCATGTTCCCCGACATTCCTTTCTATCCAACTCAAGTGTTCATTTTACAATAGCAGTCAAGGGAAACCAACATACATAAGACAGACAGGCATCTTAGTATTATTTCTCCTCTTCAAACTATGCCTTGATCCCTGTATCACAGAGTCCTATTGTTCCAAGTTTGAACACGCATCGTTATTTACCTCAGTCCCATTTAGCCAATGCAAACCTGTCTCAGTGTTCCCCTATCTACCTTGTTCTTCTACCCCCTCCCCCTTCTTGTGTACTGCCTCCACAACACCCGAACTATGATGTGTCTGCCCCTACTATGTGCTCTACAATCGCCTCCCTCCACCTCATTCAACACCCTCCCTCACTGCAACCCCACAGGTAACCAACAAATATATATATATTTTTTTTCATTTTAGTATAGGTATTTTTCCTTAAACTTTTACAATAATGGTCTTATGCAATATTTGTCCTTTTGTGACAGACTGATTTCACTCAGCATAATGTCCTCAAGGTTCATCCATGTTATACGGTGGCTTGCAACTTCCTTGTTATTCTTCAAGATAGCCTAATATTCCATTGTGTGTATGTACCAAAGTTTGTTTACCCATTCCTCCTTTAATGAGCACTTTTTTTTCTGTATTCTTTTTTTTAATGTTTTATTGTGAATTATGTGATAGTTTACATGGGAGAACATTAGCTTTACATTTATCCTATAGTATATCACTTCATTGCAATGCTTACAATCCCCTCCATTAATCATCAACCATCCAAAGGGTATACACTACAAGCATTCACCCCGGTCATCAGCACACAGTCCCTCTTCCTCTCTGTGTCTAAAGTCCCCAACAGCTCCATCTCTCCACGTCATCATCTCTGCCTCCATCTCAGGCATCACTGCTTCTCTGGGTAGGGTCCCGCTCTCCTATCTTCTC
>NW_006408569.1:11765930-11767628 GCF_000296735.1 Chrysochloris asiatica | reverse complement strand
CATTGTAAAGTGTTTTGAAACATTTTATAATCATTTTTCTGAATTCCTTCTCAGGCATTTCCAAGGCCTGCCCTCCTTCCAGAGTGTAGTCCAGGTCTACCTCTAGGTCATTTGTCTTGGACATATTATCTTGTTTCTGGACATGTGCTGATATGGTCATCTGCTTTTGCTTCCTGGACATGTTTAGTGTTTATTTATGGCCTTAATACTTAATTGAGTGTGCTTTTTGGTATTTTTTATGTTTCTGATTTCTTCCTGGTAGATGTGATCATGATGTGGGCTTGCCTTTTCACTCTTCTGATTGCTGAACTCAGAGTAACTTTCACAGGTGTTGTCTGCCCCCCTGGTATATAGCAGTTAGTATTGGTTCTTGTCTGGGTTTTGGTGTTTTATAGAGTGTGACTGTAGCTTGACTGTATAGCACCAGATGCTGTCTCCTCTTGGGTGATATAGGGAGAAAAATATTTCCCCAAAGGTAGAAGGGAGAGCATATAACAGCAAAACAGCATGAGCAAAAACAAACAAACAAACAAACAAACAAACAAAAACCCCAACAACAACAAGACAAAACTAGACTGAATACTGTAGTCTATCATTGCAGAAAAGAGAGAGGAGGGAGAGGGAAAAAAAAGAAAAATCTGTAGCCTAATATGAATATGACTTTAATGTCTTCTCTTTAACTTCTTGCCTTTAAAGCTGCCTGAGGGATTTTAAGATACCACTGTTGGCTGTTATGCTGTACTTCTGGATTTAATTTAATTTTTGGCCTGTTTTGTTTTTAAACTTTCTTTCCCTCTCTACACCCCTGTCCTGGCCTTTCCTGTATTTAAAAAACAAACAAAAAACAGTTCAGGGCCAGGTGTTGGGAAGAGTATCTGTGGCAGAAGAACCTACCAGTGGTGAGGGTGGGGGGGATGTCCACTAGCTCAGGCACCCACTCCCCCTCTAGTCACCACAATGGAAGTGCACAACAGTGGGGGGGGCAATGAACAGATACCCCCTCTCCCCCCAAAAAAACAAACGAAAATCAGAACAAAGTAAAATGGATAAAGTGTCTTATTCACCTTTGCTCCAAGGTGGCACTTTTCCATGGTCTATCTGCTTCCCCGCTTGGTCTTGCCGTTTGGTTTCGACCAAGTTGTCGGCTGGGGCATCAATCCAGCAGATTCAAAAGTACCTGATTTATCACTTTTACTATAAATTCCACTAGCTATTAGTCTTGAAACCTTTTAAATATCCCTATCTCTATGGTTCTGAGTTTTGGAGCTCTGCCTTTCATCTGTTTTGCCTGATATTCTGTGGTATGCTGATGGCGAACTTCACTGAACCTTCACCCTAGCTGCCATCAAGCCCTGCCTCCCACTTGATCTGTTTTAATGCTCTATTTATTAAATCTGTACTAGTGCAAAATGGCTTTAGCTAATGCTGATATGGAGTCCTGGTGTGGTGCTGTGTGTTTATGTGCTGGGCTACAAAATTGTTTTGAACCACAAAGTCGGAGGTTGAAGCTGCTCCTCTGAAACCCTGTATAGGGTCGCTTTTGGTCGGAACCCACTTGACAGCACTTAACAACAACGCTGATCAAATATATAGAGATAGAAATAGATACATATACATATATAAATTATATATATAAATATATATATATATTGTTGTTGTTAAGTGCCGTCGAGTCGGTTTCAACCCATAGCGACCCTG
>NW_006408569.1:11733992-11765106 GCF_000296735.1 Chrysochloris asiatica | reverse complement strand
AGATGAGGCTTTCTACTCCTGTAAAGATTTACACCCTCGGAAACCCTGTACAGGGTCGCTATGGGTCGGAACCGACTCGACGGCACTTAACAACAACAACGCTAGCTAACTAGCTAACCAGAGCTACTTCGTCTGGTAGCGTAGTGGTTACGAATCGGGCTACGAACCGCAAGGTCAGCAGTTCGAAACTACCAGCTGCTCCGCTGGAGAAAGATGAGGCTTTCTGCTCCCGTTAAGATTTATAGCCTCGGAAACCCTGTACAGGGTCGCTATGAGTCGGAACCGACTCCACGGCACATAACAACAACAACAACAAGGTCATTTTCAGGAGTCCTGGTGTGGCATTCCAGGATAATGCGCTGGACCGCAAGTTCGTTTGAACAGCAAGGTCGGTGGTTCAAATTCACCAGTCACTCCTCAAAAACCTTTATCCAGGGTCGTTATGTGTCGGAATTAACTTGACAGTACTCATCAGAAACAACAAAGCCATTTGTGGTTTGGTACTGTATGCAGTTAGCACTGGACTTCTAACTCCATGGTCGGCGGTTCAAACCCACCATTCACTCCCTGGAAACCATATACAGGGTCACTATGAGTAAGAAATGACTTGACGGCACTTAATGACAATGTATACAAGCAAGATCCACCTTAAGGCTCTTCCTTATACAAATTTCCTAGTTTTTGTTACTATCGCATTGTATGAAATAATTTTAGATTCATTTTCTTTGGTTAAATGATGTCATAGAGACTTTCATTATTGTTTTAAAGTATAATTTAATTTCTGAAGACATGACATATCCACAATTCTAATTTTCCTATCCTGATATATGATTCATTCAAGTTTTCTGCAATGTCACTCAGTTTCATATGTTTTCTTTTTCTTTTTTATATCCTGCACATTACTCACAAAAGGATTGTTGTTAAGTGCCTTCAAGTCGGTTCGGACTCATAGCGACCTTGCATAGGGTTTCCGAGGAGCAACTGATGAGTGTGAACCACTAACCTTGTGATTCAAACTGACCTTGCAGTCCAGTGCATTAACCCACAGTGCCACACCAAGACTTCCATTAAAGGAATAGTCATAGATATTTCTTATATATTTTTTCTATTTAAATACTTTATTTTCTTTCATGTTTTCTCTCTGATTATGCGTGATTTATCAGAATTGTAATCTAACTTTTCTATTTTGCCATCTCTCTGATCTCTTTTGCTAGCAATAATTAGTATTGAATTGGATAGTGAAATGACCTATAAATAATAATAACTTTGCCTTTTTTTTCAATAATTATTCTTTTCACTTTTGTTTAACATCTTTTAGCATTGGGTAGAATATCAATAACGACATTTAAATAATGGTTATATTTATGTTTCTAACTTCAACCAGAATGTTTCTAGAGCTTGATATGAACCCTTTGCATTCAAGTTAAGTAAATATATATATAGTGGGGTTTTTTTTTCCCCTTAGAAAGATTTTTAAAGCACGAGGAGAATTTTTTTTTCTTTCTATCAATTGACTTCAGCATCCATTGAGATGAATATAAAATATTTCTCTCTTTTTTTTTTTTTTACTTTCTATTTTGAATTTAGTGAAAGTTTACAGAGCAGATTTTCAGTTTTACATTCACCAAATCATCTGCTTCATTTCATTACAATGGTTGCAATCCCCTCCATGTTCCAGCAATTAATAGTTTTTACCTCTATCCACTTTAACTCTTTCATTCTTTCCTCTATCTTTATGAGGCTTGAACATTTTCTAACTTCTTCCAGCCTCCCTCTTGTTGCCTTCCAGACACCCAAGTTAACATGTGTCTATCCTCTTTTATCTATAGCTGTGGTATTTTATTAAAATTGATAATGCTATTGTTGTTGCTAAGGGCCATTGTGTTAGTTCTCACTCACAGCAACCTTGTATATATGGTTTTGGTGGAGTGTCTGGTGAGTTTGAACCTCCTACATTTTTATTAGCAATCTAGTGCTTATCCTACAGCACTACACCATTAATAAAAAGAGGAATATTTATGTAGCCACAGATGCCATATGCCATGCACATTTCTAAACACTGGCTAAGTATAAGCTCATATAATTCTCAAAAAAAAATTCTATGGATCAAGGTAATGTAAAGCACCAGATATGAGCCCCCAGTTGCTGGACTGTATGTTGTTGTTGTTAGGTGCCATTGAGTCGGTACTGACTCATAGCTACCTTATGCAAAGCAGAACAAAACACTGCCCGATCCTGCACCAACCTCACTACTGTTGCCACGCTTGAGTCCATCGATGCTGCTACTTAACCAACCCATCTCATTGGGGGTCTTCCTTTTTTTCTCTGACCCTCCACCTTACCAAACCTGATGTCCTTCTCCAGAGACTGGTCCCTCCTGACAATATGTCCGAAGCATGAGCAATGAATTTTGGCCATCTTTGCCTCCAAAGAGCGGTCTGGTTGCAATTTTTCCAAAATGGAACCAAAAAGGAGAAGCACGCTCAGCATTTCTCAAGCTGGGGGAACTGAAGGAAAAATTCAAGTCTCGACTTTCATTATTGAAAGATTCTCTGGGCAAATTATTGAATGATGCAGAAAGCATCAAGAGAAGATGAAAGGAATACACAGAGTTACTGTACCAAAAGGCAATGGTTAATGTTCAACCATTTCAAGAGGTACCATATGATCAAGAGCCAATGATACTGAAGGAGAAAGTCCAAGATGCATTGAAAGAATTGGCAAAGAACAAGGCACCAGGAATTGATGGAATAAAATTTGAAATCTTTTAAGAAAGTGAGGCGGCACAGGAGGCACTCACTCATCTCTGCCAAGAAATTTGGAAGACAACTATCTGGCCAACTGATTGGAAGAGGTCCATATTTGTGCCCATTCCAAAGAGAGGTGACCCAACAGAATGCGAAAATCACTGGACAATCTCTTTGATATCCCATGCTGGACTGTATAGCGATCTGGTATTCCCAAGAAGAGGCCACAGTGACTCAGAGTCAAGTTAAGAGACCCAAGAAAACGGAGATCTACCTATCAACGTAGAAGTATTTTAATAATTAATTTGACATTTTTTCTACATATCAGCTGAATATCAATCTTGTCTGTGATGTTTGTTGTTGTTGTTAGGTGTCATTGAGTTGGTACTGACTCATAGCAACCCTATGCACAACAGAATGAATTACTGACCAATGCTGGGCCAACCTCACAATCATTGTTACGCCTGAGCTCATTGCTGATACCACTGTGCCAAACCATCTCATTGAGGGTCTTGCTCTTTTTCTCCGACCCTCCTCCACTTTATCAACATGATATCCTTCTCCAGCTACCAGTCCCTCCTAATAATATGTCCAAAGCACAATTAAGTACAATTAAGTGTTCTGGAATACTCATACATTCATCACAATGTTGTCCATAGCTTGCATGACACTCTGACTGCTCTTCTTCCAACATAGATATATTTCTTTTCTGGCAGTCTATGGTACTTTCTAAGAAGCTCTGGTAGTATAGTGGTTACAAATCAGGCTGCGAACCACAAGGTCAGCAGTACGAAACTTCCAGCTGTTCCGCGGGAGAAAGATGAGGCTTTCTGCTTCCGTAAAGATTTACAGCCTCGAAAACCCTGTACCGGGTCGCTATGAGTCAGAATCGACTCCACAGCACATAACAACAACAACAACATGGTACTTTCTATATTCTCCTCCAACACCCTAATTCAAATGCATCAATTCTTCTATAGTCTTCCTTATTTACTGTCCAACTTTTACATGCATTTGAGGTTATTAAAAATACCATGGCTTGGATCAGGTGCACCTTAGTCCTCAAACTAAACTATCGATGTTCTTGAACACTTTAAAGAGGTCTTGTGCAGCACATTTACCTCATGCAATATGTTGCTTGATTTCTTGACTGCAACTTCCATGAGTATTGACTGTTGATTAGGGCTAAATGAAGTCTTTGACAACATCATTCTTTTCTCCATTTATCTTGATGTTACTTATTGGTTCAGTGGTGAGGAGCTTTGGTTTCTTTACATTTAGACACAACCCATACCACATGTTGTTGTCTTGATCTTCATTAGTAGTATTTTAAAGCTTCTTCACTTTCAGAAAACAAGGTTGTATCATCTGCATATTGCAGGTTGTTAATGTTCAATCCCGATGCCATGTTTATCTTCATATAATAATCCACCTTCTCAGATTATTTGCTCAGCAAACAGATTGAATAAGTATGATGAAAGAATACAACCCTGGTGCACACTTCTTCTAATTTTAAACCATTTGGTGTTCCCTTGTTCTGTTCAAAAAACTGCCTTTTGGTATATGTACAGGTTCTTCATCAGCATAATTAAGTGTTCTGTAATACTTATACATCACAATGTTGTTCATAGCTTGTATGATCCAAATAACTGAAAGCCTTTGTGTAGTCAATAAAGCACAGGCAAACATCTTTCTGGTATTCTCTGCCTGCTTTCAGCCAAGATCCATCTAACGTCGACAATGATATCCCTTGTTCTACATCCTCTTCTGAATCTGGCTTAAATCTCTGGAAGTTCTCTTTCAATGTATGGTTGCATCCAGTTTTTAATTACCTTTAGTAAAACTTTGCTTGCATAGACAATGATATTGTCCAATGATCTCTGCATTCCGTTGAGTCACTTCTCTTTGGAATGAGCACAAATAAGGATCTCTTCCAGGTAGTTGGCCAGATAGTTGTTTTCCAAATTCCTTGGCATAGATGAATGAGTGCCTTCCATGCTACATCGCTTTGTTGAAATATTTCAATTTTTATTCAGTCTTTTCTTGGTGCCTTGTTTTTTGCCAATGACTTCAATTCATGTTGGACTTCTTCCTTCAGGATCATTGGTTTTTTTATTGTATGCTACCTCTTGAAATGGTTGAACACTGAACATTTGTTTTTTGGTACAGTGAATGTACATTCCTTCCACCTTCTTCTTAAGTTTTCATTGTGAATTATGTGATAATTTGCATGGGATTACAACAGCTTTACATTCATTCTATTGTATTTCATTTCATTGTCCTTCCACCTTCTTTTGATGCTTTCTACGTCATTCAGTATTTTGCCTATAGCATCCTTCAATACTACAAGTTGAGATTTTAATTTTTTCTTCAATTCTCTCAGCTTGAGACATGCTGAGCATGTTCTTCCCTTTGGGAATTCTTACCCCAGGCATTTGTACATTTCATTAAAATATTTGACTTTGTCTTATTGAGCTGCTCTTTGAAATTTTCTATTCAGCTCTTTTACCTCCTCACTTCTTCTATTTGCCTTAGCATCTCTACATTGGAGAGCAACTTTCAGAGTCTCTTCTTACACCCATTTTGGTCTTTTCCTTCTTTTTTTATTTCCTTAATGACCTTTTGCTTTCTTCCTGTATGATGTTCTTCATGTATCCCACAACTCTTCTGGTCTTAGGTCTTTAGTGTGTAATGTATCAAATATATATTTCAGATGATCTCTAAATTCAGGTGGGATATATTCAAGGTCATATTTTGGCTCTGGTGGACTTGTTTTAATTTTTTTCAGCTTCAGACTGAATTTGCATATGAATAATTGATCATCTATTCCACAGTCTGCACCCGGCCTTGTTTTGGCTGATGATATGAAGCATTTCCACTGTCTCTTTCCATAGATACATTCAATTTGATTTCTGTGTATTCCATCTGGTGAGGTCCATGTTTATGTTGTTTAAAAATGTATTTGCAAAGAAGTCATTGGTCTTGCAAAATTCTATCATGCAATCTCCAGCATCATTTCTACCACCACGGCCATATTTTCCAACTACTGATCCTTCTTCTTTGTTTCCAAACTTTGCATTCCAGTAGCCAATAATTATCAATATATCTTGATTGTATACTTGATCAATTTTATAATGAAGAAGTTGGTAGAATTCTTCAATTTCATCATCTCTGGCATTATTGGTTGGTGAGTAAGTTTGAATGGCATCATAGTGAGCATCAGAAAGAACATATCAAGATCACTCATGAAGTATAACAGTCTTTGATAGGATAAGTATCCATATGCCTACAAGAAACACCAGTTAATACCACTATTATTCAAACTTATGCACCAACCAATAATGCCAGCGATGATGAAATTGAAGAGTTCTACAAACTTCTTCGGTCTAAAATTGATCAAATATGCAATCAAATATATTGATAATTATTGGCGATTTAAATACAAAAGTGGGAGCCCTGGTGTGGCACTGTGGGCCAGTGTGCCATACTGCAAAGTCATTTGAATGGGAAAGTCAGTGGTTCAGGCTCACCAGCTGCTCCTTGGAAACCCTATACAGGGTCTCTATTGGTCGGAATCCACTCGATGGCACTTAACAACAACAACATGATGCCATTCCTCTTCAATTTGACATTCCTGGCATGGTAAACCTTTTGATTGTCAGATTCAAAATGTCCAATTCCAGTCCATTTCAGGTCACTGATACCTAGGAAATTTATGTTTATGTGTTCCATTTCATTTTTGACAATTTCCAATTTTCCCAGATTAATACTTCATGCATTTCATATTCTGTTTATTAATGGATATTTATAGCTGTTTCTCTTTATTTTGTGTTGTGCCCCATCAGCAAATGAAGGTCCCAAGGCTATACTTCATTCACTTCATCACAGACAACTCTACTTTGAGGAGGCAACTCTTCCCAAATCACATTTTGGTTGGCTTCCAACTGAGGGACTCATCTTTCCCGCTATGTCTGTGAGGTAAGTACTATTATTATTGCCATTTTTCTGTTGAGAAAATGGAAGCACTGAAATGTTAAGTAACTTATCAAATATCACATAGCAAAGAAAAAACCTAGAATGAGACTTTGTAGTCCATGCTTCTAATCGTTTTATGTTCTCAACACAGATTTTCTGAAATACATGTACCTTTGCATTGGCAGTTCCTTGAAAAACTCTTCTAAATCTTGATGTATTATTCTCACAAAATATTGACAGATTCTGTGTGTTATTTTTATGTCTGGAATTAATGTGTCTCTTTTAAGAAGGAGTTCTGATGTGTCCTCATAGGATAAACAGTTCACTTCAAGGTCAGTTTGAACCACTGTGGTTCAAACTCACCAGTGGCTCCTCAGAAACCCTATGCAGGGTCATTATATGTCAGAATCCGTTCAACAGCACTTAACAACAACAACAATCAGTAAGAAAGGCATACTGGTGTGGTGCTATGCGATAAGCGCTGGACTGCTAACCAAAAGATCAGCAGTTTAAATCCAATAGCAGGTCAACAAAGACCCTATTCAGGGTTGATAGTGGTCAGTAATGACTCGATGACACTTAGCATCAATTATTAAGAAAACTATCCAGAAATTTTCTTTCATTTTTTCCCCTATATCTTCCCATTTTTTTCCTTGTACAGGTTAACCTAGCGTTATATAAGAATTGAGATTTTTTTGCACATATGTAAATGATTTTAAATTATTTAACTAGGAGTTATATAATTAAGACTAAATATATTTAGATAAAAATATTTGGGCCATCACCTTTTGAAGGAGTATTTAGACTACTTTTTAAGTTTATTTGTTGTTTTTAAGATTTCTTTATTGTCTAATGTCAGTCTTGGCAATTTATACTTTTTAAATGTAGTGGCATTCATATATGGCCCAAAATTTATTTTCCAGAGTTTTTCACAATATTCATTTAAATTATTTATCATTTTTGACATACAAAAATATTTCTAGGAAATGATTAGATTTTATTAGTTTATATATTTTTAGAAATGTTTTAAACACACAAGTTAATCTAATTTGGGACTGAGGAATATTCAGAATGAAAGTAGAAGCACTCAACTGCTGAGAAGAAATGTAAGAAATCTGGTTTATTGTCAGAATTGGACACATTATAAATGAGACAAGATAAGCACTGTCATTTGGTAGATTACCTTTTATTGATAAATGAATTATGCCCTCAAATAAAGCCCTTTGGGGAGACAAGAAATGAGGGGGAGAATCTTAGAAAGAAAATATACACATTTCAATGAATATGACAGAGGTCACTATTTTTCTACTATTGGTTTGAAGATTTGGCTTTCCTGGTATTGGTGATATCATAAAATAATTTATACAACAGCTTACAAAAAGGGAGTTCAAGGCCTATGGAAATTCACCATGTTGGGCAGTATAAGAGATAGTTAATTATCTGTATTTTGCTTTTTTATTTTGAATTTGGCCCTGCTTTACCTAAATAAGAAACACAAAGAATAGGAATTTGTGATTTTTAATTAAAAAAAAAACAACCCTTTCATGAATTTTCCTACTGTGTGTTAAGGGGGCCTGGTAGTGTAGTGGATTACGAGCTGTGCTGCTAAATGCAAGGTCAGTATTTCACATCTACCAGTCATTTCTCAAGAGAAAAACGAGGCTTTAGCTCCCATAAAGATTTACAATCTCAGAAACACTATGCAGGGTCACTATGAGTCGAAATTGACTCGATAGAACACCATCACCACCACCATTGTGCGTTAATGTGTATCTTGGTTTAGTGATGTTATTGTCAAAGTATTAATCTGAAAAAAAAAAATCATGAGTTTGTTATATGGCGTCTTGTCTAACTAATGTATGAAAGGAAAATATGCTGTGGAAACCTAACCTATTTCCTTAACTATCTGATGACAGGTTGAACATAAATTACTTCTAAAACCTTTCCTATCTTGGTCTAGAAGAATTAAACTGGATGGCACAATAATTTATGACCCTGAGGCACACCAAGATAACAAAGAGCAAGTTAAATAATACTATAGAACACTCAGGTCAAATTGGAGAATATATTTGAAATAATTCATCATTTCATCTCTAGTTTTTCATAATTGAACTTTTGGGAGGTAGCATGACCTGGCATGTATTATGCTTGTTGTTGTTTGTTAAGTGTTGTCAAGTAGATTCAAGTGTTTGAACTGCCGGGCTTGTGGTTAGCAGTCCAGTGCTTATCCAAAGGTGCCACCCCAGGACCCATATTATGTTCAGTCCTATATATTAACTAATGTAAGTTAACAGATTTTTTTACACTTCAATATTATACGTTTTATGACTTTTATCTTGGCGAGGAATATTGATATGCAACCATGTGGTATTTTGACTGGGCTTTTGAATGTGAACTGGCTTGGCAAAACCCATAATCTTTTATAATCTATTTTATTTTACACTATTGAATTTTACATTTTAGTGTAATCAACTGAATTCTTTGCAGGTATAATTTCATTAAACAAGAAATTGATTAAATTTAAGCTTTATGGAAGGAAAATTGGAAATAAATTGAATGATATTAGTTCTAATTGAAAATAGTGCACTGTTCCAAAATTAATTTACTTGGTGGTGTCATTTCTGGGTAAAAGAACTGTCATTGGTCAATGCACTCATTATTATGGTATTTCATGTTATGCTGATTGGTGGTGACACCTTTTCCAAAGTAAATCACTTGTAATAAGATTCTTGGGCCAGCTTTCATATTATATTCCCAAGAATATAATACAGGGAATCCAGAGTATGGCATACTTAATCCATATGAATGATAACATTTGCACCTAAAAATGATTTGGGAATTACACATTAAACATGCTGATATTATGTTTAGACCTAAAAAAAGAAATTAAATATCTGAGCAATGGCAATATATTTTACCAAAGTCAAATGATTGCTACTTCCTCTCCAAAGGTATCCTCTTAGCCATTATATGTTTTTATCACATGGTCAATATATGTTTCCATGTATGTTTTCCATACTAGCTTTATGAGATTCTGGATGGTAAATATCATGTCTTCATTCTATTGATGCCACTATGTCATTATCCAGAACAATATATTTGCTCCAGAACCTAACTACATGGCTGACACTAAATGTTATTAATTTTTTTAATGACCTACTTTAAACTATGCCTATATTGAAGAGTGAATGGGGTAAACAAAGATAAAACAAAGGATAAAATAATAAGCAAATTCTAAGAAACATCAAATGGACAAGATGGTTTCAAATTATATTGAAGACTATCACAATGTTAGGGTTCTTTAAAATATACATGGAAATACCAGATCACTTGACATTTTTTTCCTTCCTCTATCTTCTCATTGAACAATTAAGGATAAATTGAAAAGCAAATCTATCTGTAATGTGTGCTTTAGAAATTATTTTGAATAGAACACTTGCTCCATCTTTCCTGCTGGCATTTCTCCCTTGGAGATTTTCAAAGCAATACGAGGGGACTTCAAAATGTTCATGGAAAAAATCCCATTGTTTTTCAATACAGTTTTCTCCACAAACTTTTTGAAGCACCCTGATATCTTTGAGTCTGTGGCTCCTTCCATTGATAACAAAATAGCTATTAGTAAAGACTCAATTCATTAAAACATAGTTTTAATGGGGCATAAAACAAAACTTTAAGTAAATCAAAGAGATTCTAGCTGACTTAAAAAGTGCCTAGTACTTTACTTGTCCTATGCTTAGCATAACTGATTGAGATAAAACTGTTACTACCATCTGTGCCTTACTACAGGATATTTTGAAAAGAAGAATCTGAGATTTCATTTTAAAGTATGTTTTTTCACATTTTATATATCCTGATGCCTTTAATTAATTTGAATATCCTGAATTACTTCTGTAATTTTTCCTTGTGTAACTAGTTAATTAAAGTGTTACTACCATCAAACTTAAGGCACTCTCGTAGCATAGTGGCTACGAATTGGGCTGCGAACCTTAAGGTCAGCAGTTCGAAACTACCAGCTGTTCTGCGGGAGGAAGATGAGGCGTTTGCTCCCATAAAGATTTATAGTCTCAGAAACCCTGTACAGGGTCGTTATGAGTCAGTTCCGATTCCACGGCACATAACCACCACCACCATCAAACATTGCTTAAAATTAATTGTTCTTATGCTGAATAAAGGACTACTGGAAAATGTAGTAAGACTTTAAGTAAAAGTTTTGGTAATTTGAATTATCTGAGTATTTAAAAATATATTTTTCTCTGAGTACAATCTTCATAGGGAAAAGTAAGAAAGTAACCCTTTTTAAAACAGTAACTTAGGTATGTGAAATCATTACAGGATCTAAATACAATTTAAACTAATGTAAGGAAGTCATTTAATGACTGTTGAAGAAGTGCAAAGAGTCAGGTGTCAGAATCAGTTTCCTAGTTTCAGGATAAAATGCTTTTTTTTTTAAGCTTGTCTAATAGTGACTTAGAGTCACCTATCAAATCATCAAATTGCATCCTTCTGGCAAAAGGCTTAGACGGGATTTAAGTAGAAAGACCAAAGTTTTCTCTCTTCAGTTTACTGACACAAATGAATTAAATCGAATGTTGTTGTTGTTCACAGTACAGTCAAGTTGGTTCCTTGAGTGACTGTATAGGGTTTCCCAGGAGCCGCTGATGAGTTTGAACTGGTACATTCATAAGTCAAAGACAGTTTTAAATAAAATACAGTATAGTTCACTCTCCAAGATGAGCTATTGTTGTAGGATGCCATCCAGTTGGTTCTGCCTAATAGTGACTCTGTGTATAACAGAATGAAACATTGCCCAGTCCTGAACCATCCAGAAGAACAAATAAATCTGTCTTGGAAGCTAGGTTGGCAAGACTTCGTCTCTAGTGTTTTGGACATGATGTTAGAAGGAACCAGTTCCTAGAGAAAGATATCATGCTTGGTAAAGTGGAGAGATGATAAAAAAAAAAGAAGACCCTCAACAAGATGGATTGACAGCAATCATTGGCTCAAACCTACCAATTATTGTGAGGATCAGGCCGCTATGAGTCAGAACTGACTCGACAGTACCTAATAATAACAAGTATTGTAAAAAGTCAAGAAAATGGTTTTTCACATTAAAAAAAAAAGAAGATAGTAGGGTGAAATTTATCCAGTGCAGCACTGATGTCAAATAAGGAGAAAGGCTCTTATAAACGTATCAATCAGAAATTTATCATGAAAAATTTTGTGAAGTATGGATTAAAGTCAGATTGTAGCATTTGATTAAAGTTTGAAAGTGGAATCAAACTATAGAGCTATATTTTGAAAATGTGTGGGTATTTGGCAAAGGCAGAAATAGGGTCATGAAGGATGCTAAACAAGTGGCTGGAACTTGCACATGTTTAGAGGGTAAAGGGAAGGAACAATTGAAGAAGAAGGAGGGGGGATAAATGACAAGCTATTGAAGTGGACTGAAAATGCAGGTGACAGAACATTGTAGAGGAGTAAGGTTATACCTTTTATTTAAGATAGTAAGAGGTAGTCTATACATTTAAAGATAAGTGGCAACAGTTTAAGGTCAGTTCCTCTGGATAATCTCTGCTTTTCTTATAGATCAATGTTGTTAACATACCATCACATGAGTTTCCACTCATAGAGAAACTCTATACAGGAGTAGGGTTTCTGAGGAGTGGTTGGTGAGTTTGAACAGCCAATCCTGTGGTTATCAGTCCAGTGTTTATCCAACAACACCACACCAGGATGCCTTTCTTATATAGCAGGAAGCATAGAATTACTTCCTAGGAACTGAATATGGTATGTGTCTTATTAAAGATGCTAAAAAATGAAATGGTGAGTTTAATGACCATCATAACCACCATCGGAACTATTCCAACACCTGACCTCAATCAGTTCTTTCTGATTCATTTTGTTGTTCAGAAAGACAATATTGTACCTTGTACTTCTTACTTACTCTGGCTTTTAAAAGGTGGAATTGTTAGCAAAGCAAATCATCAATTTGTCAGACCAATTCTTTAATGAAGAGGTTTACTTGATTTTCATCCATCCTCTTCAGAATATCTGTTTGAGCATTTCAGTAAACTTGAGTGTATGCTGTTAAAATTAAATTGAAAAATATTTATTGAATGCCTACTAGACACTATAAAGTGTGATGGGGTCTTTGAGGAATAGAATCAGATTCTTGTTCCTAAGTATTTTGAAGTAAGAAATATCCATTGTTTTGGATACTGTGCTTCTAAGTAGAAGGAAATGCTGATCGCTCACTCACTTGAATATGCTGTGTGGATATACAATGACCCTAGCACCCTATCTTTGATGTGTATATGGATCTGCAAAAAGTTCCAGGAAAAATAGAATTAAAAGATACAAATTAAAAACTATAAACTTTATTTCTCAACATAAGCTCCATCAAGTTGAAGATTCTGTTGTAAATGATGATGCCAGGCATTTAGTCTATCCATAAAGAACTGAGGGTCCTGAGGATTTAACCATGTCAATGCAGTCTTTTTTACATTATTAACTAAAGAAAAATAGGTGCCCTTTGAAGATTTTTTTTAAGATTAGGAAACAAAAAGAAGTTAGAAGGACCAAAATCAGGACTGTAAGTTGAATGCATAATGATTTCCCATTGAAATTCTCACAGAATTGCCCTTGTTTGATGAGAAAAAGGACAGAAGCACTGTTCAGGAGGAGAAAGTGAAGTTTTCCCAGGCAGTTTTCTGCTAAAGCTTTGACTGGCTTTTTCAAAATGCTCTCTTAGAAAGCAGATGTTGTCATTCTTTCATCAGCCAGAAAGTCAATAACAAAATGTCTAGTTCCGTTGTTGTTGTTAGGTACCATCCAGTCTGTTCTGACTCATAGTGACCTTATGCACAACAGAAGTGAAACACTGTCCAGTCCGTTGTCATCCTCACAGTCCTGGTTAAGCTTGAGCTCATTGCTGCTGGCAACCCACCTTATTGGGGTCTCTCTGTTTTTCACTGCCCCTTCACTTTGCCTAACATAGTGTCCTTCTCCAGGAACTGGCTCATCCTGATAACATGTTCAAAGTATGAAAGACAAAGTCTTGCCATCCTGGCTTCTAAGGAGCATTCTGGCTGGACTTCTTCCAACACAGATTTGTCTGTTCTTCTAACAGTCCATGGTAATTTTAATATTCTTCTCCAACACAGTAGTTCAAATGTAACAGTTCTTCTATGGTCTTCCTTATTCACTGTCCAACTTTCACATGCATATCAAACTATTGGAAATACCATGACTTGCATCAGACACACCTTAGTTCTCAAACTGACATTTTGCTCTTAAACACTTTAAAGAGGACTTGTGCAGTATATTTGCCTAATGTATTATGTTATTTGATTTCTTGATAGCTGCTTCCATTAGTGTTGATAGTGGACCTAAGTAAAATGAAGTCTTTGACAACTTCAATGTTTACTCCATTTACTGTGATATTATTTCTTAGTCCAGTAGTGAGGATTTTTGTTTTCTTTAGATTGAGATTCAATCCAGACCGAAAGTTGTGGTCTTTGGTCTTCATCAGTAAATGTTTTAAGTCCTCTTCATTTTCAGCAAGCAAGGTTGTATCATCTGCATATCACAGGTTGTTAATGAGTCTTCCTCCAATCCTGTTGCCACGTTATTCTTTATATAATCCATTTCTGTGATATTTTGCTGAGCATGTAATTGAATATGCTTTCATATTTCATGATTTTGAATCAATCAGCGCCCCCTTATTCTGTTTGAACGACTGTCTCTTGGTCAATGTGCAGGTTCCTCATGTGCACAATTAAGTTTTCTGGAATAGTCATTCCCTGTAATATTGTTCAAAACTTATCATGATCAACACATTGGAAAACCTTTGCATAGTCAATAAAGCACAGGTAAGCATCTTTCTTGTATTCTCTGCTTTCAGCCAAGATCCATCTGACAGCGATGATATCCATGGTTTCATGTCCTTGTTTGAATCAGGCTTGAACCTCTCTCAGTTCCCCATCAATATGCTGTTGCAGTCATTTTTGAATGTGTCTGACATTCTTGGTATAAAAAAAAAAAAAAAAAAAACAATTCACCAGAGATGTATGGGTTTATTTCTGGACCTCATTATACTTCATTGGTGTATATGTGTATCCTTATATCAGTACTATACTGTTTTGTTTCCTGTTGTCTTATTTTTTTTAGGGTCTTTTTTGATCTCATTATGTAAGATTTTGTACCCTTTATCTTCTGTGGCTTATGCAATCTGTTCTTAGATTATTGAGTGGATACTCTAGATAGAAAATACAGACATGTTTCTTAATAGGCCAGAACTAGTTCTCTGGAGTCTTTATGTGTCACTGTATGGTAAACATTGGACTGCTAACCACAGGCTGGTGGTCCAAACCCACCAGCCGTTCCTTAGAAACATTTTATGGGGTCAATATGAGTTGGAACTGACTCCCGGGCACTTAACAACTACAATTCTCTAATTGTTGCCTAGGGACTCTGTGTGCATATTGTTGTACACCTTTGGCATTTAGCCAAAAAGTTGATAACTCCTCCTTGCATAGAGTGTCATTGTTTGCCTGAGGTGAAAGTTCAGGGTTTTCTCAGATGTTTCTCGAACATGCACACAGCCCAGGTATGTGCACAATTCTATGTGTGAGCAGGACTTTCCACATACCTAGGAGTATGTGTGAGCTTTTCAGAGTCCCACACAAAACTTGCAGTTAAAACTGACCTTGCAGTCCAGTGCTTATCTCACAGCGACACACCAGGACGATCCCCAAAAATGTTTTCACCCTTGATGAACTCCAATTAAGTTCAAATAAAACAACAATTTAGATGGGGTCTTCAGGGAAACATCATTCAGTTTTAAAAATGTCAATTTTCAAAGAATGAGTCTTTGAAGAAACTCCAACTTCATTATGCTCCTTCTAGTGTCTACAAGACTGATATGTTTTAAGAACCTGCTGGTTTTCAAGGTTGCTTAAGAGCGGGGGAGTAGGTTGGGGGAGAAAAGAGTAATAGGGCAAGTTAAAATGTCTCAATGCTTTCTATTCTTACCAAGAGTTAGCCTGTTATATTTGAATAATTTTACCCTGGTTTTCTGAAAATCTTTTCATTTAAAAGTTTCTGATACTTTATGCCCATTTTTTTTTTAATTGCTTTTATGGAGGCAAGCATTTTCATAAATCCTTACTCTACCATCTTGCTGACTTCACTGTATACTGTTCATGTACTACATTTGTATGTATTTGGCTTTTTATACTAATTAGAATGGCTTTCGATTGTTGCTTGTATTTTCCTTATTACATGAACAGTTACATAAGATAGTGCTCAGTAATGTAGCCAAAAAATTTCAAGGAACAATTTTTCCAGTGGGAAAGAGTTCTGAGTATAAAACATCCTTTTAGTCTGCTTCAGCAGTGACCTTCCTCCTTAGTTAAACCTTCATTGTGTATATATGTCAAAATCAATCTTTTACGCTGCTTTTTATTTACAACCTCTGAAAGATGCTTGATTGTATATAGTAGCAATTGAGTGATATTTCAGCTATTGTTCTTATTAAATACTGTATATCAAAGAACTCCTCACAGTAGTTTTTCTTTTGAAGAAAAAAAAAATCCATGTTTTCTCATTCTATCTAAAAGAATTTCATCACTGGATAAAGTAATTGTTAAGATTGCCAGCTGGAAAAATCATACAATAACTATAACAAGAAATAATAAAATAGAAGAAACACTTCATGTCAACATAGTAGAAAAAGGAAAGTTAGAATTATATTTAAAAAATAGTTGTATTACTGTATTAAGAATCACAGTTCTACAGAAAATAATAAAACAACAACAACATTTTTTCTGTGTGTTTGCATCTCTTAAGAAAAGGCAATAGCTAGATTAATTCGTCCTATAGGAGTAAGATTAAAGTAAACAACTGATTCTTAATCATTTGTATGTGGTTAATATAGAAACACCTTCTTTCCTTGTATCTCTCTACCAAATCTATGTATTTGATCTTGCATTATCAACACTAGAGAATAATCACTGGGTGGAATGTCTGAATATGACAAACAACATCCTAAAGTCCTGGTGTGGCGCTGTGGGTTAATGCACTAGACTGCAAAGTCAGTTTGAATCACAAGGTTGGCAGTTCAAGCTCACCAGCTGCACTTACCAACAAAGATATAATTAAGTAGGTCACTGGCTCAAGTCCAAATACCCAGAGGTTGGATGACAAACAAGATGCAAGATCTAGAGCTAGCAGAGAGTAAGCAAGCTTTGCCAGAGTGTCTAATATATTGGAAGCAGAAAACACCCCTGAGGAAATTTCATTTTCAGTTGATTTGCTGCTCATAGCAGCAAACTCATCATAGAGTTGATTATATTATATCATCATGAGGGATAGCTATATCTCAACTGCCAAGCCATTGAGGATCCTGGCCCAGTCAAATTGACACAAACCCTAACTATCACATATTTTATGCACCTTTTATGTATTTTGCAATGGGTGTTTTACCCTTCAGAATATCTAGTTCACTCTCATTTGGCAAACAGAAATAGGAATTTTTATTTGTATGTTTTAATACCTTAATATCCTTTTTTGAAATTATTTATATCTTGTGTGCATATTGATTTTATAATGTATATGTACCTACCTGGAATCCTGGTGTGATGCTGTAGGATAAGCCCTGGACTACTAACTTCAAGGTTGACAGTTTAAACCCACCAGCTACTCCTCGGAAACACTAAACAAGGTTGTTATGAGTTGGAACCGACTCAGTGGCATTTAACAACAACAACAATAAACCTCTTTAGTTTACATTACTGTAAATTTGTTTTACAAGTATTTCTTGATTTTGATACCAAAATCTTGATATGCTTACTCTCAATGAAAGCAGGCATGTGCATATACACACACTCACACACATGCTAAATGTATTTTTTGGTGAAAGACTAGAAACATTTCCCCTAAATCAGAAACAAACATGCCTGCTTTTATAGTTGTTTTATAGTGCTCCAATACTCCTTGGAAACCCTCTAAAGGATCAGTGTGATTTGGAGCCAACTCAATGGGCACTTAACAATAACAGCAACAATACTTTAATGCAAGAAGAGTATTTTAGACCTCCTACAAACAATGTAAATGCTATTTCAGGACTCTCATTTTATACAGGAATCCTGTTGTGGCATGTAGGATAAGCACTGGACTGCGAGCCATGAGGTCAATGGTTCAAACCCACCAGCTGCTCCTTGGAAACCCTGTAAGGAGTTGCTATGAGTGGGAACCGACTCAACAGCACTTAGCAGCAGCAACAAAATTTTACACATTCAGCTTCAAAATAAATCTTTTAAAATTGGTACATCTTAGTTACTTGTTTATTTAACCTCAATGTTATTTTAATGTTCCTTGCATCTCAGACCTTTTCTATATTGATCTACTGTGACCTGTGACTGAAAGGAGTATGGATGGTATGCTCATTTTCTACTTTTTGTTCCCCTGATGGAGGAGAATCTTAGTGGCCTGCCACTGAGAAATTCTGTGTAGGAACTGGTGCTTAAATGATTCAGCGGTATTATAAAAAACACTGTTACATCAATTATGGCATGGATGAAGAAGATTTGTTAATTTCATTTCAACTAAAAATGATGTTCTTAAGTAGATACACTTTGAATTTCTCTTGTTGATCTTTACTTTAAAAATCTTAAATATTTCTGTTATGGTGAAAATTAGACATCATGTTAGCACTATTGTTGAGAAAGCCATACTGTAAATTAATATATTATTTTATTGAAATATGAATATATGCTGTTTTTAAACATTTATTTTTTATTAACTTTTGTGCTTCTGTAGTTCATGTCTCTGATGACTAGACCTACCACTCTTTGGTCCATAAAGCTCATGTTCTCTATCTATCTATTGCCCTGGCTCTTGTAGTTATGCCTTTTGTGAAACTGCTTACACACTTTAAACAAATGAATAGATTATAAGTTTTTTTTTTTTCTTTTCTACTGAGAATAGAACAAATAATTACAGTAATAGGAAATATGTGACTCTGTGGGTTAATGCACTGGAATGCAAAGTCAGTATAAACTGCAAGGTCAGCAGTTCAAGCCCACCAGCTGCTCCTCAGAAACCCTATATAGGGTCAGTATGGGTCAGAACCAACTTGATGGCACTTAATATTGAGGTTGTTTAGGTTACAGAATAAAAAGTTAATAATTAATTTGGTTGTCACCCAGTAGTAGGAGGATTCAAAAAGTTCATGTAAAAATTCCTTCATCTTTTCATTCTATTTTTCCATGAACTTTTTGAAGCCCCTTCATATTATAAAGAGTTTCTAAAAGAACATTGGAGGGCTGAGTTCAACAATGTTCTACAGACTCCTGTTGACCTGGAGATGGGAGAGAGAGAAGAGGAACGGCTGGTTGGTCCAAAGTATGGTAATACCTGGGTCCACCTGAACCAATGGACAAGGACATAGCAACAGAAGGCTAGAGCTGAGAGTGAAGCATCTAGCTGATGTGAAGTGAGGGGAGATGCACAAGAACACCCAAACTTACAGATAGTACCCATTTGACCTAGCCTCAATAGCTTGATAATCAGAACTCGACTAGAGGAAGATTTTTTTAAAAATGATAAAAGAGGGTAAATTGTTACAATTTGATGAACTTGACCTATACTCATGGAGGTAGTAGCTCAAAATACTAGCACAGAGGGAAGGAGTCTTCACATAAAGTATCAATGTTATCTCCTCTGTACACAGGGTAGATAGGGACGGGCAACTTAGACATTAGCTGCCTAAAATGAGGGGACAATAAAGGCCCTAAGTAACTGGTTTACAAGGTTTCAAGAGGAAGTTTAGTTTAAGAGTGTCAGGGAAGATAGAGTCCCCACCGAATAGTTTTCATCTTGTCTAGATGGGTCTGGTAAAAAGAGATGGGGATAAGATTCTTATGATTCAGTAGTGAGTAATTGTTATCATGACTAGTTGCAACTGTCACAACTATAAAGGTAGAAGGTTTGTAACAAAAACAGGGAAGTAGTTAATCTTACAGTCCAGAAACAGAGGACACTAGGACCATTAAGGGAGAATAGCACAAGTGGAATTCAGGACCTTATCCAGAGAAGCAGGGACACCAGAGACAGAACCAGAGATGGGGACATGGAGAGAGGGAGCAGCTGAGGACTCTAGATTCTTGGAAAGACAGTGACTGAGAGATGGTGGCCAGGAGGTAGACTTGCAGAATGTGCCCTTTGGTGGTTGAAATTATTATATATGCCTGAGTGTTTTTTTGTTTTTGTTTTTTGTTTTTTAAAGAGAGATCAAATGAATAGAGAGAAATACTGCTAGCTGATGGCACATGGAGGGGATTATAGTCATTGTAATGAAACTAAGCATATGATTTGTTGAATATAAAACTGATGATCTGACCTGTAAACTTTTTCACTCAATTCACAATAAGAACTTAACAACAACAGCAAAAAAAAAATATTGGAGAATACTATGTATATATTACCAAACAAGAACAGAACCATTTAAGTAGAAATGAGAAATGTAATTGTTATACAAACAGAAGATTGATGAAACACTGAAATGTGTGTTTCTTTAGATCTTCAGGAAGAGAGTAGTTGATTATAGATCCTGAATGACAGCCTAAAAGATAAAGGACTAAGCTTTATAATTTCACAGCTTACACTTCTCATTTTGTAAGTTTCTACATGATTGACCTCATCAATAAAGAATTTTGTTTGTTTTTTTTTAATTGGGAAATGCTTTTTTTGGTATCCACTGGGGAAGTTGTTGACTTGGGATGGGGTGTTTCTCACTGTCTTTAAAGACAGGTAATTCTAATTTGCTAATAATGAAAGAACAAGTCTTCCTCATGGGAAGATCATTTCAACCTCTTTTTTTTTTTTCTCTCAGGAATTATTTCTAACAGTTTCAGCATTAAACTGGATTAGAATGAAACAACTCCCTGAACTTTGTTGGACTTTTGACCTAAACTGATATCACCAATGATGTATACATAAAATAAATCTAAACCACAAGCTTAGACAATTCTGCTCAGCCTAGAATATACCCCAGCTGTTGGATGATAAAACCATTGCTCTTTAATATACAGAATAAGCCAGAGGCAAAAATGTCTAAATATCAAATTGACAACACTTCAAAATCACATTTCATGCAATGCAATAACCCTGTCCCTGTTTTTACCATGAGTCCTCTTATCCCCACAGTATAGAAAAGCTCCATTTGAAAATATTTCCATACTCAGATATGATAAACTGACATTTATGGGCAAAGAGTCTACCACCGCACATATTCTAATATATTATAAAAATAAATTGTTTTGTTATATTTTTAATTTTGGGTCATTGGTTTTAAATCTTAGGATTCTTGGCTAATATAATTCTTAGAGTCTATAAATTGAATTTTTAGTGCACATATTTCAATTTAGTGTGTAAAATATGATTCCTAAAACATACATTGTCACATGTGGCACACCAATCAAGATATTTTGCAGAAGGTGAAATTCACATGTTTTAACTATACAAAAGAAGAAAAGGATGGTGCTAATAGTTTAGAATGAGTAACATGTTGAGCTGGTGAAATTTTAATGTGTTGTGATTAGACTAAAGGAAAGAAATATTTAATCAAAATATTTTAACCTCTCCTTCTTTAATCTTCCCATTATATACTCTTGCTGCTATATGCCATTGAGTCAGTTCTGATTTATAGCAACCATGTATAATGTTTCCAAGAGAGGCTGATGAGTTTGAACAGCTGATGAGTTTAAACAGGGTTTATCTTACAGGGCCACACTAGGGCTCCATTATGTATTGTTATTGTTGTTGTTAAGTGTCATATTGTTGTTAAGTGCTACTGAGTCAGTTCTGACTCACAGCAACCCTGTATAGGATTTCCAAGGAGCATCTGGTGAGTTTGAACTGCCAACTTTGGGGTTCAAATTGACCTTGTGGTTCAGTGTTTATCCTACAGTGCCACACCAGGACAGTCATAGGAGTCATTTAGTCCTTCACATGTATCTACTTGTCAGGTTAATTTCAGTATACCAAGTATAGTATAATTTCAGTATACCAAGTATAGTATAGTGCTGTAGGATAACCACTGGACTGTTAATTTCAGTATACCAAGTATAGTATAGTGCTGTAGGATAACCACTCAACTGTGAACCACAAGGTCCAAACCCATCAGTTGCTCCTCGGAAACTCTATACAGGATTGCTATGAATTGGAACAGACTTGATGGCACTTAACATGACTGTACTAATAAGAGTCACAAACTTTAATATTGTGGATCTTCCTCTATTTATGAACAAACATTACAAAATTAGGGTTTTTTAAATGCATAAATTGGGGAATAAATTCATAAAGATTCAATTCGAGATTTGGTTAGAGATTCACTTTTAGTCAAAAAGTTAAGATCAGTAGTTCACTGAAAATTCTGTTTTGAAAATGAGTTGTAGCCAACAATCTTTACTTATTTTTTGCTTTGTGATTTGCATTACAGTTTAAGCAACCTCCTAAAAAGGAGATCTGTTCAATCTCCTGCAGATGGATACTTCCATTGTAGACTTGTCACATGAACTAGTTCTGTCTTATTGATTCTTATGTTTTGAGATATTCAAATGTTAATTTTTAAAATTTAAGTTCAATAACTGGCTAAGACAAATTATTTTCTCTTAGAACTACAATTTAAAATATTTTAAGGAGAACTGGAATCCTGGTGTGGAGCTGTAGCATAAGCACTCGACCAAAGGTTGTTTGAATCACAAAGTTACTGGTTCAAAGTCACCAGCTGCTTCTCAGAAATCCTATACGGGATCACTAGGAGTCAAAACCAACTCGACAGCACCTACAACAACAACAAGGAGAACAAGACCAGGGCCATATCTTGGTGGAGAAGACTCAAAAGAGTGGGAAGATTGCTCCTGGAGCAGTTGCGTGTGTAGAAAGTGAAATTAGAGATGTAACTATAAGACTTAGGAGAGTGATCCAACCTAAAGCGCAAATTATTGCAGAAGATGTGCCAATAGTGATTGGTGAAGGTAACACAATAGAAGAACAGGCCCTAATGAAAAATGCTCACCCTGATAATATCACCCTTGACGCTGGAGAATCGGAACACAAACCTAAGATCATTGGCACCAATAATGTGTTTAACTGGGCAGTGATTCATTCTGTTGTGCATGGGGTCACTATGAGTTGGTGCTTGTTGGTACCTAACAACAACAATGTGTTTGAAATTGGTTTCTATTCTCAAGCCATGAAAATGGGAAATAATACTATTATTGAATCAAAAGTATACGTTGGCAGGAACGTAGTATTGATGACTGATTGCATCATTGGTTTACTATGCCGGGAATGAGAAATTGAAGAGGAATGGCATACTATTCGTCATCAAAAACAATATTTCAATATCTTTCTTGAAGTACAACACTGTCTGTGACAGGATAATATTCATATACCTACAAAGAAGACCAGTGAATACAGTTATTATTTGTATTTATGCACCAACTGCTAAAGACAGTGATGATGAAATTGAAATGATACCATCTTCTTAAGTCTGAAATTGATAAAACATGCAATCAAGATGCACTGATAATTACTGGCAATTGGAATGCAAAGGTTGGAACCATAAGAAGGATCAGTAGTTGGAAAATACAGTCTTGGTGATAGAAATTATGCTGAAGATTCCATGATATAATTTTGCAAGACCAATGATTTCTTCACTATAAATACCTCCTTTAAACGACATAAAAGACAACTAGACACATCGACCAGGATAGATGGAATACACAGAAATCAAAATAACTACATCTGTGGGAATCAGACTACAGCTGACAGACAGTGAAAAACTCCATGTCATTAGGCAAAACAAGACCAGGACAGACTGTGGAACAGACCATCAATTGTTAACATGCAAGTTCAGGCTGAAGCTGAAGAAAATGAAAACAAGGCCATGAGACATTGAAAATATCCCACCTGAATTTAGAGGTCATTTTGGGGCATTATACACTTATTACTGAAGATCTGAAGAGTTGTGGGATGACATCAGAAACATCATATGGAAAGAAAGCAAAATATTATTAAGAAGACAAGACAGAAGAAAACACTAAAATGGATGTCAGAAGAGACTCTGAAACTTGTTCTAGAATAGAGATGATAAAGCAAATGGAAGACATGAGGAGGTAAAAGAGCAAAATAGAAACTTTCAAAGTGGAACTCAAGAAGAGAAAGTCAAATATTATAATGAAATGTGTAAAGATCTGGAGTTCGAAAACCAAGAGAGAAGAACATGCTCAGCATTTCTCATGATGACAGAAATAATGAAGAAAAAATTCAATCTTTGACTTGAAATGTTGAAGGATTTTATAGGCAAAATATTGACTAATGCAGACAACATTAAAAGAAGATGGAAGGAATACACAGAATCACTGTACCAATAGAAATGGTTCATGTTCAAACATTTCAAGAAGTAGCATATGGTCAAGGGCCAATGGTACTGAATAAAGAAGTCCAAGGTACACTGAATGCATTAGCAAAGAACAAGACACCAGGAATTGATGGAATTCAAATAGAAATCATTCAACAAACTGATGCAGCACTGGATGCACTCATTCATCTAATGCAAGAAATTTGGAAGAGAGCTACCTGACCAACTTATTGGAAGAGATCCATATATGTGCCCATTCCAATGAGAGGTGACCCAAAGGAAAGTGGAAATCATCTGACAATATCATTAATATCACATGAAAGTAAAATTTTGCTTAAGATAATAAAAACCCCACCTGCAACAGAGCATTGACAGGGAAGTGCTAAAGGTTCAAGCCGAATTCAGACAAAGATGTGGAAGGAGATATATCATTGCTGATGTCAGAGGGATCTTGGCAGAAAGAAGAGAATACCTGTGCTTTATTGACTAAGCAAAGGCATTCAATTTTGTGGATCATGACAAACTATGGGCAACATTGAGGATAATTAGTATTCCAAAACACTTATTTGTGCTCATGAGGAACCTGTACATAGACCAAGAGGCAGTTATTCAAACAGAACAAGGGGACACTGAATGGTTTGAAATTAAGAAAGGTGTGTGCCAGGGCTGTATTCTTCCACCACACTTATTCAATCTGTATACAAAGCAAATAATTTGAGAAGCTGGATTATATGAAGAAGAACATTGCATAAGAATTGGAGGAAGAGTCATTAACAACCAGCTATATACAGATGATACAACTTTGCTTGCTGAAAGTGAAGAGGACTTAAAATATTTACTGATAAAGATCAAAGACTATTACAACCTTTGGTATGGATTGCACCTCAATATAAATAAAATGAAAATCCTCACTACTGGATCTATAAATAACATTAAGATAAATGGGAAAAGATTGAAATTGTCTAAAACTTCATTTTGTTTGGATAAACCATCAACACTTATGGAAGCAGCAGTCAAGAAATCAAATGTATTGCATTAGACAAATCTACTGTACAAGACCTCTTAGAAGTATTCAAGAGCAAAGATATCAGTTTGAGGACCAAAGTATGCCTGACCCAAGCCATGGTATTTTCAATAGCCCCCTATGCATGTGATAGTTGGATCTGAATAAAGAAGACTAGAAGAACTGATGCATTTGAATTATGATAGAGGAGAATATTATACATACCATGGGCTTTCAAAAGAACAAGCAAATCTAAGTTGGAAGAAGTACAGTTAAGATGCTCCTTACAAGCCAGAATGGTGAAACTTTGTCTCTCATACTTCAACCATATCATCAGGAGATACCAGTTCCTGCTGAAGGGCATCATGGTTGGTAAAGAGGAGGGCCAGCAAAAAAGAAGAAGACCCTTAATAAGATAGATTGGCACAGTGGCAGCAACAATGGACTCCAGCGTAGCAATGATTAGGAGGTTGGTGCAGGACCAGGCAGTGTTTTGTTCTGTTGTGCATAAGGTTGCTATGAGTTGGAAGCGACTCGATGGCACCTAACAATAACAACATAAGTGCCTAGGAAGAAATGTATGGCAATCCATTTTAGAAAAGTCATAGTCTTGAAAAGTTTTTGGAATCGTGGTTTTAGTGTGAAAAATATGTGGTCACCATGAGTTGGAACTGACAAGATTTTGACTGATAGGCGTCTTTGAACTCAGAGACATCTTTATCATTGTAGGAAGCCATTGTCTCAATAAGGAGCTCTTGTAGCATAGTGGTTATGATTCAGGCTGCCAACCACAAGGTCAGCAGTTTGAAACTACCAGCGGTTCCATGGGAGAAAGATGAGGTGTTCTGTTCCCATAAAGATTTACAGCCTCGGAAACCCTGTGCAGGGTCACTATGAGTCAGAACCGACTCCACGGTACTCAACAGCAATTGTCTCAATGCCTTAATTCCAAAAAACAAGGGGGGGGAGGGGGGTAATCGATGTCTTCATTGATAGTCAATTTAATCATAAAAGGGGGATGTAGCTTATGACAAATGGGATAAGCAGAACAGGCCATGTCCACAGTGATTGATCATGGACACACCATTTTTGTCTGTCCTCCCTAAGACAGGAGACTTGATTTTCTGTTTGGATATTTGAAAGTGTTAAGCATATAGGAAAGAAATCTTATTATTAGTTAGCTGGAAAACTAAGGTAGGTAATATATGATTGTATTATATGACTCAAAAAAAAAAAAAAAAAAGATGGAATCTTGTGGAAACCCGACATATATCTTCCTCTGACAGTTTTGGAACTCTTATTCACTGGCTTAGAGAAAGAACCTGCTTATTCATTTGGGGCAATATGCAGAAACAAAAGTATTTTTCTATGACATTCTACCCAAAATTTCCCTTAAAACATTACCTCAAATAGTTATCTCAGAAGGCTTGCAATTTCTTCCTTAATAACTGTTATCTCTTATTTTGTCTTATGCAGTCTTCTGCAATTTTGTATCTGTTTCTCCTTAAAAAACTCAATATGGATTTATTATACTCATAATTATGCTTCTTTAAAATATTGCTATCTTTAGCATATATCCTATTTTTGAATAGTAGTTCCATTTTGTTTATTTTTTAAATGTGTAAATGGATGAAATAACATTTAGTGAATACTCATTAAATGTCTGTGACTGAAAGGCTGTTATTTCACTTAATTCCCTCAAATGTCTTGTTTGGATGAAGAAACAGATTCAAAGACAAAGTAACTTGTGTCTGGGATCACCTAGCAGACATACACTGGAGTAAGGACTAAAATTCAGACCTGTATGACTCTAATACTCATGTTCTTTAGATTAAACAATATACTGTAACGTGAAAAGTAGTTTTCTCTACTTTGTTGGTCCTAACAATACTTATTTTGTACTTTAAAAAGAGCCTCTGGTTCTATAAAACAAGAACCCAGAAATGAACAAGATACTGGAAATTCCTAGTTTAAGCTTGCTCCTAATATGGCAATAGCTCCAAGTCTGTGTTCATTTAAGCTTTTTTCTACCTCACATTGATTGTGCTTTCTTGTGGTCCAGTGGTTGTAATTGCATGTAGTATTCCAGGTACAGATGTTTTGTAGTTTAGCAACACAGGATATCTGTTGGTCTCTTCTTTATAAGAAACAGTCAACGATGACTTCTAAATCCCTATTCTGGGATTTGTTGGCTAGTACAAAGCCAATCATTTAAATGTGGTTTAGATTAATTTTCTCTAAATACATATGAACCATTTGGAGTCCAAAGGAAGTTGAGCAATTTTACAAAACCTGCTCCATATTATTTGCCTGCCAAGTGACTTCATCATGTCAAATAGATATTTTTGCATTAAACTGAACTGTGATTTTTTTTTTTTTTTACTTAGTTGTTAAGACAATATATGTGGACACATTTACAAAAGAAAAAAAGAAGGACAATGTTTATAAGTTATCACGACATTTTCTACATTCATATATTTATAGAGCAAACATTCCTAATTGTGCAGAAATATTTTTTGTATGTGTGCCAAAGTAATTTGGAAACATGTACCATTAGAAAAGTACAATTTTCTTTACACTTTTTGAAAAAATGATAAAGTGGTAGAATTCTGATTTGCTAATCAGTGATAACTTTATAAGGAGTCTGAGATGTTCTCTTCCTGGAAAATCTCCTATTCTATAATCTAAAATCCAGCTCTGATATAATATCTAATGTAGCAAATTACAAGATTAAAATAAGGACTTGGGGAACAATAGTGATCTAGGTAGAAACTCAATCAGCTAAGTCAAAACTTTCACATTATAAAATAATAAAGCTCTGTTGGTACTCAGGATTAGGCATTGGATTGCTAACTGAAATCAATTGGTGATTAAAACACACTAATCACTTATAGAAGAGAAATGAGACTGCATGCTCCATTAACAATTTAGAGTGTTGGAAATCCTATTTAGAGTCATCTGTCAGTTAGTCATACTACGGTGGCTTATGTGCTGCTGTGATACTGGGAGCTATGCCATTAGTATTTTAAATACTGGCAGAGTTCCCCATAGTGGAAAGATTTCAGTGGAGCTTCCAACTGAGAGAGACTAGGAGGAAAGAGAGACAGACCACTTCTGAAAGATTAGTCACTATAAAGCTTGTGAATCGCAGTGGAGCATTGTCAAATATGGTGCCAGAAGAAAATTTCTTCAGGTTGTAAGGCACTCAAAATACAACTGGGGAAAAACTGCATCCTCAAAGTAGAGTTGGCCTCAATAATATGGATGGAACAAAGTTTGCAGGTCCTTCATTTGCTGATGGGGCACAGTTTAAAATGAGAAGAAATAGCTGCAAATATCTATTAGCTACTGTGACGTGGAATGTACAAAGCATGAATCTAGGAAAATTCAGTCATCAAAAATGAAGTGGAATGCATAAAGATTTATATGCTAAGCATTGTTGTTGCTAAGTGCTATTGAATCTGTTAAAACTCAAATTGAACCTATCTCCAAGAGCAGCCGATATTAGTGAGCCAAAATGGACTGGTATTGGCCATTTTGAATCAGGCAATCGTATGTTGTCTGTGAAAAGATAATATACATAAGTACACAAGGAAAACCAGTTAATATCAGTATTATTCAAATTTATGTGCCAACCACAAAAACCAGTGATGATAAAACTGAAGAAATCTACAAACATCTCCAGTCTGAAATTGATCAAACATGCAGTCAATATGTACTAATAATAACTGATGATTAGAATGAAAAACATGGAAACAAAGAGGAACGATCAATAGTTGGAAAATATGACCTTGATGATAGAAATGTTGCTGGAGATTGCATGATACAATTTGCCAAGATCAAAGACTTCTTCATTGCAAATACTTTTTTCAACAACACAAACCTTGACTACACATGTGTACCAGTCCAGATAAAAGACACAAGAATCAAATCTACTATATCTGTGGAAAATGTAGAAACTCAAAGTCAACACCCAAAACAAAGCTAGAGGCCAACTATGGAACAGACCATCAATTGCTTACATGCAAGGTCAAGCTGAAGGCAAAGAAAACTAAAACAAGTCCACAAAAGCCAAAATATGACCTTGAGTATATTTCACCTGAATTTAGAGACCATCTTACAAACAGATAGGCTTCATTCGACACTAACGACTGAAGACCAAAGGAGTTGTGGGATGACATCAAGAACTGGGTTATAATATTGAAGGATTCCTTGGGCAAAATAATGAATCACACAGGAAGACCAAAAGATGATTTTAGGAATCCACAGTTACTATATCAAAAAGAAGTGATTGATGCTCAACAATTTAAAAATCTATCATATGGAGAGGCAGGGCTTGACGGAGGCTAGGGTGGAGGTGCAGTGAAGTTCACCATCAGCAATACCACAGAATACCAGGCAAAGCAGATCCAGAGCAGAGCTCCAAAACTCGAAACCAAAAAAATAGGAATATTTAAAAGGTTTGAAGGCTTATAGCAGTGAAACTTGGAGCAAAAGTAAGAAATCATGCACTTTCGAATCTGTCAGGGAACTGACAACTTGGGGTAAACCAAATGACAAGACCAAGCAGGGGAGCAGACACACCATGGAAAAACGCCACCAGAACCTCAGAGCAAAGGTGGACAATACACTGTCAGTTTTGCTATGTTCTGATTTTCTTTTTATTTTTTTGGTTTCTGTTCATTGCCCCGACCACTGTTTGTGCACCTTCATTCTGGTGACTGGGGGTGGTGGTGATTGAACAAGTGGACACCCCCCACCTTCACCACTGGCGGTTTTTCTGCACGCATGTTCACAGATACTCACAGTCAGCCCAACAGCTGTCCCTGAACTGTTTTGTTTTGTTTTTTAATATGGGAAAGGTCAGAACAAAGGGTTTGGAGAGGGAAAGAGAGTTTAAAAACAAAACAGGGCTAAAATTAAATTAAATCCTGAGGTACAGCATAACAGCCAACATTGACATCTTGAAACCTCTCAAGCAGCTTTGAAGGCAAGAAGCTAAGAGAGAACACTGAAGTCATACTCATATTAGGCTACAGATTTTTTTTTCTCTCCCTCCTCTCCCTTTGCTGCGATTATAGACTACAATATTCAGTCTAGTTTTGTCTTTTTGTTGTTGTTGCTTTTATTTTTTTTCTTATTTTTTTGCTGGTGCTGCTTTGCAGTTGTGTATGCCCCCTTCTACCTTTGGGGGACTCTTTCTTTCCCTATATTACCCAAGAAGAGACAGCAATTGCTGGCATATAGTCAAGCTACAATCATACTCTATAAAATACCAAAACCCAGGCAAGAAACAATACCAACTGCTATAAACTAGGGATGCAGACAACACCTGTGAAAGTTACTCTGAGTTAACAATAAGAACAGTGAAAAGCGAAGCCCACATCCTGATCACTTCTACCTGGAAGCAATCAGCATAAAAAATAGCAAAACACAGACTCAATTAAGTATTAAGGCCACAGATAAACACTAAACATGTCCAAGAAGCAAAAGCAGATGACCATATCAGCACATGTCCAGAAAAAAGATAAAATGTCCAAGACAAATGAGCTAGAAGTAGACCGAGACTCCATTCTGGAAAGAGGGAGGCTTTGGAAATGCCTAAGAAGGTATTCTGAAAACTGATTTAAAATATTTCAAAACACTTTACAATGGAGTTGAGAAAAATAAGGAAGAAGTCAGGAAAGCACTACAGGAACAATCAAATAAGATAGATATAGCATTGGGAATAATTCAAACCCTACAGAAACAGATCCAAATGATCAATAATAAAATATCAGAAATAGACAATACACTGAAAGTGCAAAGGAGTAGAATAGAAGAGATGGAAGGCAGAACCAGTAATAGAAGAGATGGAAGGCAGAACCAGTGAACTGGAAGAGAAATCTCTCAATACCACTAAGATAGAAGAGCAAACAGAAAAAAAAGATTTAAAAAATCTGAAGAAGGTCTAAGATTCAT
>NW_006408569.1:11731939-11733272 GCF_000296735.1 Chrysochloris asiatica | reverse complement strand
CTATGATCAAAACAATTACAATGTAAAAGAAGGTAAACACGTAGGAACAGAGATTAAGATGGTGAGAAGATCAGGTACATTATGGGATAAAATAGACTGTACTAAATGGAGAGAAAATTTTATGGAATATAAGGCAATCTCAAAGACAATTAACACTTCACAACATACCAAGAAAGTGAAAATCCCAGTAGCCCATGGAAAGAGTAAAACTATGAGGAAACTCACAAGAAAGAACACAAAAAGCATGAATTCAAGAAAGGAAGACACACAGAACAAAGAAAGTAGCAACACCACAAAAAAACAAAACAAAACAAAAAAACATAATGGCAGCAATTAACCCATACCTATCGATAATCACACTGAATGTAAACGGATTAAATGCACCTGTTAAGAGATGAAGAGTGGCAGAATGGATAAGAAAACAAGATCTTTCAGTATGCTGTCTGCAAAAGACACATCTCACACACAGAGACGAAAACATTAAAAGTAAAATGATGTAAAAAAAAAATATATATATATATGCCAAGCTAATTATAATAATAATAAGAAGAAAAAAACCAAACAGGAGTGGCAGTACTAATCACTGATAAAATAAATTTTAAGGTAGAAACCAGCATAAAGATGGCATTATCTTATGATTAAAGGGACAATCGAACAAGATGATATAACCATAATAAATATCTATGCTCCCAATGAAAGAGCTCAAAAATATATGAAGCAAACTCTAATAGATTTGAAAAAAGAAATAGATGAATCTACAATAACAACAGGTGATTTGAATAAACCACTTTAAAAAATTGATAGAACAACCAGAAAGAAACTGGACAAAGACACAGAAGAACTAAATAACACAATCAGGCAACTGGACCTCATAGATGTGTACAGAGCATTCAACCCAACAGCAGCACAATACACAGACTTTTTCAGTGCACATGGAACATTCTCCAGAATAGACCATGTCATAGGCCACAAAACCAATCCCCATAAATTTAAAAATATCAAAATACTACAAAGTATCTTCTCAGACCACAATGCTATCAAATTAGAAATCAACAATAAGAAGACCAAGGAAATAAAGTTGAATACATGGAAACTGAATAACACCCTGCCGAAAAGCGACTGGGTAGTAGAAGAAATTAAAAATGAATTCACAAAGTTCCTAGAAACAAATGAGAACGAAAACACAACATACCAAAATCTTTGGAACGTGGTGAAAGTGGTGCTGAGAGGACAATTTGTTGCAATAAACGCACACATCCAAAAAGAAGACAGAACCAAAATTAACACATTAATACAGCATCTACAACAAATACAAACAGACCAACACAGGGAA
>NW_006408569.1:11697726-11713776 GCF_000296735.1 Chrysochloris asiatica | reverse complement strand
ACCATGGCTTGGATCAGGCGCACCTTAGTCCTCAAGCTGACATCTTTGCTCTTCAACACTTACAACATAATTAATGGGCCATCTCGGTATAACCACTTACCACAAAATGTCAGACAGTCGTGGAATAAGCAAGCTAGTTGTATAAGGTTGAAAAGAACTAGGTGTTTAGAGAACCATTAACCCAAGCACAGCTAAGTGGCCAGATATTCAAGGACTATAGCAATGTAGCTCACTACCCCATTTAAAAAGTGGGTCCTGATGGTGCAATGGTTAATCACTTACAAGGTTGGTGGTTATAACCTACTAGTGGTTCCATGGGAGAAAATATATGAAAATCTGTTCCTATAAAGATTGTTGTTGATAAGTGTCATCGAGTCAATTCTGATTCATAGTGACCTTGTATAGGGTTTCCAAGGAGAGACTGGTGGGTTTGAATCGCTGACCTTTACTTTAACAATCTTGTGCTTATCCTACAGTGCCACTCCAGGACTCCTCTATAAAGATTACATCCTTGAAAACCCTGTATGGTAGTTCTACTTTGTCATAAAGAGTCACTAAGAATTGGAATCAACTCCATGGCACACAACAACAAGAATCCAGTTTAAAATGGACTCCTGGTGTGGCACTGTAGGATCAGCACTAGATTGTGAACCACAAGGTCATCAGCTCCATCCCTCCAGTTGCTTCTCATCCACCCTATACAGGGTCACTATGAGTAAGAACTGACTCGACAGCACATAACAATAACAAAAACTAGTCACATACTCCTATTTCAAATGCAATATTTTGCCTAAATTAACAATGCTGTCTCACAGCCAAACTGGAATACCCTGTCTTAGATTTAAGGACCATATTTTAATTGCTAATGAACAATCTTGTGACCAAAAAATTTTGTTGCAAAATGACTTTTTAATGGAAAGAAGTAGGTGGAAACTGGATAGAGATAGTCCTAGGAATCCCGTGATGGTATTCGTGAGCAAATGGAGACATTCAGTTTGATTACCACATGTAATATCGGGCTCCAGAGCTCATCTTTACAGAGTTGGTTATGCAATCATATTTTCACAGTAAAGCTGCAAAGTCTTATTTGCTGCCTTACTTGATTGATGCTTCTATTACAGATATACTGCAAACAGATGGCTTTAACAACCAGAAATGTATTCTTTCACAGTTTAGGAGGCTAGAAGTCCAAATTCAGAGTCCCAGCTCTTAAGGAAAGTTTTTTCCTCTTTGTTCACTCTGGGAAAGGTTCTTGTCTCATTTCAGCATCTGTAGAACCAGGATTCCTTGAAGATCTCAGTACATCTTTACAGCAATCTTCCCCTGGATCTAGGAGTTTCACAGTCCCAAAAGATGTGCTCCATTTGGTGGCTATTCTATATTGATAGTAACAATGCCAGGGACAGGACAGGACAATTGCTCATATACAAGTTCAGGCTAAAGCTGAAGAAAATTAAAACAAGTCCATTAGTATCAAACTAGGACTTTGAACAAATAACATCTGAATTTAGAGATGATCTGAAGATCAAATTTGATGCATTACTTACTAAAGACCAGAGACCAGAACTGTTGTGGGATGACATCAACAACATCATACAGGGAAGAAAGCCAAAAGGCCATTATGAAGACAAGACAGAAGGAAAAGACCACAATGGATGTTGGAAGAGACTCTGAAACATGCGCTCCAGCATAGAGATGCTAAAATAAATGGGATAAATGAGGAGATAAAAGATCTGAATAGAAAATTTCACAAAGAGCAGCTCAAGAAGACAAGGTCAAATATTATAACGAAATGTGTAAAGACCTGGAATTAGAAAACCAAAAGGGAAGAACACACTCAGCATTTCTCAAGATGACAGAACTGAAGAAAAATTCAAGCCTCAACTTGCAATATTGAATTATTCTATGGGAAAAATATTGAATGATGTAAAAAACAAACAAACAAAAAAAAAGATGGAAGGAATACACAGAGTCTCTGTACCAAAAAGAAATGGTAGATATTCAACTATTACCAGAGATAGTGTATGACCAAGATGCTGAGGGAAGACATCTAGGGTGCATTGAAAGCATTGGAAAAGAACAAGGTGCTGAGAATTGATGGAATACTAATTGATATCTTTCAACAAACTGATGAAGCATTGGAGGCACTCACTCATCTATGCCAAGAAAATTGGAAGATAGCTACCACATTCTAAAGAGAGGTGACCCAATGCAATATAGAAATAATCAGACAATATCATTGATATCGTTTACAAGTAATATTTTGCTAAAATTAATATAAAAATGGCTGCAACCATACATTGACAGAGAACTTCCAGATATTCCGAAAGGATTCTGAAGAGGATATGGAACAAGGAATGTCATTGTTAATGTTAGATGGAACTTGGCTGAAAACAGATATTACCAGAAAGATGCTTATATATGGTTTATTGACTACACATAGGCTTTCAATTGTGTGGATCATGACAAGCTATGGACAACGTTGAGGTGAATGAGTATCCCAGAACAATTAATTATGCTCATGAGGAACCTGTGCATAGACACTGGAATGCAAGTTGGTTTGAACCTCAAGGTCACCAGTTGAAGCTTACCTGCTACTCCTCAGAAACTCTATGCAGGGTTGCTATAAGTCAGAACCAACTTGAAGGCACTTAACATCAGAAGTCCCTCTGAGTTCAGTTCACTTGTCTCTCCTTTCATATCTCAAAAGAGATTGGCTTAGATACAACCTAATCCTGGAGAATATATCAGACCTCATGAACATTACAGAAGTGAGGATTTGCAAAATAGGAAAATTGCAGCAGATCAGGGGTTATAACTTCAAATCATATCCTGGAGTTGATTGTTCTGTATTAAATCTCATCATGGAGGTGATAACTACATCTTTTTATTTTTTATTTTCTTTTCTTAAGTTTTTATTGTGCATTGAGTGATAGTTTACATGGAAGAACATCAGTTTTGTATGCATCTTATTGTATTTCATAGCATTGCAATTATAATAATCCCCTCCATGCATCGCTATTCAACAGTATTTGATTCTGTACCCTCTGCTGTGTTTTGGTTTGTGTGTGTATGTGTGTACACAAAAACACTCAGGAATATATAATCATTTAAACAACCCAAGGGCACATTCTGCAAGCCTGCCTCCTGTCCACCATCACACAGCCTTTCTCTTTTTTCATGAGACTAGAGTCCTCAGCTTCTCTATCTCTCCCTGTCATCATCTCTGCCTCTATCTCTGGTGTCGCTGCTTCTCTAGATAGGGTCCCACATTCCACTTATGCTCTTATCCCTTGGTGGTCCTAGGGTCCTCTCTTCCTGGAATATAAGATTAACTACTCCTTCCCTTTATGTTACAAAACTTCTACCATTACAGTTGTGACAATCACTGTAAGTCATAATGACATTTACTCACTACCAAATCATAAGAATCTTATCCCCATCTTTTTTCACCAGGCACATCTTGACAAGAAAAAAACTATTTAGCAGGGATTCTACCTTCCTCTGCACTCTGAAACTAAACTTCCTCTTGAAAACTTGTAAGCCAATCATTTCATGCTTTTATAGCTCCCCCATTGTAGTTAGCCAATGTCTAAGTTGCTTGTCCCTGTGAACCCTGTGTACAGAAAGGATATGTTTGATCATAGATGTGAAGACTCCTTCCCTTTCAATTGGTATTTTGAGCTACTACCTCCATGAGTATAGGTCAAGTTCATCAAATTGTAGCAATTTACACTGGTTTACTTTATCAAATTTCTTTCTCTTCCTCTTTACAAGTGCTGATCATCAAGCCTTCAAAGTTAGGTCAAATGGGTACTATCTGCAAGTTTGGGTGTTCTTGTGCATCTCCTTTCACTTCATATCAGCTGGACGCTTCATTATTAACTATAGCCCTCTATGGCTTGGTCATTGTCCATGGGTTCAAGAATCCCCAGGTCTCACCACACTTCAGACCAACCAGCCCTTCCTCTTCTCTCTCTCATCTCCAGGTAGACGGGAGTCTATGGAACATGGTTGAATTCAGCCCATCTCATCATCATTCAACAACATATGCTTCCAATCCCTCTGGTGTTTTTTGTTTTTTATGTACACGGAAGCGTTCAGAAATATATAACCATTCAAACAACCAAAGAATATATCCTGCATGCCAGCCCCCAGCAGCCAGCACACAGCCCCTCTCCCTCCTTGAGCCTAGAGTACCCAGCTGCTCTGTCTGTCCACCTCATTGTCCCTGCTATCTCTGGCATCACTGCTTCTCTGGATAGGAACCCACACTCAGCTCTTCTCCCTTGATTGTCCCAGGATCCTCTGCTCCTTGACTGAAAGATCAACCACTCCCCTCCTTTTGTTACAAATGTTTACCTTTACATTTGCAACATTCACAATCAGTCCTGATAGCAATTATTCACTATTGAACCACAAGAGTCTTATCCCCATCTCCTTTCATCGGTCCCATCTAGAAAGGTTGGAAACCACTCAATGGAGAATCTACCTTCCCCCATGCCCTCTGAAACTAAGCTCCCTCTTGAAAACTTTTAAGCCAGTCACTTCATGTCTTTGTTGTCCCCCCCCCCCCCCCATTTTGGTTAGCCAATGTCTAAGTTTCTCATCCCTGTCAACCCTGTGTACAGAGGAGTTGGGAATGATCCTTGATGTAAAGATTCGTTCTTGCTTTTAAGCCATAAGTATAGGTCAAAATTTCATCAAATTGTGGATCACACATTTTTTTCCTCTTCTTTCTTCCTCTAGTCGAGTTCTGATCATCCAAATGGTCAATGGGTACTATCTGCAAGTATTGGCATTCTTGTGCATCTCTTCTCACTTCATATCAGCTGGGCGCTTCACCATCTGCTCTAGTCCTCTGTGACTATGTTCTTGTCCATGTCAGCCCTTATCTTCATTGATGCCTTTCCCCCTGTTCCACTCACCAGTAGACCAACTTGGTCACAAGCAAGCTTACATGCCTGCTCGTGTGCACCCTTTGAGGTTCAGTCTTGGAGGGGAGTGTGTCTTGAAGGGACTTGATTACTTGCCTTGATGACTCCCAGGTGAACAATTTGCTAATTCTTGCAGCAGCCAATCAGACTGCTGTTTTCATTTGTTTGTTTTAATTTTTTTCCTGATAGTCTTTCTTTCAAGAAGTATCTTCTGTTCTTCTAGATGCTCCAGGCTGGTCTCCATGTCCTTTCAAGTGGGAATGTCCCATCTCAGAAGGTTCTGGATAGAGCTCAGGATTTCACCTAAGTTCCTGTACATTGCAAAGGCACTGCAAGAGGCCTATTTCACTGGGCAAGTTCTAGAACCCCTTTTAGGTATTCCAATCAGTTATAGGCTGAAAAGGGGCTTGCAAGCTTTCTGTAATCATATTTCCCAATATTTCTTTCTATGCCACTCAATTGTCTATTTAACAATAGTAGGCAAGAGAAACCAATATTCATAAGACAGTCAAGCATTTAACATTATTTATAACTACATTTTAACTGCTAAGCCACTAAGAATCGTGGTCCAGCCATATTGACTAAACCTTAACTATTGCACCTGCTTATCATCTATTGTTTTTTATCTTACAAAGCAATATAGGAGTCAGCAGAGCATCATGTCTTGTGAATCCTACTTTTAATTCCCTGTTAATTGAGAAATATTTGCACATTATATCCCATTGAGCCAGATAGTATTGAACTCTTCTTTTAAAATTACATCTGTATATGGCTCAAACCTGACAACAGCTGTGAGGATTGTGCAAGACTGGGAAATGTTTCATTCTTCTGAGCAATAAGTTGGGATTTATTCCATGGCATTTAACAACAACAACATATCTATATATCAATCTATGTATTAAAAATGCAATCTATATATTAGACAAAAATGTAGCAATGCCTCATTTCTTTTGAGCAAAATTCAAATATGGTGAACACTGAATATATTCTGAAGTTTGATATTAGTGAATGTGGCCAGCATTTTGAGAAGCCTGGAATAAGTGAAACCATGTTTTGTTTTCAAATATATACAAAGAGGATGCCATACAGCTGATCTTTTTCTTGTTTTGAATAAACAGGGGGTCGTTCAATTTTGAGTATGCAAGATGGGAGCTTGATAAAGGATATAATTTCTTGATCATAAAACATGTCTTAAATATTAGAATCAAGCTGTTAAATATCCCAGATGTTGTTCAAAGTAGAAAAACCCTTTATCAACCTGTAATTGATTGAATTTGGTTGTGTCTGAAATCAGAGTAATAAATCATAACTAACCAGAATTTTTGCTACTCCATGAATTTTCCATTTAATCTTGTTCTTATTGAAAATGAGGAATAAAACAAGTGAAGACTACATTAGCATGGAAGCCATATAAGTACAGGTGCTAATGTATGATTGGGAGAAAACTCAAAATTAGTATGTTCCTGATTTTTAATCCTTCTTCATATAGTGTGTATCTCTGGGTAATTTAATTGAGAGCCATCAATCTCGGTTTCCTCAACTAGGAAATGGAAATTATTCTTTCCCTGTTTTAGCCATAATTCATTTTTATAGATCAAATGAGCTGTTAATTTGTGAAGCTGCTTTGACAACTATGAAGTTCTAAATAATATGAGCTGTCATTATCGAAATCAATGTGTGTCCCAATCATACTTCAACAAAATGAAATCCTATAACTAAGTGGACTATGTATTGGGTGTTGTTGTTGTTGTTATGTGCCGTGGAGTCGGTTCCGACTCATAGTGACCCTGTACAGGATTTCCGAGGCTGTAACCTTTACGGGAGCAGAAAGCCTCATCTTTCTCCTGAGGAACAGCTGGTAGTTTTGAACTGCTGACCTTGTGGTTTGCAGCCCGATTTGTAACCACTACGCTACCAGAGCTAGTCATGGAAAGTAAAATAAGCAAAATCTGTAATTTTTTGTTCATCAGAAAACTATGAAATAATTGTTGTTAAATGCCATTGAGTTAGTTCTGACTCCTAGCGACTCTGTATAGGGTTTTGAAGGAGCAGCTGGTGAGTTTGAACAACTGACCTTGTAGTTTAAACCAACCTTGTAGTCCAGTGCTTATCCTACAGCGCCTCTATATACATATACACATTCAAATAAGTTATACATTTCTACACTTTCATATATTCAATATTTATATTTATGTAATTTTATATAACATAAATAATTTATATAATATTTATATAATCAGATTATAAAATCACACACTGATCCATTCAGTAAAATCTTCTGAAAGAAAAGGATATGGCCACCATCAAAAGTTAACTGTATGATTTAATAATATTTTCAAACCAAACCAATTTCCATCAAGTTGATTCCAACTCATGCTGTTGGTGGTGTCAGGTGGCTTCAACATTGTTCCAAGTTATAGCAACCCTATGTACAACAAAAAGAAACACTGCCCAGTTCTGTACTATCCTCACAAGTTTTGTTATGTTTGAGCCCGTTATGGTTGCCACTGTGTCAATCTATCTTCCTCTTTTTCACTGACCCTCCACTTTAGGAAGCATCATGTTTTTCTACAGGAATTGGTTCTTCTTAACAGCATGTCCAAAGTAAAAGCAATGAAGTGTCACCATTGTTGATTGCAAGGAGAAATCTGGCCATATTTTTCTAAAACAGATTTGCTCGTTTTTCTGGAAGTACATGGTATTTTCAATATTCTTCACCAACATCATAATTCAAATGCATCAATTCTTCGCTGGCCTTTCTTATTCACTGTCCAGCTTTCATACACATTTGAAGAGATTGATAATACCATGGCTTGGATCAGGAGCAACTTAGTCCTCAAGTGATATCTTTGATCTTTAACACTTTAAATAAGTCTTTTACAGCAGATCTGCCTAATGCAATATATTGTGTGATTTCTTGACTGCTACTTATATGAATGTTCATAAGCAAAATGAAACATTTGAAACTTGAATATTTGCCTGTTTTTCATGATATTATTTATTGGTTGTCAGATAGTCAGTTTCCTTTTTTGTTTGTTTTGTTTTCTTTTCCTCTGCTCTCATTCTTCTTGATATTTATGTTGCATTTGACACTGAAAATCAGTTGCTCTTGAAACACTTTCTTCCTTTAGCCAAAAGTAAAATCAATGCACACTACTGATTTTACTCCTGCTTCTGCAACCACTTTTGAGATTGTTGTTGTTGTTAAGTGCCATTGAGGCAGTTCTGACACTTAGTAACTCTTTATAGGATTCCCGAGGCTTTTCAGGAACAGAAAGCCTCATCTTTATCCTGCAGAGTGGCTGCAGAACTTGAATCACTAACCTTGTGGTTCGCAGTTCTGTACTTATCTTATGGAGCCACCACACCATTTTATCTGAGGAGAACAGATTTAAAAAGCAAGGAAATTAAAGAAAGCTCATGGAAGAGAGAGAAAAAGGGAGTGGGAATTGAGGAGGGAGAGGAGGGAAAGAAGGAAGAGGACTTGTTCATGATGGAGATTTCCATAGTACTCCTGCCAACTAAAAAGAACATATCCATATTTGTCATGAGGTACAATGTTGTATGTGATAGGATAATATTCATGTGCCTACAGGGAAGCCTAGTTAATACCACTATCATTCAAATATATGCACCAACCACTAAAGCCAGTGAGGATGAAATAGAAGAATTCTACCAACTTCTTCTATCTGAAATTGATAAAATACACAATCAAGATGTATTGCTCATTACTGGTGATTGGAATACAAAGTTTGGGAGCAAAGAGGAAGGACCAGTAGTTGGAAAATATGGCATTAGTGATAGAAATGATGCTGGAGAACGCATGATAGAATTCTGCAAAACCAATGATTTGCTCATTTCAAATATCTTCTTTAGACTGCCAGATGGAATACATAGAAATCAAATTGACTACATCTGTGGAAAGAGAAGATGGAAAAGCTCCATATCATCAGTGAAAACAAGGCCAAGGGCAGACTGTGGAACACACCATCAATTACTCATATGCAAATTCAAACTGAAGCTGAAGGAAATGAAAACAAATCCACAAGAGCCAAATTATGACCTTGAATATATCCCACATGAATTTAGAGATCATCTGAAGAACAGATTTGATTCATTAAACACTAAAGACTGAAGACCAGAAGAGTTGTGGGATGACATCAAGGACTTCATTCTTCTTGGATCAACTATCAACACTTATGGAAGCAGCAGTCAAGAGATCAGACTACATATTGAATTGGGCAAATCTGCTGCGCAGGAACTTTTTAAAGTATTGAAGAGCAGAGATGTCAGCTTGAGGTCTAAGGTGCGCCTGACCCAGGCCATGGTGTTTTCAGTAGCCTCATATGGATGTGAAAGCTGGACAGTGAATAAGGAATATTGTAGGAGAATTGATGCCTTTGAGTTGTGGTGTTGGAGGAGAATACTGAAAGTGCCATGGACTGCCAAAAGAACCAATAGCTCTGTTTTGGAAGAAGTGCAGCCTGAGTGCTCCTTGGAGGCCAGGATGGCTAAGCTTCATCTCTCATACTTTGGACATATTGTCCGGAGGAAACAGCCTCTGGAGAACGATGTCATGCTGGGTAAGGTGGAGGGTCAGAGAAAAAGAGGAAGACCCCTAATGAGATGGATTGGCCAGGAGGCATCATTGATGGCGTCAAGTGTGGCAGCGGTAGTGAGGTTGGCCCAGGATCGGACATTGTTTCGTTCTGCTGTGCATGGGGTCGCTGAGTCAGTTCCGATTCGATGGCACCTGACAACAACAACAATCAAGAATATCATACGTGAAGAGAGCAAAAAACATTAAGAAGACAAGAAAGAAGGAAAGGGTCAAAATGGATGTCAAAAGAGACTCTGAAACTTGCTCTCCAGCGTAGAAATGCTAAAGCAAATGGAAGAAATGAGGAGATCCAAGAGCTGAACAGAAAATTTCAAAGATCAACTCGAGAAGATAAAGTTAAATATCAGTACCGACTCGATGGCACCCAACAACAACAACAACACTGTCAACAATGAACTCCTGGTGTGGTGCTGTAGGAAAAGCGCTGGATTGTGAACCACAAGGTCAGCAGTACAAACCCAGAAGCTGCCTCTAAGAAACCTATACGGAGTTCCTATGAGTTGGAACCAACTCAACAGCAGTTTAAAACAACAAATGTCAATAATTACCTCAAGGAGGAAAAGGTTGTACATACTTGAACAAATAATGATAAGTTAGCATTGTTTGCACTTATTATGTGCCAGGCACTAAAGTTGGAACTTTGTTGTTGTTGTTAGGTGTCATTGAGTCAGTATCATCTCATAGTCACTCTGTGCACAACAGAATGAAACACTGCCAAGCCCTGGGCCAACCTCCCAAGCATTATTATGCTTGACCCCATTGCTGCTAAGATCTCGTTGGGGGTTTGCCTCTTTTTCTCTGACCCTCCACGTTACCAAATATGATATCTGTCTCCAGGGCCAGGTCCCTCCTGATAATAGGTCCCAAGTATGAGAGATGAAGTCTGGCCATTGAGGATTCCAAAAAGCATTCTGGTGGTATTTCTTCCAACATAGATTGGTTTGTTCTTTCAGAAGTCCATGATATTTTTAATATTCTCCTTCAACACCACAGATCAAATGAATCAATTCTATTATGGTTTTCTTTATGCATTGCCCAACTTTCACATTCACATGTTGTTGTTGTTAGGTGCCATCGAGTCGGTACCGACCCATAGCAACCTATGCACAGCAGAATGAAGCACTGCCCGATCCTGAGCCAACTTCTCCACTGTTGCCATGCTTGAGTCCATCAATGCTGCCACTGTGCTAATCCATCTCGTTGGGGGTCTTCCTCTTTTTCTCTGACCCTCCACCTTACCAAACATGATATCCTTCTCCAGTGACTGGTCTCTCCTGACAATATGCCCAAAGTATGAGAGACAAAGTTTGGCCATCTTGGCATCTAAGGAGCACTCTGGCTGCACTTCTTCCAAAAATGGATCTATTGGTTCTTTTGGCAACCCATGGCACTTTCAATATTCTCCTCCAACACCATAATTCAAAGGCATCAATTCTTCATAGGTAACTAAAGTGAAACAGAAAAATGGAGTAAAAATCACTTATATTTTCTCATCTGTTACTGTTAAGTGCCATCGAATCAGTTCTGACTCATAGCAACCTTGTACTGGGTTTCCAAAGAGTGACTGGTGAGCTTCAACTGCTGAATTTATGTTTCAAACCGACCTTGCATTCGAGTACTTTTCCTACAGTGCCACATCAGGACATCTACTAAGCAGCAAAACTCAAGATTTAGGCTCAGTTTTATTAATCTCCAAACCTTAATCTCCATCAATGTTATTAAACCACCTAAATAAGTCAGGCACTTATTATTAATCTTAAACATTTAAAAGAGGGAATGTTTCAAGGACTTATGACTCTAGAAATTTAGAAGTAAAAAACAAAACAAAACAAAACACAAAACCTCATTTGTCTGACTTAATGGCCATTTTCTGAAGTATTAATTTACAATGTGTCTTGTTCTATATCTTAGATCACTGTAAACCTCTAGTGTCAAGGTTTCTTAGAGCGTATCTTATTGTTTATGATCATTTTTTTCTGGGTTCCAAAAAACCCCAGCAATTTCTGATTCTTCACCATTATTAATTAGGGATTCCAAGGCATAATGGGGCATTTTACTTTTTAAAAATTTGTACTAAAACAGCTGACTCTCTCATTACCAGGAAATCTGTACCTTTTCAGCTGCCAGTGCTGACATTTCTTTTTCCCCGTTTCTCTACAAAATGAGCATCTTCGAATTCTAAAGGTGTTGCTCATGACTAACTTACAGTGGTATTTTAATAGGGATATCTATACACTTTAAACCATAAGAAATTATGCAAAACCCAATAGCTAATAACTTCCAGATTTTTTCTTTAATTTTGGTCAATGATTCCAATTTTTATGGGTTTTTTTTCCCCCTCTGTGCATGACTGGGCAAAGATTAAGAAGACAACCTTGCAAAACAATATTTATAGATGTAAGAATGTATATTAGACAATAACAGCAGAAGTTAAAGAAGAGAGCTAGCAAAGCAGTGAAGCATTGTGTTGTCCTTTTTCTTTGGAGAGTATATCCTGAATACCCTCTATGGTAGGCAGAATTCTAAAGAAGAATCTTCTCCATGATTCTTGTGCTTGAGCTAGTCAGAGGAACATGAATCTAGGTACTGTTGAGAAGTGACATTGCAGTTGTAATGAGGTTTGCCAAACAGATGAAATTAAAATAAAGATGTTATCCTGGAAAGGTGAAGCTTAATGGCAGATTAGGGAGAAGTGCCATGCAGATCTCCACCAGTAATAACACAGAATACTGGATGAAGCAGGTTCAGAACATGGTCCCAGAACTTGGAACTACATATAAAGCAATATTTAGAAAGATAGAAGGCTTACTGATAGTGGTATTTGTAGCAGGAGCAAGTGTTTTCTTATCTGTGGCTGCCTGTGGGTACTGGAACAGCCATCTTGGGCATGACAGAGTCAGTGAAGGATCAGAGGAGTGCTCTCACCACAGAGGTCTGACTGTTCCTTAGAGATAAAGGTGTGAACATTTTTTTTTTTTTTCTATTCATTTGACTCCTGCCATCTGTGCACCTCCACTCTGGTGACTAGAGGCAGTGCCTGAGTGAGTGGATACTCCCCACCCATGCAGAGTTCTACTATGCATGCTCATGGACCTTCTTAGCAAAACCCACTGCACAGAGAATCTAAGAAAGGGGGAAGGGACAAAAGGAATTGCTTAAAAGTGAATGGTTTCCCAGAAAGGCTTGAACTAGACCTGAGTTGTTTCTCACTAGGAGAAACACCTGAAGGGCTGTGGAGGGGGAGAGACAAAGACTAAAAAGGTAGCAGTCAAAAAATTAAATCCTGAGTTATGTCATAAGGAGCAACAGAAACATCTTGAAATAGCAAAAAGGGGGAGAAATATATATATTTGTTGGTTACTGGGGGGAATGAGGAGGGTTTGCGGGAAGGGAGGTGGGATGGTAGAGCACAGGGTAGGGGACAGACACATCATAGTTTGAGTATTAGGGAGAGCAATACACAAGAAGGGGGATTAGTCTGGAAGAACAAGGTAGATAGGGGAACAGTTAGGCAGGTTGGCATGGGCTAAATGGGACAGAGGTAACTAGTGATGTATGCTCAACCATGGAACAACAGGGCTCTATGATATAAGTATTGAGGCACAGTATGCATGGGTAAAATGGGAAATAATGTTACGATGTTTGACTGTCTTATGCATATTGGTTTCCCTTGCCTACTATTGTAAAATAGACACTTAAATAGGATAGAAAGGAGTATCTGGAAACATGATTACTGAAAGCTTGTAATCCCGTCTTCAGCCTCTAACTCATTGGAATACGTAAAAGGGGTTCTAGAACTTGCTAAGTTGAAATAGGCATCTTTCAAAACCTTTGTAACATATAGGATCTTAGGTGGAATCTTGAGCCCCATGCAGAACCTTCTGAGGTGGAACATTCCCACTTGAAAGGACAAGCAGACCAACCTGGAGCAACTAGAGGAACAAAAGATACTCCTTGAAAGAAAGATGAGCAGCAAAAATCAAAAACAAAAACGGCATTCTGATTGGCTACTACAAGAACAAGCAAGTTGTTTGCTGGGGAGCCATCAAGGCAAGCAATCAGATTCCTTCAGGACAACCTTCCCCACCCCCCATGACTGAAATTCAAAGGGAGCACATGAGCATGCATGTAAGCTTGCTGGTGACCAAGTAGATCTAGTGGTGAATGGAAGTGTGGTAAAGGCATCAATGAAATTATGGGCTGAGTTTGACCATGTTCCATAGACCCCTATCAACCTGGAGATGAGAGAGAGAAGAGGAAGGGATGGTTGGTTAGAAATATGGTGAGACCTGGAGACTCCTGAGCCCATGGATAAGGACATAGCCATAGAGGGCTAGAGCTGAGAGTGAAGCTTCCAGGTCTTATGAAGCCTGGGGAGACGCACAAGAATGCCCGAACTTGCAAATAGTATCCACTTGACCTAGCTTTGATGGCTTGATGATTAGAACTTGACTAGAAGGAGATTAAAAAAAGAAGTTTGGTAAAGGAAATATGTGTAAAATACTACAATTTGATGAACTTGACCTATACTTATGGATGTAGTAGCTCAAAATACCAATGATCAATCCTATCCACTCAGTACACAGGATTGATAGGTTCAGCCAACCTAAGTTGGCTACCTAAAATGGGGGTGGGGGAAGGCTGTAAATGCATGAAGTGACTGGCTTACAAGTTTTCAAAAGGGAGTTTAGTTTCAGAGTGTTTGGGGGAAGGTAAAGTCCCCACTGAATAGTTTTCATCTTGTCTAGATGGGTTTGGTGAAGGAGATGGGATAATATTCTTATGATTCAAAAGTGAGTAACTGACATTATGACTAATTGTGATTGTCAAACTGTAAAAGTAGATGTTTTGTAATATAAAGGGGGAGTAGTTAATCTTTCATTCCAGCAACAGAGGACCCTAGGACCATCAAAGAAGAAGAGCATGAGCAGAATGTGGGACCCTATCCAGAGAAGCAGCAACACCAGAGATGATGACATGGAGTGATAGAGCAGCTGAGAACTCTTGATTTAAGGAAAGAGAAAGGCTGTGTGCTGGTGGCCAGGAGGCAGGTTTGCAGAATGTGCCCTTTGATTGTTTGAATGATTATGTATTCCTGAGTGTTTTTGTGTACAACAAAAACAGGAAATAGAAGCAAATACTATTGAATGATGATACACAGAGGGGATTGTAATTATTGCAATGAAATGAAATACAATAGTATGAGTGTAAAACCGATATTCTCCCATGTAAACTATGAGTCAATTCACAATAAAAAACTTTAAGTAAATTAAAAATAAAAAGATATTATCCTGGGTTTTAAAGTGTTTGTTGTTGTTAGATACCATCGAGTCATTTCCGACTCATAGTGACCTTATGCACAACAGAACGAAAAACTGCCATATCCTGTGCCAACTTAATTTAGGTTACTCTTGAACCCATTGCTTTGCCACTGTGCCAATTCATCTCTTTGGAGTCTTCCTATTTTTCGCTAATTTCCACTTTACCAAGCATGATATCCTTATCCTGGGACTGGTCCCTCCTAATAATATGTCAGAAGTATGAAAGATGTAGTATGATCGATCATCTTGGCTTCCAAGGAGCACTCTTGTACTTTTTCCAATACAGATTTGTTTGTTCTTCTGACAGTTCATGCTACCTTTAATAATCTTCCCAATGTCATAACTCAAATGCATCAATTTTTCTATGTTTTTTCTTCCTTAGTCATTTTTCAACTTTCACATGCACATCAGGATACTGAAAATACCATGGCTTGGGTCAGGTGCACCTTATCCTCAAACAGACATCTTTTTTCTTAAATATTTTTAAAGCGGTCTTGTGCAGCAGATTTGCCTAATACAATATGTCATTTGATTTCCTGACTTTTGCTTTTATTAGTGTTGATGGTGTATCCCAACAAAATTAAGTCTTTGGCAACTTCAAGGTTTTCTCCATTTATCAAGATGTTATTTTTTTGGTTCAATGGTAAGGATTTCTGTCTTTTTTTACAATGAAATTATTTTCAGTCCTCCTTGCTTTCAGCAAGTAAGGTTGTATCATGTGCCTATCTCAGGTTGTTAATGAGTCTTCCTGCAATCCTGATGCCAAGTTATTCTTCATATAATCCAGCTTCTCAGATTATTTGCTCAACACACTGACTGAATAAATATAATTAAAGAATGCAACCTTGGAACATACCTTTCCTGATTTGAAACAATTCAGTGTCCCCTTGTTCTGTTTGAAGGACTGCCTCTTGGTCTATGTACAGGTTCTTCATTAGCACAATTAAGCCTTGAGGAATACTCCTTCTATGCAATGTTTTCTGCACCTTGTCATGATTCATACAGTCTTTGCGTAATCAATAAAGCATAAGTAAACATCCTTCTGGTAGTCTCTGTTTTCATCCAAGATCCATCTGGTGTCAGCAATGATATCTCTTCTTCCACGTCCTCATCTAAATCTTGCTAGAACTGGAACATCCCTGTCAATGTACTATTGCAGCCATTTAAAAAT
>NW_006408569.1:11691974-11696545 GCF_000296735.1 Chrysochloris asiatica | reverse complement strand
AGAGACAAATGAACAGAAAAAAAACAAAACAAAACAAAAAAAAACCATGTTCACACCTTTACCTCTCACTATCAGCCAGACCTCTGAGGTGGGATCCACTTCTCTGATTTTTCACCCACTCCATTGCACCCCAAATGGCCGATCTGGGACCTACAATCAGCTGCAGATCAGAAAACACCATCTTTATTACTTCTGCTACAAAACTGTAAGCCCTCAATCCTTCAAAATTATTCCAGAGTTCCAGAACCATCCCCTAAACCTGCTTCATCTGGTATTCTGTGTTATTACTTCCAACTACCGATTCTTCTTCTTTGTTTCCAACCTTTGCATTCCAATCTACAGTAATTATCAATATATCTTGATTGCATGCGTGATAAATTTCAGACTGAAGAAGTTGGTAGAGTTCTTCAATTTCATCATCACTGACTTTAATGGTTGGTGCATAAATCTGAATAATAGATATAGGCATATGGATATTATCCTTTCACTAACAGCATTATATTTCAAGATAGATCTTAAGATGTTCTTTTTTATGATGAATGTGACACCATTCCTTCTCAATTTGTCATTCATGGTGTAGTAAACCATATGAATGGGAATAAATTCCAAGGCACTTCACAACAACAATATCAATCCATTGTGGGTCTTCCTTTTTTTCATTGAGCCTCTAATTTAGCAACACGATGTCTGTCTCTAGGGACTGGTCACTCCTAAAAACAATTATAAAAACGAGAGATGAAATTTCACAATCCTCACTTCTAAGAAGCTTTCTGGCTGTATTTTATTTGTTCTCTAGTAGTCCATGGTATGTTCAATATTCTTTATCAACATTTTAATTCAAACACATCAATTCTTCTTTGATATTCCTTATATATTGTTTGTTCTCTGGCAGCCCATGGTACTTTCCATATTCTTTATCCACACTTTAATTCAAATACATAGATTCTTCTCTGATTCCTTATATATTGTCCAATTTTCACATGCATATGAAGTGTTTGAAAATCCCATGACTTGGATCAAGCACACCTCAGTCCTCAAACTGACAACTTTATTTTTAACACTGTGAAGAGATCTTTTGCAGCACATTTACCCAGTGCAATATGTCATTTTTGACTGCTGCTTCTAGGAGTGTTAACTGTGGATCCAAGTAAAATGAGATCCTTAATAACCTTCATCTTTCGCCATTTGTTATGATGTGGTATATTGGTCCAGTTGTGAGGATTTTTATTTCTTTATGTTGAGCTGTAATCCATACTGAAGGTAGTAGTCTTTGATTTTCATATGCAAGGGCTTCATGTTCTCTTTGATTTCAGCAAGCAAGGTTGTGTCATTTATATAACACAGACTGCTAATGAGGCATTCTTCTTCATAGTTTGTTGTTGTTATTAAGTACCATCTAGTTCGTTCCAACTCAGAGCAACCATGCCTATGGTTTCTGAGGGGTGGCTAATGGGTTTAAACCACTGCCTTTCAAGGTCCAATGCTTATCCACAACACAATATCATCTAGTCTAGCTTATTAATTATCATTGTTGTTAGGTGCCCTCAAGTTGGTTCTGAATCATAGTAGTCCCAAGCATAAAAAAGAAAACACTGCTTGGTCCTGTGACATACTCATAAGTGTTATCACACTTGAGCCCATTATTACAGCCACTGCATAGTCTCATCATCTTGGCTTCTAAGAAGCACTCTGGTGTACTTGTTCCAACACAGATTTGTTTGTTCTTCTAGCAGTCCATGATACTTTTAATATTATTTTCCAACACCATAATTCAAATGCATCAATTTTTCTATGGTCTTCCTTATTCACTGTCCAACTGTCACATGCATATAAGGCTAGTGAAAATACCATGGCTTGGATCAAGTACATATTAGTCTTTAAACATCTTTGCTCTTGTACGCTTTAAAGAGGTCTTATGGAGCAGATTTGCCTAATAAAATATGTCATTTAATTTCTTGGTATCTGCTTCCATGATTGTTTATTGTGGATCTAAATGCATATGCATGTTCAGGCTGAAGCAGAAGAAAATTAAAACAAGGCCACCAGAGCTAAAGCATATCCCACCTGAACTTAGAGATCATCTCACAAACAGTTTTGCTGAATTATATACTAATGACAGAAGACTAGAAGAGTTTGGGATAACATCAACAACATCATACTGCAAAATGTCATTAAGAAGACAAGAAAGAAGAAAAAGATGAAAATGGATTCTCTTCTCTTCAGAAGAGAATCTGAAAATTGCTCTCCAGCACAGAGATACTAAAGCAAATGTAAGAAATGAGGAGGTAAAGGAGTTGAGTAGAAAGTTTCAAAGGGAAGCATATTATAATGAAATATGCAAAGACCTGGAGTTAGAAAACCAAAAGGGAAGAACATGCCCAGCATCTCTCAATCTGAGGGAACTGAAGAAAAAAGTGAAACCTGGACTACCAATATTGAAAGATTCAATGGGAAAATATTAAATGATGCAGAAAGTAACAAATAAAGGTGGAAGCAATACACAGAGTCATTGTACCAAAAGAAATGGTTAACGTTCAAACATTTCAAGATGTAGTATATGATCAAGAGCCAGTGACACTGAAGTAAGAAGTTGAATGTGCACTGAAGACATTGGTAAAGAATGAGGCTCTGTGAATTTATGGAATATGAATTGAAGTCTTTCAACAAACTGATTCAACAATGAAGGCACTCACTTGTTTATGCAAAGAATTTGGAAGACAGCTACCTGGCCAACTGATAGGAATAAATCCATATTTGTGCCCATTCTAAAGAGAGGTGACTCAAAAGACTGCAGAAATCATTGCAAAATATCATTAATATTTCATGCAAGTAAAATTTTTGCTAAAGATAATAAAAAAAAAAAAAACAACTGCATCAATACATTGACAGGGAAGTGCCAAAGGCTCAAGCTGGATTCAGACAAGGCCGTGGAAAGAGGGATATCATTGCTGATGTCAGATGAATATTAGCTGAAAGCAGAGAAACCAGAAAGGTGTTTGTTGTCAATAGGTGCCATTGAGTTGGTACTGACTCATAGTGACCCTATGCACAACAGAAGAAAACACTGCCTGGTCCTGCATCAACCTCACAATCGCTGCTAAATCTGAGCCCATTGCTGCTGCCACTCTGCCAATCCACCACCTGGGGGATCTTTCTCTTTTTTTCTGACCCTCCATCTTACCAAACATTATATCCTTCTCCGAGGACTGGTCCCTCTTGACAATATGTCCAAAGTATGAGAGACGAAGTCTAGCCATCCTTTCTTCCAAGGGGCATTCTGGCTCTACTTCATCCAACACAGATTGGTTTGTTCTTTTGACAGTCCATGGTAAAAGATGTTTATATGTGCTTTATTGACTACACAAAGTCTTTGCCTATGTGAATCAAGACAAGCTATGGACAACATTGAGGAGGATGAATATTCCAGAACATTTAATTGTGCTCAAGAGAAACGTATGCATAAACCAAGAGACAGTTGTTTCAACAGAAAAAGGGAACACCGAATAGTTCAAAATAGGAAAGGTGTGTGCCAGGGTTGTATTCTTTCACCGTACGTATTCACTCTGTCTGTGCGCTGAACATATAATTCTAGAAGCTGGATTATGTGAAAATCATGATTGGAGGAAGAGTCATTAGCAACCTGTAATATGTATAAGATACAACCTTATTTGCTGAATGTGAAGAGGATTTAAAATGTCTACTCATGAAGATTTAGACCTCAGGTATGTGTTGCACCTTAATGTAAAAAAACAAAACAAAAATCCTCACCACTGGACCAATAAATAACATCATTATAAATGGAGAAAAACTTGAAGTTGTCAAAGACTTCTTTTAGCTCAGATCAACCATCAACACTCAGAGTAAAATGTTCTTGTAGTAAGGAATGTCATGTCTTTTTCACTACTATTTCCCAACTAATTAGCATAATGTCTGGCGCACATCACCGTTGAATAATTATTTGTTGAATGCCTGATCCTGTATTCCCATTGATTCTTAGTCTTGGAAGGGGGTTTGCCCTGAGGGGACCCAATTACTTGCCTTGATGTCTCCTGGAGGAGCAACTTGCTTGGTTTTGTAGTAAGCAGTCAGATGCCATTATTGTTTTGTATTTTTCCTGTCGGTCTTTCTTTCAAGAAGTATCTTCTGTTCTTCTAGCTGCTTTAGGCTGGTCTGCTTGTCTTTCGAGTGGAGATTTCCCACCTAAGAAGATTCTGGATGGGGTTCAGGATTCCACCTATGGTCTTATGCAATGTAAAGGCTCCGCAGAAAGCGTCCTTCACTGAGCAATTTGTAGCCCCATTTTAGGTATTCCAATAAGTTATAGACAGAAGATGGACTTATAAGTTTTCTATGGTGATATTTCTGGTTATTCCTTTCTCTCCCCCTCAAGGGTCTATTTTACAATGGTATGCAAGGAAAACCAAGATTCAGAAGACAGCCAAGCATCTTAACATTATTTCCCTTCTTTTACCCATTCAAATCATTCCTCAATCCCTATATCCCAAAGCTCTGTTGTTCTGAGATTGTGCATACATAATTATTTACCTCTGTCCCACTTAGCCCATGTAAAC
>NW_006408569.1:11682970-11683584 GCF_000296735.1 Chrysochloris asiatica | reverse complement strand
GCAGAAAGCCTCATCTTTCTTCTGTGGAACAGCTGGTAGTTTCGAACTGCTGACCTTGTGGTTCACAGCCCTATTCATAACCACTAAGCTACCAGAGCTCCTTTCCTGTGTAAAAACAGATAGAGGAAAATGCTGATGAATGATATGATTCTAGTGTGAGTGACTGTTAATAGGGTTGTGAAAACTTGAAACGCTAATGTGGGTATAAAATAAGCCATCTCAGAAGAAGGAAAAGAACTGCACTATTATCAAAGAAGCAGAACCAAGAGTGCAGTTGTCCTTTAGACCCTGAGATTCTGGCATATTAAACTTTCTCAACCTAGGTACAGAAAGCTGTGACACTGGAGGAGTGGCAGAGGAACAGAAGCAGCAGAACCAAAAGTCAGAGCACCAGAGAAAGCAGCAGGCTTTCCAGCCCACGGAGCAAGTAAAGCTGAGTGTCTTTGGGTAGGAGGCTTGTTTGTTGATTCATGGAGCTAGAACTGACTGCCTTTGAGATGAGGCTTATAGCTGAGTGTCATTTCCTTTGCACATTTACCATCAGCTCTAAATAAAGCTTTATAACATTGCCCAAGCAAGGCAGAGCCTGGCCAAGGGCTGAGACCCAGAAAGAG
>NW_006408569.1:11678146-11680996 GCF_000296735.1 Chrysochloris asiatica | reverse complement strand
TCTTTCCCTCCCTGCAGTCCTCTCCTTCTCTTTCCTGTGTTAAAAAACACAGGAACAAAAAGCAAACAAGAAAAGTTCAAGGCCTGCTCTTGGGCTGAGTATCTGTCCACCATTTGGTTTTAAGTGGATACTGTCTCTTTAAATTTTGAGGAGATCTATGCACATGCGTATTAGAACCCTCCGAGCGTGGGGCTGGAATATCTACCAGCTCAGGCACCTGTATAGTCACCAGAATGGAGGTACGCACACAGCAAGGGACCAACAAAAAGATACCAAAAAGAAAAAAGAGAATGTCCACACCTCTATTTCTGCGGCTCTGCCAGGCGTCCATGGCTGCTCTGATCCTTTCCCTGCTTGGCTCCACACAAAATGGCGGCTCCTGGAGCAGCTGAGCGTCCTGAACCAGGAAGCCATTGATTTCTTGCTTCTGCCACAAACTCCCCAGCTGTAAGTCTTCCAACCTTCTAAATATCCCTTTATATGTGGTTCAGAGTACTGGGACCATTCCCTGAGCCTTGTTGGTCCTATATTCTGTGTTGTTCTCAACAGAGCTCGTCACTACACTTTCACCTGATCCTCCATCTTTTTCCGGAAGCATTTTCATCTACTTTAGTAGTATGTTAAGAACTAGACTGCTAACTACATGGTCGGCAGTTAAAATCAATCAGTTTTTCCTTGGAAAACTTATACAGTGTTGCTATGAGTCAGAATCAGTTCAACGGCATTTAACAACAGTAACGTTCAACAGCTCAGTAATGAAATCACTGTAGCCTAACAGCTCCAGTTTGAAGTCAAGCATTTCTAAATGTTTTAATTCAAAGTTCTGTTTGTTAATTTATTTGCTTTTGTGAATCATTTTGCTCTGTACTGAAGTTTTGCTATTTGTTGTGTTTGAACCAATGGCAAAACTATTAACTAATTTAAAGGGAAAATAATGTTTGTTGTTAATGTCTCAATCTTTCTAAAGTAGCTATTCCTAACTTTATGCTAGTTTTGTAATTTGAAAAGCAGTAGCAAAATATTCAAAATTCTTAATGGAACTTCAGTGAATCTAGAGGCTTCTGAATGATAAAAATAAATTTGAATGGAAAAAGACTAGTCTTTAAATATTTAAAAATATTAATCTAGCTTAAAAATCAACTTGTGAAAGAGTTTTAAACATTTTCTCTCCTTTTTCACATGCTACTTGTGGCCTCTAACATCCATCAAGTGTTAGGTTAAGTAGTGTCTTCCTTTGATCTTCTACTATAATTTTGTTTTGTCTTCTCTCATACACTCTTTAACGAATGTGTATTCTGTTATACTGAAGCACAGTACATATGACACTTGCTCTTTAAGTTGAAATAGAAAGATAATTTTGGATCACATTTAGAGTTCTCTTTGGATTTAGTTTATGCTATATAATTACAGCCTTTATGGCTGGTCTCCATCTTTGGTCTTAAGACTTGTAGTAGTTCAAGGAAACTGTAGATTCAAAATTAAGTGATTTGAGATAGCAAGGAAACTGTAAACTCAAAATTCAGTAATTTGAGAAAGCAGAGTTACAATCTTGTTTTAATTCAATGGAGTCTCATGAGGTCAAAGAAGGTACCTACGGGTGAAGTAAGAAAGATGGTAAAGGCTCTGTACATCCCACCCCCTCCACCTTTGTTTTAGGATAAAAAGTTCCAATTCTATATATACCAATTCTATACCAGTACCAGTTGCAGTGGAGTTATTTCTAGCTCATGATCATCCCATGTATGTTAGAATAGAACTTTCTCCGTAAAGTTTTCAATGGTTAATTTTTCAAAAGTATATCATCATTCTTTTTGGCTGAGTGCTTCGGGGTGGACTCATATTGCCAATCTTTTGGTTAGAAGCATTACACTGTATATAATAAGTAGTCAAGATTTCTTAGTTACAACTGTTTCTATTGCTGTGACTGCTGCTACTATGATACTTGCAGGCAAAGATTGAGCTAATGATTCTGATCTCTACTTCATAAAATATCTTCAGTGTTCAGTATTGTTTCCACAGGGCCTAGTGCAGCCTGACACATAGTAGGGTCTCAATGTAAGGTGAATAAATGAATATGTCCTTTATCACATGAGAGAAAGGAAAGAAATAATTGGATTATTCATTGCAAACCATTTATTGCATCTGGGCAATCAACTCATATAATTACAAAGTCATTATGTTTTCTTTCCCTAGGAAAGAATTTAACGTTTTCAAGGCTCCTTTTATAATTGTTTTCTGACTAATAGTCAAGGAATAATTTTTAATACTGTAGCATTCCTATGAAGGCTTCACATGAGAACCAGGTAAATATTCAGTGATGAAGAATACTAGGGACTATTTTAATATGTAATATGGATAATTAGAACACTTAATGAAGACAGAAAATATTATATATATTTATTTGGACTAACTTTTTAATTGGAGCATAATGGCTCTGTAGAATAAACACTGGACTGTTATCCACAAGGTCGGTAGTTTAAGCTCAGCAGTTGTTCCATGGGAAAAAGATGAGGCTTTCTGCTCCCATAAGAATGTACAGACTTGGAAACCCTGTAAAGGTCCACTATGACTCTTAAACGACTCGATGGTACTTAAAAACAGCTACAACAACTTTTTAATATATGGAAGTAACTTTTTTTGGAAGATGCAAAGCTACATAAGATACAGTTTTTGTCTTCAAGTTGAATATAACATACAAACAAATCAGAATCATTTAAAAGTAAAGATTCTACTGAAATGCAGTATGGACATTTATATATATATTACTCATATGCAAATTCAAACTGAAGCTGAAGACAATTAAAAGAAGTCCACAAGAGCCAAAATATGACCTTGAATATATCCCACCTG
>NW_006408569.1:11664284-11669995 GCF_000296735.1 Chrysochloris asiatica | reverse complement strand
ACCATTGGCAAACCTAACAAAAGAAAAGAGGGAGAACACACAAATAACATGCATTAGAAATCAAAAGGCGATGTCACAAGAGAACAAAAGCAAATCAAAAGGTTAATAACAAAATTCTAGGAAGAGTTATACTCCAATAAATTTGAAAACTTAGAAGAGATGGATGCATTTTTAGAAAAATATGACCTACCAAAACTTACACAGAGTGCAGTAGAACCTTGAATAGACCCATAACAAAAGAAGAAATTGATCAGGTCTTCAAAAAACTCCCAACCAAAAGAAGTCTAGGTCCAGGGGGCTTCACTGGTGAGTTCTACCAAACTTTCAGGGAAGAGCTATTACCAATTCTACTCAAACTATTCCAGAATATAGAAGAGGATAGAAAACTTCCTAATACTTTTTATGAAGCAAGAAGAACCCTGATACCGAAACCAGGGAAAGACATCACTACGAAAGAAAACTACAGACCAATATCCTTCATGAACATAGATGCAAAAATTCTCAACAAAATTCTTACCAACAGAATCCAGCACCAAATGGGTTTCATGAATGGGATGCAAGGATGGTTCAACATTAGAAAAACTATCAATGTAATCCACCACATAAATAAGAAAAAGGAAAAAAACCACAAGATCATTTCGATTGATGCAGAAAAGGCATTTGACAAAATCCAACATATATTCCTGATAAAATCCCTCAACAAAGTAAGAATTGAAGGGAAATTCCTCAAATAATCAAGAGCATATGTACAAAACCAACAGCCAGCATCACTCTCAATGAAGAGAAACTGAAAGCTTTCCCTCTGTGAACTGGAACCTGACAAGGATGTCCTTTGTCACCACTCCTTTTCAATATAGTTTTGAAAGTATTGTTGTTGTTAGGTGCCATCGAGTCAGTATCGACCCATAGCGACATTATGCCCAGCAGAACAAAACACTGCCCAATTCAGGACCAACCTCACTATTGTTGCCACGATTGAGTCCATCGATGCTACCACTTGGCCAATCCATCTCGTTGGGGGTCTTCTTCTTTTTCTAAGACTTTCTACCTTACCAAACATGATATCCTTCATTACTGCTCCCTCCTGACAATATGTCCAAAGTATGACAGATGAAGTTTGACCATCTTGACCTTTATGGAGCACTCTGGCTGCACTACTTCCAAAATGGATTTTTGGTTCTCTTGGCAGCCCATGGCACTTTCAATATTCTCCTCCAACACCATAACTCAAAGGCATTAATTTTTCTACGGTCTTCCTTATTCACTGTCCAGGTTTCGCATGCATATGAGGTTATTGAAAATACTTGGGTCGGGAGCACCTTAGTCTTCAAGTTGACATCTTTGCTCTTCAACACTTTAAAAACGTCTTGTGCAGCAGATGTGATTAATGCAATTCGTCATTTGAACTCTTGACTGCTGCTTCCGTGAGTGTTGATAGTTGATCCAAGAAGAATGAAGTACTTGACAACTTCAATCTTTTCTCCATTGATAAGAATGTTGTTTATTGGTCGAGTGGTGAGAATTTTTGTTTTCTTGACATTTGATCTTCGTCAGTAAATGTTTTAAGCCCTCTTCACTTTCAGCAAGCAAGGTTGTATCATCTGCATATGACAGGGTGTTAATGAGCCTTCCTCCAATCCTGATGCCACGTTTTTCTTCATAGAATCCAGCTTTTCTGATTATTTGCTCAGCATACAGGTTGAATAAGTATGGTGAAAGAATACAATCTTGTCGCACAACTTGTGGTTTTCTGATTCCAGATCTTTGCACATTTTATTGTAATATTTGGCTTTATCTTCTCGAGCTGATCTTTGAAATTTTTTGTTCAACTCTTGGACCTCCCCATTTCTTCCATTTGCTTTAGCATCTCTATGCTAGAGAGCAAGTTTCAGTGTCTCTTCTGACTTCCGTTTTGACCTTTTCCTTCTTTCTTGTCTTCTTAATGACTTTTTGTATTTTTCAATTTTCTTAGATCTTTTAAAATAAACCTCCCTGATTGTCTTATGAGAAAACCTTAAAAAAAAGAGATACATGAGTTTTATTATAATTAGCACAGTGTTTATATAAGAAATGGAAAGGTTTGGTAAGAATTTAATTAAAAAGTAAGAGTCCACCCATTTTCGAAACTTCTACTTCAATTCTACTTGTTAAATATGGAATTGTCAAATTTTTTGGTCTGTTTTAAACTTCCCATTTTAACTGAAAATGATAAGCCTATAAATCCATTTCATAATGAATCCCCATTATAATGGATGAGGTTTTTATAAATGTTGTACACAGAGAAAATGGTTGCAGAGTTACCTTTTCTCTCTGTCTTCTCAAACCAAAAAATGCAAAGCAAAAAAAAAAAGGCTAAAATAGCTTGACAGATGAATTGTTATCAACATTATGAGGTGTTCACATGGTTACATGCTTAGTTGCTAATTGGAAGGATGGCAGTTAAAATGCCCTTAGTGGCTACCTCCTCCTAGAAAAGATTGCAGCCTCAAAAACCATATGGGACAGTTCTCCTCTGTCATATGTGATAACTATGAGTCACAACAGCAACTAACAACAGCATAAGCAAAAAATAATTCCAATAAAAGTATTGTTTTAAAACATATTGCAAGACATAAAGTAACCCTATTATGTTTAAAATTTTAAACAGCACATACCTGAAACCTCAAAAAAAGACCTTGATAAAGAAAATTGCTTCTTCATCTGATTTCTGAAGACTAAAGTAAAAATGTTAAATAAAAGTCAAATTAACTATATTATGAATAATACATATTCAGGGCTAATCTCAGGAATTCAAGGATAGTTCAGTATAGGAAATACTTAAAATAATTTACTATACATTTTATAGGAGTCCTGGTGTGATGTTGTAGGATAAGCACTGGACTGCTAGCTGTGAGGTTGGTTCAAACCCACCAACCACGCTTCAGAAACTCAATACAGGGTTACAATGAGTTGGAACCAACTTTATGGTACTTAACAACAAGAACAAGAGCAATTCATTCTATATATTCTATATATGGTGACTATAGCAATGTGGTTGATGTATGGGGATCATGGCTGCTCAGATAGATCAGGTACCAGATCATGAAAAGCTTTATATACAGAGCTCAAATAAATCTTGGTTTCTAATCAACAAGTGAAGGAAAATTAAAGTGTGCTTTTACTTTTATTTCATTTTTCACAACAAGGAAGGTAATCAAATCCTGTTTAGTTTGATAAAGTAATCATTCATGCAATTTACTTTTCATAAGCATCAATAAAAAGCTCACTGCCATTAAGTGGATTCCAACTCATATTGACCCTATAGGAAGGACAGTGTTGAACTTCCAAATAGGGTTTCCAAGTGTTTAATCTTTGAAAGAGTATGCTTCTACATTTTTTGCTCATGAACCACCTGGTGAGTTCAAACTGCCAGCCTTCCAGTTATCAGAACTTAACCACTGCACTAGTGGTCAAAACATCATTAATTGAATATAACTATATAGAGAGCCCTGGTGTGGTGCTGTAGGATAAGCACTGGACTGCTAACTACAGGGTCAGTAGTTCAAACCTACCAGAGGCTCCTTGGTAAGCCTATATAGGGTTGCTTTGAGTTGAAACGTACTAGATGGCACTTAACAACAACAACATATGTCTACATAAAGGACTCCTGGTAGTGCTGTGGGTTAAGCATTGATCTACTAATCACAATATCAATGGTTCAAACACACTAGCAGCTCTGCAGGGGAAAGATGAGGTTGTCTGATCCCATTAAAATTTGTAGTCTTGGAAACCCAAAGGAGCAGTTTTACTCTGTGTATATGATCCCTATGATTCAGAACTGACTTGATGGCAGTGACTTATCTATCTGTCTAATTTCAGAAGCTCCTATAAAAATATATATTTCATCTGGTATGCACTTTTTGTTATGGAATAAATATCACCATTACTTTTTTCATACTTGGATTGATATCACATTTCATATAAAAATAACTAAATATGTAATATAAATGTAAAAATAATGCTATAATTATTCATGCTATCTATGTGGCAGGAGAAGTGTATAGCTATGTATATGTATATGCCTGTGTCTGTGTTTATGCTAAACATCACAACAGCACTAAGGTATTGTCATTAATTATATCAAAGATGAGGAAACAAATGTGTTTTTAATCCACTGTACTCTGTTGTCTCTGTGCAACATAACAACATTTTAGTCAGTGGGAAAATTTATGCAAGGTTAAGAAGTTGTCCAGGCACAATCTGTAAACGAAACCCAATACAAATCATCTATGCATTAAAAAATGATTGATCCCATTAAAAATAAATACAGATAAATATAATTAATAGTTCAACTTCAATAACAACAAAATATCAAAATAATTGCTTATAGGCTTTGGAGTTCTGGTGTGGTGCTGTGGGTTAATGCGCTAGACTGCAAAACTGTCTGAACTGCAAGGTCGGAGGAGGTTCAAGCTCACCAGCTGCTCCTTGGAAACCCTATACAGGGTCTCTATGGGTCAGAACCAACTCAACAGCACTTCACAACAACATACTCAAAACAGATTAATTGTTTTGAGGTAGTCTTTATTCTTGAAGTTCTCATAACATAAATACAATACAATTGCAGGTCAACTTTGTAAATGTAATAATTTCCATATGAATATTTTCAGTCTTAGTTACACTTGAGAAATTGAAAGGAGCCCTGGTGGCATACGTGATTAAGTGCTCCACAGCCTTGCAGGCCCTCCACCCAATCAGAGGCAGACTTGGAAACAGGACAGTTCTACTCTGTCCTGTAGGCTCACTAGGAGTTGGAATCGACTCCTTGCAATGAGTTTCTTTTTTCTTTTATTTCTTTCTTTTTGGCGGTGTGAATGGGAGTTCTGGTGTGGTGCTATAGGATAAGCAAGCTGCAAGGTTTGTGGTTCCAAGCCACCAGCAGCTCCTTGGAAACACTATATAGGTCACTCTGGGTTGGAAGCAACTCAATAGAATTTAACAACAGAAAGGGGAATAACTGAGGTAGCCTTGTTTTGTTGTTTTTGAGTGCCATCGAGTTGGTTACAATCCATAGCGACCCTGTATAGGGTTTCTGAGGAGCGGCTGATGATCTTGAACCACCAACCTTGTGATTCAAACTGACTTTGCAGACCAGCATATTAACCCACAGCACCACACCAGGGTTCCAAGGTAACCTACTAGCCCCATAAATATTTACTAGTACCAGAACTCTAAGGCAATAAGTAATATCAATAAAATATGCTAATAAAAAAACTACTCATAAGGTTTTCAGTGACTAAAGATTCTTTGATAAAGATCAAAGAGCACAGCCTTTGGTATGGATTACATCTCAATGTCAAGAAAACAAAAATCCTCACCTCTGGACCAATAAACAACATTCTTATAACGGAGAAAAGGTTGAAGTTGTCAAGGACTTCATTCTTCTTGGATCAACTATCAGCACTCATGGAAGTAGCAGTCAAGAGATCAGACGACGTATTGCATTAGGCAAATCTGCTGCACAAGACCTTTTTAAAGTGTTGAAGATCAAAAATGTCAGCTTGAGGACTAAGGTGCACCTGACCCAAGCCATGTTATTTTTAATAACCTCATTTTGCATGCAAAAGTTGGACAGTGAATAAGGAAGACTGTAGACTAATTGATGCCTTTGAATTATGGTGTTGCAGGAGAATACTAAAAGTGCCATGGACTGCCAAAAGAACCAATAGATC
>NW_006408569.1:11661733-11664184 GCF_000296735.1 Chrysochloris asiatica | reverse complement strand
GTAACCACTACGCTACCAGAGCTCCTTAAGGTTGCTATTAGTCGATACTGATTTGATGGCACCTAACAACAACAACAATCTCTATATATATACACGCAAAAAAGAACGTATATAAAACAAACATGTATCATTGATTAAACATATTTATTTATCATTTTCAACATGCAACTCACAGTCTAAGGTTTCAGGCAAGTAAATTGCTAATTGTCATAGAGCCTGATGATTTTTATGATAAAGAACTCTGTAGAGGAAGAGATTCACAGCAGTCTAGTTTCTAGAAGTGGTAGGCTTGTCCAGAGTTAGCTAAAATGAAGAACAGGGAGAACAGAAAAAGAGAACATACTGTGTAAGGTTAAGAAGATTTTCTCTGATGAATTACAAGTAAGAAAGTTAAGTATGGCTAGAATAAGGGTGGACATAGGCAGGAGATAAAAATGAAGGCTACAGAGAAGAGCCAGATACTGTAGAACCTTGCATTCTAAGCTAAGGGATCTGCTTTTTTTTTTTTTTTTTTGGTTACCCTAGGTAATAGAGTCCTGGTGTGGTATAGTTCGATAAGCATTGGACTGTTAACTACAAGGTAGGCAGTTCAAACCTACCAGTCACTCCTCAAAAACCCTATACAAGTATACAGGTTTACCATGAGTTGGAACAAATTAAATGGCACTTAATAATAACAACAACAATGGGAAAATCAAGGAGCCCTGGTGGTATAAATGTGTTAAGCATTGGACTTAAAACCACAAGGTTGCCTGTTCAAACCCACCAACCACTCATTCCGGGGGAGAAAGATGAGATTTTTTTGTTCCTTAAAAGATTTAAAACTCAACAACTCTAAGGATCAATTCAACCCTGTACTAAAGTATCAGTATGAGTTGGAATTGACTCTTAGGCTGTGGGGTAATGAGAAAGTCATCACAGATTTTGTATATTTGTAACTGTAGAAGTAATGCAAACTCCTAATAAATGTTCAAATAATACAGAAGTTGAGAAACTAAAATGCGAATTTTTCATTTCTAATACTCTGCACCCCCAAATCACATAAGTATTTTTATACAGTGATGAGTACACCCTTAAAAGATACATGAGTTCCAGTTTTGGCGATGGCAGAGACAGTCAGGTAGTAAAGGTTCCGTGGGGAGTGATTGAAAACCAAGAGAATCTGTGCTCATGGATCAGTACCAGAGCTCTGGATCTATCATAAGGTTCAGGGCATCAGTTTCCAGCACATACAAGTGGAAAAATCATGAAATAAAGGAAAATACTGTGAGTTAGGAATCGCTGGAGATGGGGCTCCCCCTGTGGACACTCCACCAGGGCAGAGTTCAGAGGGCGGGGCAACAGCCATACAGGCAAAGGGAACCTGCATTAAAAGTGGTGCAGTGACATTTGCAAAAGGAGGTGTGGGGGATTCTATACATTTTTTCTTCCTCTTCCTTGCTACAACTTCTTTGCCCAGCTCAGATACCTTCAGGCATGTGGGTGCGCACCTCTCCCCCCAAAAAAAGTCCAGCGCTGACCCCAGTTTTCCCATGGCACAGAGAGAAAGAGCTTGGCGGCTACTTATGACTTTAGCTTCTGGGTCTCAGCCCTAAATTTAACTTGTGCAGAACCCTTTAATCTGGCCTGTTTAGCAAGAAGAAAGCAGGTCGGTCAGGCCTGACAGACAAACCATATGAACAATCTATAAAACCCCAATATAAATGGAGGCAACTGTCTGGAGAATTACACTGTGCATGTGCAGATACCTAACTGACCTTCAGAGACAAAAATAGTAGACAGTCTTCCGCCCATTAACTTCTCAATATCGATCTGCGCACCTCTAGGGTGGTGACTAGAGGAGAGGCCTGAGAACAAAGGAACAAACAGTACTACCAACAAATTAATATAATGGCAGCAGTAATCCATAACTATCGATAATTACATTGAATGCCAATGGATGCAATGCACCATTGAAGAGACAGAGAGTGGCAGATTGGATAAGAAAACAAGACCCCTCAATATGCTGCCTGCAAGAGATAGACCTTACACACAAAGACAAAAACAGACTAAAAGTTAAAGGATGGCCAAAAATATATCATGCAAATTGCAACAATAAACAAGCAGGAGTGGCAATTCTAATCTCGGATAAAGTAAACTTAGTAAACTTAAAGACAAAAACCAGCATAAGATATAAAGAACACTATGTCGTGCTCAAAGGGTCAATTGATCAAGACAACATAACCATAATAAATATCTACGCTCCCAGTGAAAAAGCACCAAGACATATGAAGCAAACCTTACTAGAACTGACAATTTATTGCAATAAATTTACACATCCAAAAAGAAGAAAGAACCAAAATTAACACATTAACATAGCATCTCCAACAATTAGAAACAGACCAACAGAGGGAACCCATAGCCACTAAAAGAAAAGAAATAATAAAGATTAGAGCAGAAATAGGATTATAA
>NW_006408569.1:11652640-11655563 GCF_000296735.1 Chrysochloris asiatica | reverse complement strand
GAAGTGCAGCCAGAGTGCTCCTTGGAGGCCAAGATGGCCAAACTTTGTCTCTCATATTTTGGACATATAGTCAGGAGGGGACAGTTGCTGGAGAAGGATATCATGTTTGGTAAGATGGAGGGTCAGATTAAAAGAGGAAGACCCCCAAAGAGATGGATTGGCCAGGTGGTAGCATCGATACTCAAGTGTGGCAACAGTAGTGAGGTTGGCCCAGGATCGGACATTTTTTCGTTCTGCTGTGTAACAGCACAATAAAAAAGCAATATTATTCTATATGTTAATGATAACTGATCATAATTCAAGGTTTGTTGTTGTTGTTAGGTGCCATCGAGTCCATGCAGACTTATAGCAACCCTCTGAACAACAGAAAGAAACACTGCCAACCTCACAATTGTTGACATTCTTGAGCCCATTGATGCTGCCACTTTGCCCATCCATCTCATTGGAATTCTTCCTCTTTTTCTCTGACCTTACTAAAAATGATATCCTTCTCCAGTGACTGGTCCCTCATGACAATATGTCCGAAGTATGAGAGACGAGCTTTGGCCATCCTGACCTCCAAGGAGCACTCTGGCTGCACTTCTTCCAACACGAATCTATTGGTTCTTTTGGCAGCCCTTGGCACTTTCAATATTCTCCTCCAACACCATAACTCAAAAGCATCAACTCTTCTACAGTCTTCCGTATACACTGTCCAACTTTTGCATGCATATGAGGTTATTGAAAATACCATGGCTTCGATCAGGCGCACCTTAGTCTACAAGCTGACACCTTAGCTCTTCAACACTTTTAAAAGGTCTTGTGCAGCAGATTTGCTTAATGCAATACATCGTTTGATTTCTTGACTGCTGCTTCTGTAAGTGTTGATGGTCGATCCAAGGAGAATGAAGTCCTTGACAACTTCAATCTTTTCTCCATTGATAAGAATGTTGTTTATTGGTCCAGTGTTGAGGATTTTTGTTTTCTTTACATTGAAATGCAATCCATACCTAAGGCTGTGGTCTTTGATCTTCTTCAGTAAATATTTTTAATTCCTCTTCACTTTCAGCAAGCAAGGATGTATCGTCTGCATATGACAGGTTGTTAATGAGTCTTCCTCCAATCCTGATGCCACGTTTTTCTTCATATACCCAACCTAGAGCTACTTAATTAGATTTTGGTTTAACCTGTAAATTAAAAAATAATTCATGGACTTTAAAATATTTATTATATGTCAGTTACAGATGGCATCGCTTTTTAATGAATGGCATCCAGTTTGTATGTGTTGTGTGCACACACACGTGTACTGCTTGTACATGTGTAAACACATGCGTATATTCCTCACCCCACTCTTGGTGGAGATATATGCTTCAAAAGACAAGTGACAAGATCCCTCTTAACATTTTATGTGTTTAATCCCAGGAGTAATTCTATGCTCACTATCTGATGAGATTTTACAATACAAAATTCCATTGCAAGGCCACACATAGTGCAAGCAGGCTGTAGCATTGCACTATCTTGCTGGAGGCTAATCACTTTATAATGAGTTTAGTGCAAAGTACCTATGCAATAAGTTGTAGTTGACAGCAGCCCAAGGGAACATCTAAGTGCTAAAAATTAGCAGCTGAGAGATGTTGGATTGCATCCTTTTGAAGATAGAAAACAGACTCCTTTCTAAAATACAAGCAGTTTAAATTCAACATAAATCAAACAGATGGTAAAAAAAAATATCTTGTTGCTATGGGCTTTATCCTGTTTTTGTTCTCATTGTTTCACGAAGTAAAAGAAGAAGAAGAAGAAGAAAAGTCAGTCTTCTAGTGTTCTAGTTTGAGGAAACAATACCTTAATATCACAGAGAAAGTAATTATTTTCATTGTGATAATGTATATTTGGCAGTTCGTGATAAAAAATTACAACAAACTATATTTAAAGAAAATGGTGAACATGCATTGAGCAGTCAACTTACTTTTAAATGATTCACTTTCATTGTAGTTTTGGATATTAAATAATCAATCTGGAATTAAGAAATTATACTACAACAAACTCATTGTTATTTGTAAGACTGTTGCAGAGCTGGGTTGTTATAAAGATCACAATGCATCAGAGGAAGTATAATTTTGGTTAGGGTAGCGTAGTGGTTACGAATCGGGCTGCGAACCTTAAGGTCAGAGGTTCGAAACTACCAGCTGCTCCGGGGGAGAAAGATGAGGCTTTCTACTCCCGTAAAGATTTACATCCTCGGAAACCCTATACAGGGTCACTATGGGTCGGAACCGACTCAATGGCACATAACGACAACAACAAAAATACTAATACTATTGATGAGCATCAAAACCCATGTGAATTTTGCCTGCAAGAAAGGTGAAGCCTAAGTCACAAAGAAAGAAGGTTATGCCACTACTTGATAGGAACAAATCTATAAAACAATGTTTCACTCTTGTAACTTGGCACTAGAAATGACATAGAACTAAACAGAAAAGATATACATTTGACACAGTGCCATGAAATGCATTTGACACACTGCCACGTTAAACATTTCTGAACTTCAATATACTTCCTTGAATCAAAGGGTACCAACTGTACCAGAGTTTTATAGAGGTCAAAATATTCAACAATATGACAGTAATAATTGACAAAGCCTCTAAACTACTTATGTTTCTAGACTAAGTACTTGCAGTGAAATGATATATTGAGTTAAATATCATACAAATTTCACACATGAACCAGGTCGGAAATGTAACATTCTAATAGGATTTGAAAGTACCACTTATAGTTGTTAAGAGGTTCCTGGGAAGGAAAACAGTATAGGAGTGGTGCAAGCAGGAAAGTCTTCACAGAGTCATTGCTGTTTAAAGTTAGAGTTTGAAGGTAAGTTAGAAGTTAAATAAGCAGAGAAGAGGGAAGCACATTCCTGCAAAAGCAAAGCAATATAAAGTAGATTTGT
>NW_006408569.1:11648311-11649826 GCF_000296735.1 Chrysochloris asiatica | reverse complement strand
ATGCATTCCATTTCTTTTTTGACCACTTCCAATTTTCCCAAATTCATACTTTGTACATTCCATGTTCCAATTTTCAATGGATGTTTACAGCTGTTTCTCTTCATTTTAAGTTGTTGCCCATCAGCAATTGCAGGTTCTGTGTGCTTTTTGCCCCCGAGCTTAACTGTATTCATGTCATTATGGTCAACCTACTATGAGGAGTCATTTTTTTCCACAATCGTTTTCTGAGTGCCCTCCCACCTTCCAGTCCTATATCTGACAATGTTTCTCTGCTATGCATAGAGTTTTCAGTACCATATTGTGGAAGACCTTAAATGTAAAGCTATGGAATTACAAGTTTATTTAGTAGGTAACTGGGTACCAGCTGAAGGATTTAAGCAGAAGTTATGTACAAAATGCTGTGCTATGAAGATTTAATGTCCAGGAAATAGAGAAAAGCTGAAGGTAAACAAACCAGTTAAGAGACCATGGAAACCATAGAGGAGAGAGTGATGAGGGTCTAGGCAATGATGGTGTTAGGGGAAGTGAAGAGGAAAGATATTACAAAATAAAAATAAGCTGAAATGGTGATTGATGAAATGTGAAGGAGAGTAGAGTGAATCAACATTTGTGATCAACAGAATAATAATTTCTTAACTAGATTGGTTTTTAAGTCTCTTCAGAAAGAAAAAGAGTGATGTGAGGATTTAAGCCTGAATATTGAAAGAATGATACTTTCACTGAAAGAAATTTATAAATCCAGAAGCAAAGCTGATTAGAAGAAATAAAAAATTTATTATATTTTCCAGCTATCTTTGAGTGTCATTATGCAGAGATTTTGTAAAATGATTTAGTATTTTTTGTTGATATTTTTATAATATTAAATATATTTCAGCCTCTGGATTGCTATTTTATGTTCTTGAAGTACATATAACATAGTTGACAAGATTTATTTTGTCACATGGTTACTTTAATCATGTAGAGTCAGCTTCAGTTGCTAAGTCCGATGCTTATAACCAACTGTTTAAAATCAGGAATAGTAAATGCATTTAGAAGATACTAAATTGTAAATATACTACATTGTCAATGTTTGACATTGTGAGGGACATCTTATTGATATCTGTCATTTAGTGAAACTGATCCACATATTTTTCTACTACAGAATGGAAGCAAACAAAACCAGTGATCACAACTGGTGTTAATAATACACAATATTTTATAGCATCAAAATCCTATTTTCATCTTAAACTGAAGCAGTCAATCACAGAAATCAAATTGGTACTAAAAAAATTTACAAACAGCAGATCATTTGTATGTTCTAATGTAGTTATTTCTTTTGGATGGAATATGTGTTCTAGTCAATGCACTGGGCATCTATATTCATCTTCTGAACATTGTAAACTATGTTTCAATTTACTTCAACCACTTTTTTTCTTAGGTAAGAGCAGGCCATTAGTAAACTCTTAGAAACATGGTAAGTATAGTAAGTGTTCTTGTGTCAAAAGTTCAAGCAGAATTTTTCTATTTAATATAAAG
>NW_006408569.1:11633460-11648211 GCF_000296735.1 Chrysochloris asiatica | reverse complement strand
TGATTCATTTTAGTTCCTCTTAGATACAGCATTGGGAAATATGTTTTCTACTTCCATTTTATTAATTTGCTACTTCTCTTTATCTCCTTCCATGAATTGAAAACTTAATCTTAAGTGTCCTTACAGATGTTTCAGTTTCCAAATACTGGTGGATCTTTATAGCTCAATATTGGCACTGTTTCTCTCCAAAATGAGCTTTTCAATAAAGGTCTCATTTTATACTAATGGTGAAGGAGCAACTATATCATATCTCCAATGGAAAATATATTTTCTAATTCTTGATAAAAGTTGATAAACCCATGTTCTCACCCTATCTTTATCTAAATCTCCTCTTACTTAAAGGTCTCAGTCAAGTCATGTGCATTAAGGTTTAAAAGATTAAATTCATATGATAAAATAAACATTTAAACTAAACTGTTAAAATGTATTAATAATCCTAACAACCAAGACCAACTGTGGTTCAGGCACTATGTTAAACATCTGTTATGTCTTTTGGTCCTCACAACAATACCATGAAATATGTATAAGAGTGACCCTTGCTAGTTAGGCATATGTTATTGTCAGCAGTTATGAGAAGCAAGCTTAATCAAATTGCAAAAAATATACTAATGATCTAACTACAAAATAAATGTTAAGTGCCGTCGAGTCGGTTCCGACTCATAGCGACCCTGTATAGGGTTTCTGAGGAGCGGCTGGTGAACTTGAACTGCCTACCTCGCAGATCAAGCCAACTTTGCAGTCCAGTGCATTAACCCACAGCACCACAGCCCTGCACTAAATTGTTCCATGATAAACAATTCCTTTATTTTCTTTATGTCCTAATCATAATACAACATAATGTAGACATCCATTTCACCCCGCTGAAAACCTTGAAAATTAAAACTGCAAATCTTGAAAAATGCAGAATTTCAAGAAATCAGTGAAAATTATTTTGGCAAACAGCTCAAAGCACATGTGAAACCAATGATATAGGAGGATCTGGCATAAATACACTGATTAGAGTTGAATAAAAGAACATTGACCACATAATGAAAATAGACACCTTTGGAAAACTGATGAAGCCCTTGAATAATTTTCCAGAAATGATCCTATTAATGAGCATGCAAAATAAATCAAAGATAAAATAAAGGATGTTATATAAAAAGTTATAAACTTTTTCAGAAAAAAATTACACATACATACAAGAAAAGTGACAATCAATAGCAAATCACTCTGTTCTAAGAAGTAGTGCATAGTTTTGATTATATAAATACAATTTTGTTAAATGGAAGATAAATGATTTTTATAATTTTAATAAAATTTTCAAGCTATAGTCCTAATCAAATATTTTGATCACAATTTGCAATGCATTTGTTTTATTCCTCTTTTAAAACTCATTCCCTTTCATTGGCTATTTCTGGTGTCCATTACTCTTGGATAATGAGGACTTCCAGCATTAATATTCCTGTTTAAGATGAGTAAACTGAATTTGAGGGAATTGTAGTAGCTTACTGTAACTATCAAGGTCCAGTCAGGGGACACTCACACCATTTATTTGAGCACAGACAATTTATTATAAAGAATAGCTTACTATTTGTAAAATTTCTAAATTGAAAGGGTGAAAAGAGAACACTAAGTTATCATGAAAGTAGCAGTAGCAGGAAGCAGACACCATACTTAAGGTTAAAAAACAAAGAGAAGGGACTGGAATTATTAAAATTAGAAACTTTGAGGAGAAGGAGGGTTCCACAAAGTTAGAATTCAGATCCCAGAGGAGCGCACATTGGTGACTCTGGGAGAAGGGGTTACAGGAGGGGTGAGGCTGGTTCATCAGATGTTGGTAAAACTCAATATTGGATTCAGCTGCTAATTTTGGAAAGGATTGCTGCTTCTGGGGTAAAGAAACTTTCTGGGATGAGAGGTGAAGTTCAAAGGAAGAAGGAATCAACAGGAAGCAAACAGGGATCAAGCAGTAAGGATCAAACCCCTGCTTCCTTCAGCCTTGTAGTTTCCTAGTTACATTCCATAGCATCAGGCGCCAAAGCAGAAATATGGTTTACAGAGTACATAGGACGCTTTTCGATCTGAAAGATAATAGCTTCATAACCACCAGCACAGTCTACACTTTACTTTTAGCTACTTAGCATCTATAAATGCCATTCTATGCATAACTGAACTTCTATATACAATAAACCCAACTCTAGTTTCATCAGTAACATCATGGGACTATCCTTAATAAAAACAAAAATATAGTCATTCTTCCCACTAAATGAGGAGACATAAAGTACCAAAAACATGACATCCATTTTATAGAAGATAGTCACACTATCCATCTATGCCAAACTTTCCAAAGGCAACATAGCTGGTGATGATGGAAGCAGGATTTGAAACTCAATCTGCGTCAACAATCTGAAGCTCTTCCCACTGCACCAGACTATCAATGATCAACTCCTATGTCGAACTATTATAGACACTGTTTCAGTGTATTATGGGGTGACTAGGAGTGCTTGACACAAGCTATGGTATTTTCAATTGTCCCATATACATGTAAAAGCTGGACAATGAATAAGGAAGACCAGAGAAGAATTAATGCCTTTGAATTATGTTGTTGTTGTTGTTGTTGTTGAAAAAGAATATTGAAAGTACCATGGACTGGCAGAAGAACAAAACAATCTGTTTTGGAGAAAGTACAGCTAGAATGTTACTTAGAAGCCAGGATGAAAAGTACCATGTATTTTGGACATGTTGTCAGGAGGGACCAGTCGCTGGAGAAGGACGTCATGCTTGGTAAAATGGAGGGCCAACAAAGAAAAAGAAGACCGTCTATGAGATGGAATATACAGTAGCTGCAACAATGACCTCAAACATAACAACTGTGAGAATGCCACCAGACCAGGCAGTGTTTCGTTTTGTGGTAAACAGGGTCACTGTGAGTCAGAACCAACTCAACAGCACCTAACATCAACAACAACACCTATACAACATACATATTTATGACTGATTCTAAAAACAGTAAGTCGGATAAGGTTACAGACAGTGGTGGTACAGCTGTAGAAGAATTTCCACCTTCCATGCAGGAGACCTGGATTTGATTCAAAGCCAGTGCACCTCATGCACAGCCACTACCTGCCTGTCAGTGGGGTGTTTTCTATTGCTATGATACTCAACAGATTGCAATGTAATTTGCCAATTAAGAACTAGGAAGTGCTGAGGTCTATCCTTTGCTCCCTTCTCTCTTTCTTTTATCTCTTGCAAACTAAAAGTGATGTAGGCCACTCCCCAAGGAAACACCACTTACATTAGATCAGCAATGGTGTTCCATCGCACCCTAATCCTGACTAATTAACAATCATAACTTAATCCTCTTTATTATAAAATAATCCAGCACATTAACCACAAGCAGCGATTAGGCATGGTGCTGTGTAATAAAGCACTGGACCACAAAGTCAGTTTAAACCACAAGGTCGGAGTTTTAAACTTAACAGTCACTCCTTCCAAACCCTATACAGGATCACAATGAGTCAGAACTAACTCAACAACAACAACAAAAACAAGGACAATTACATCAGATCCTATATGGAGGGCAACCACACAATGCTGGTAATCAAGGCCTAGCCAAGGTGACACATATTTTGGGAGAACACAATTCAATCCATGACAAGAAGAAAACATGAACAAAATGATGATCTAAGAAGCAGAAATAGTCTTACTTTTATAGTCCTTAGTCACATTTTCCATATATTTAATCTAGACATTATTTCTGACAGTTCATTTTAAATCTTGTTTGTTAAATTAGCCATAATATTGGAGAGAAAGAAAACAAGAAAGAGAGAGTGAGAGCCAGAAAGAAAAACAGACTTTCTTTGAACATTTACATACAGGAAAGGAATTAGTATTTGGTTTCTGTTAGTCATCTTCATGACAATACTTTTGTTGTTGGAATATATCTAGTGAAATTTTAAGTTTCATACTGTCTATATGGTAATAAAACGCATTGTGGCTTACTGCTACTGATGAGATTTTCCACCTACAGCCAGCTTGGTGCAAATGAGAGATTTTAACTCATTCAGCCTATTTTTCTTCTTTAATTGTAAGCAAACTAGGAATACAAGAAAATAATAATTTAGGCTAGCTTCTGAATATTTGTTGCTTGTGATTTTTCTTCAGCTTCTTAATCATTTTGAGTATTTTTGTTTGTGTTTTTTCATTCATTTTCTTCTCTGGAGCTGAAAAAATTGTACAAATCATTTCTAATAAGAATGAAAAAGAATTAGATAATGATATATGGTGTTGTGGGTTAACGCGCTGTACTGCAAAGTCATTTGAACCACAAGGTCGGTGGTTCAGGCTCACCAGCTGTTCCTCAGAACCCTATACAAGCTTGCTATGGGTAAGAACTGACTTGACAGCACTTAACAATAGTATAAATATTATATTGGAAAGCTAGACCTCTGTTATCATAAGGATGTTGTTAAATGCTGTGGAGTTGATCTAAACTCATATAGGGTTTCTGAGGAGTGGCTGATGGGTTTGAATTGCTACCCTAGATTAACAGTCCAGTACGTATCCTACAGTGCTACTCAAGGATTCCTCATAAGGTTGTTGTTGTTTGGAGTCGTTGAGTCGGTACCAACTGTATGCACAAAAGAACAAAACACCATCCAGTCCTGTGTCAACCTCACAATGGTTGCTACGCTTGAGTCCATTGCTGCTACCACTGTGCCAATCCATCTTGTAGGAGGGCTTCCACTTTTTCGTTAGCCTTTCACTTTACCAATATGATGTTCTTCTACAGGGTCTGGTTCCTCCTGACAATATATCGGAAGTATGAGAGATGGAATCTGGCCATTGTAGCTTCCAAGGAGCTTTCTGGTTGAATTTCTTCCAACACAGATTGTTTTGTTCTTTTGGCCATATATGATACTTTTAATATTCTCCAAAACCATAACTCAAATGCATCAATTCTTCTATGGTCTCTTTTATTCATTGTCTAACTTTCACACGCATATGAGGTTATTGAAAATACCATGGCTTGGGTCACGCATACCTTAGTTCTCAAATTTATATCTTTGTTTTTGAATACTTTAAAGAGGTCTGTGCAGCAGATTTGCCTAATGTAATACATTGTGTGATTTCTTGACTACTGCTTCCATGAGTGTTGATGACTGATCTGAGAAAAATGAAGTCCTGGACAACTTCAATCTTTACTCCATTTATCTTGATTTTTTTTATTGGTCCAGTGGTGAGGATTTTTGTTTTCCTTACATTGAGGTGCAACCTACACTGAAGGCTGTGGTCTTTGATCTTCATCAGTAAGTATTTTAAGTCCTATTTGCTTTCATCAAGCAAAGTTTTATCATACGCATTCATAGGTTGTTTTTCAGGATGCTAGGGAAATTTTCTTCCAGCAGCTCTTCAACTATCTCCTCTGTGGACTTGTGAGATTCTTCCTGTTCCGGAGTGCCTATAATGCTTAAGTTATTCCTCTTCATGTTGTCCAACATGAATCTCACACCTTCTTTAGACTTTTTTATCCTTTTTTTCTGCTTGCTCTTCTTAGTGGTATTGAGAGATTTGTCTTCCAGATCACTGGCTCTGCCTTCCATCTCTTCAATTCTACTCCTTTGCCCTTTCAGTGTATTGTCCATTTCTAATATTATATTATTATTTGTTTGGAGCTCTTTTTGTTGGTTTTGAATTATTTCCAATGCTGTATCTATCTTATTTAATTGTCCTGTAGCGCCTTCCTGACTTCTTCCTTATTTTTCTCAACTCCTCTGTAAAGTGCTTTGATACATTTCATTATCATTTTCCTGAATTCCTCCTCAGGCATTTCTAAAGCCTGTCCTCCTTCCAATATGGAGTCAAGGTCTACCTCCAGCTCATTTGTCTCAGTCACTTTATCTTGTTTCTGGACATGTCCAGAGATGGTCATCTGTTCTTGGGCATATTCAATAGTTGGCTGTGGCCTTAATAGCTTGACTATATGACCACAATTGCTGTCTCTTCTTGGGTAATGTAGGGAGAAAAAGAGCCCCCTAAAGGTAAAGAGGGGACCAAAAAACAAAACAAAACAGCAAAAGCAAAAAAGACAGATTGGATGCTGTAGTCTAAAATCACAGAAAAGAGAGAGAAAAGAAAAATAAAATTCTGTAGCTAAATATGTTGTTGTTCTGTGCCATAGAGTAGGTTCTGACTCATAGTGACCCTGCACAGGATTTCTGAGGCTATAAATCTTTATGGGAGCAGAAAACCTCCTCTTTCTCCCATGGTAGTTTCAAACTGCTGACCCTGAGGTTAGCAGCCCAATTTGTAACCACTATGCTACCAAAGCTAAATATGAGTATGACTTTAATGTCCCTCTCTGGGCTTCTTGCCTTCAAGGTCATCTGAGAAATTTCAAGATGCCACTGTTGGTACTTATGACATGACTTAGGATTTAATTTTCAGCCTGTTTCCTTTTTAGTTTGTCTGTCTCCTGCTCCACAACACTCGTTCTGGCCTTTTTCCTAGTGATAAACAGTTCAGGGCTGACTGTGGCCATTTTGTGCTGCCATTTGAAGTGGAAGCCGCCCCCTTTAAATTCTGTTGAGCAGATCTGTGCACATGCGTAGTACAACCCTCTGGGGGGTGGGGGGTGTCCACTCTCTCACGCACCCCCTCTAGTCACAAAATGGAGGTGTACAGACAGCGAGGAACCAATGAACAGATATAAAATAAAAATAAAAAAAAAGAAGAAGAAGAATGTCCACACCTTTATCTCCAAGGATCCATCAAGTGTCAGTCTGTGGTGGCTCTGATTCTTCCCCTGGTCTGTTTTGCCATACATGGCCACTCTGGGAGGCTCTGAGGCCAGTGGATTCACAAGTACTGGATTTCTTGTTCTGTCTACAAATTCCACTGGCTGTAAGCCTTCAAACTTTCTAAATATTCCTTTATCTGTGGTTCAGAGTTCTGGGACCGTCCTCTGAACCTGCTTCACCTGGTATTCTGTATTATTGCTGACAGAGGTCCTCACTGCACTTCTTCCCAATCCACTGTACTTCTCCTTCCCACACATCATAGGTTCTTAATTTGTCTTCCTCCAATCCCATTGCCACATTTTCTTCATATAATCCAATTTTTTGAAGTATTTGCTCAGCATACAGATTGAATAAGTATAGTGAAATACAACTTAGGCGTATACCTTTCTTAATTTTACACTATTCAGTGTTCTCTTGTTCTGTGTGAACAACTGCTTCTTTGTCTATGGACAGGTTTCTCAGGAGTTTAAGTAAGTGTTCCAGAATACTCATTCTCCATAATGTTGTCCATAATTTATCATGCTCTACACAATCAAAAGCCTTTGTGTAGTCAGTAAATCACAGCTAAACATCTTTTTTGGTATTCTCTGCTTTCAGCCAAGATCTGTGTGATGTCAGCAACGATGTCCCTCATTCCACATCCTTGTATGAATTGAGCTTGAACCTCTGACAGTTCCCTGTCAATGTTTTGTTGCAGCCACTTTTTATTTATCTGTACCAAAATTTTACTTGCACGTGATATTAATGATATTGTCTGATGATTTCCACATTCCATTGGGTCACCTCTCTTTGGAATGGACATACATATTTATCTCTTCCCAACAGTGGGCCAGGTAGCTTTCTTCCAGATTTCTTAATATGGATGAGCAAGTGTCTTCTGTGCTGCACCAGTTTGTTGAAAGATTTCAGTTTGTATTCCATCAGTCCCCAGAGCCTTCAGTGCACCTTGGGTTTCTTCCTTAGTATCATTTATTCTTGATCATATGCTACACTTTGAAATAGTTGAACAGCGTCCATTTCTTTTTGCTAAACTGACTCTGTGTAGTCCTTCCATCTACTTTTGAAGTTTTTTGTATCATTCACTATTTTGTCTACTATTGTTGTTGTTGAGTGCCATCAAGCCTATTCGGATGCATAATGACCCTGTATAGGGTTTCTGAGGAGCCGCTGGTGAGCTTGAACCATCCACTTTTTAATTCAAACCAACTTTGCAGTTCAGCACATTAACCAACAGCACAAATCAGGACTCCAATTTGCCCATGTTGTTGTTGTTGTTAAGTACCGTGGAGTCGATTCTGACTCATAGTGACCCTGCACATGGTTTCCGAGGTTGTAAACCTATACGGGAGCAGAACACCTCATCTTTCTCCCACGGAACCGCTTGTAGTTTCAAACTGTTAACCTTGAGGTTGGCAGCCTGACTCATAACCACTATACTATGCTCATAGAATCCAATATTGCAAGTCCAGGCGTGAATGTTTTCTTCAATTCCCTCAACTTGAGAAATGCTGCACTTGTTTTTCCTTTTTAATTTTCTAACTCCAGATCTTTGCACATTTCATAATAATATTTAGAATTTGTCTTTTCAAGTTACCCTTTGAAATTTTCTATTCAGCTCTTTTACCTCCTAATTGCTTCCATTTCTTTTAGCATCTCTAAGCTAGAGAGCAAATTTCAGAGTCTCTTCTGACATTCATTTTGGTCTTTTCCTGCTTTCTTGTCTTCTTAATGACCTTTTTGCTTTTTTTCTGGATAATGCTCTTGATATCATCTCACAGCTCTTCTGTCTTTGGTTATTAGTGTCTAATTCATCAAATTTATTCTTGAGATGACCTCTAAATTCAGGTGGAATATGTTGGCAGTCCTATCATGGCTCTCGTGAACATCTTTTAATTTTCTTCAATTTCAACCTTAACTTGCATATAAACAATTAATGGTCTGTTCCACAATCTGTCTCTAGCCTTGTTTTTGACTGATGCTTCCCACAATCTCTTTCCATAGATGTAGTCAATTTGATTTCTGTGTATTCTATCTGGTGAAGACCAAGCGTTGTTTAAAAATGGTATTTGCAATGACAAAGTCATTGACTTGCAAAATTCTATCATGTGATCATTTCTATCACCAATGTCATATTTTTCCAATCACTGATGCCTCCTCTTTGTTTCCAACATTTGCATTCATTTCCAGTAATCTGTAATTATCAATCCATCTTGATTACAATTTTGATCAATTTCAGATGGAAGAATTTGGTAGAATTCTTCAATTTCATAATCACTGGCTTTAGTGGTTAGGGCATAAATTTGAATAATAGTTGGATTTACTGGTCTTCTTTATAGGCCTACAGATCCTATCACAGACAGTGTTGTACTTCAAGATTAATCTTGAAATATTCTTTTTGATGATGAATGTGATGCTATTCCTCTTCCATTTTGTCATTTTCGGCATAGTAAACCATGTGGTTGTTACATCAAAATGACGAATACCAGTCCATTTCAGCTCACTAATGCCTAGGATACCAATGTTTATGAGTTCCATTTCATTTTTGACAACTTCCAATTTTCCTAGATCCACATTTCATACATTCCATATTCCAATTTTTAATGGATTTTACAGCTGTTTCTCCTAATTTTGAGTTTTGCCCTATCAGCAAATAAAAGTCTTAAAATCTTTACTGCATTTGTGCCATCACAGTCCACTCTACTCTGAGGATTCAGCTCTTCTCCAGTAGTATTTTGAGTGCCTTCCAAACTTAGGGCTCATTTTCTGACACTATATTGGATCATATTCTGGTGTCCTTCATCATATCTCAATACTCAGTATTCTGGTGCTGACAGATTCCATTGCTATTCATAAGGTTTTCAGTGGGTAGATCATCAGTAATAATCCTCTCTTCTTTTTCTGTCTAAGTCTGGAAGCTCATCTGAAACCTATCCACCATGGGTGACCATGCTGGTATTTAAGCTGCAGTGTCATTGCTTCCAGAATCACAGTAATATGCAAGCCACCACAGTACAGCAAACTGACAGAAAAGTGTTGGTCTCATAAGGTAAAATACCTCAATTATAAGCTGAAAGTAAGTTTTAAAGGCTGAAAGTAAAGTTTTAAAATTGCATGAAGTGAAGAAAAGGGTATAAGAAAAGAAGAATGGGGTAGTAGAGTCACCATCACTGCTTGTATACTGAATAGTTGGGAATAATAAACATTTATTATGAAGTCTCATGGAATCCTGGTATGGCACTGCAGTAGAAAGCGCTGGATCACAAGGTCAGTTTGGGCCGCAAGGTCGGCAATTCAAACCTATCAGCCACTCCTCAGAAATCCTATACAGGGTCACTATTAGTTGGAACCAACTCGATGGCATTTAACACTGACAACATGTCAGAGGTATAAGCTGTATGACTTTCTGCCCATCGATTTTCAAGTTTGAGATAATCATCACTATTTAGGAAATTTTATCTCATATTTTCTTTTATAAGAACGTTTCTCTGAAAGTGCGTATTAAATATCTATTATAAACAGATATTTACCTGAAGGACCTTGACTTTTGCTCCCCCTCAAAATAATGCTTTGGGAGCCTAGCCTATATACTTGTATATGTAATCGCATTTGGGAGTAGGGTTTTCTTTGATACTTTAAAGAGACGATTCAGTGCAGTGTGTTTCAGAAAACTAAGTACTTCTGGGTTATATCAGAGACAATTAAGCACAATTGAGGGAAGATAGAAGCATATGTTGGGATTGGAAAGGGATGGAGGAATTCCGGAGCTATAGAAACGGAGACACAGAGAGCCTTGCCCTAGAGTCAGTCCCCTAAATTCAGACATCTAGCCTTCTAAAGTGTGAGAAAATACATTTCTGTTTTTTGAAACCACTTACTTGTGGTATTTTTGTTACAACAGCAGTAGGAAACAAAGATAGAATTTGCCTGGTAAGTCCAAAATCTGTAAGTCAGATGGCGGGCTAGAGACTCCTGTAGGTTTTTCTCTCAAGATCAGGCAATGGGAAGAGTACATAGTGGAGAGAGAAAGGGAGTTCTGTCAAAATATCAATTGATGATATGGAGGCAGATCTTCCTAAGGAAACTTCTCTTTCAGCAGATTTGTGATCATTGAATTAAATTACATTATGGAATAGCAACTAGCCTAGTGTTTGGTGAAATCACTGGGAACCATAAACCAAAATTAAACCCACTGCCATCACGTCAATTCCAATTCATACAGATCCTATAGGACACAGTACAACTGTCCCATAGGATTTCCAAAGTTGTAATCTTGATGGAGTCCTGGTGTGGCATTGCGGTTAATGAGCTGGACTGCAAAGTTGATTTCAACCACAAGGTCGGCAGTTCAAGCTCACCAGCTGTTCCTTGGAAACCCTATACAGGGCCGCTATGGGTCAGAACCAACTCAATGGCACATAACAACAGCAACAATCTTGACAAAAGCAGATTGTCACATCTTTCTATATTAGTGAGGCTGGTGAGTTTGAACAGCTGGCCTTCCAATTTACACCACCAGGAATACTCCTGGGAACCACAGTTTAGCCAAACTGACACATAAAATCAACCATCACACCTCGTATTATGATAGCTTTATCCTCTGGTAGCATAGTGGTTACGAATCGGGCTGCTAATCTCAAGGTCAGCAGTTCAAAACTACCAGCTGTTCCGCAGGAGAAAGATGAGGCTTTCTGCTCCTGTAAAGATTTACAGCCTCGGAAACTCTGTGCAGGGTCACTATGAGTTGGAACCAACTCCACGGTACTTAACAACAACAACAACAGCATCCTGTTTATTATATTTACATTGTGACTGCATGTTTTTACTATTTTATCTTCTCTTATAACTGAGCAATAATTTAGTTGGTTGAATTTTATTTTTCCTATAGGAAAAGCTTGTCACATAAGAAATACCTGTAATTGCTCATTACATAAATTTTGAAATAATCAATGAATGTAAAAAGACAAAATGTACTAAATTTCCTTGAGATTAAGCTGTGCTTTATTAGTCCATGTATCCTCCCAATCAACATGGTGTCTGTTGCATATTATGTGTTCAGCAAATGAATGAAGGTAAGGAGAGAATTTAAGGGATAATTAAGAATTAAAAGACACTGTGGTGCTATAGAAAGAATGTTTTGGAATTCAGAAAGTTTTGGGTTTTAAAAAATGGCTCTATCTGTGTAACATTAAAGGAGTTATTTAACTACTCTAGCTTTAGTTTTATACAATGAGCAATAAAAAATATATTTTGTATAGTTTTTATGAAAGATAAATGGTAATGGATGTAAAATACCTAATAGCATCCAAGATAGCCTGGGTTATTTCATGGAATCAGATGACAAAGACCCTATAAGCAACTAAAAGACAGAAATTGAACTACCTTACTGAGAACTAACTCCATGGCACCTAACAACAACAATTAGTTAACTGAAGAAAAGGCTGTGAGTCCTGGTGTGGCAAGGTGGGATAAAACACTGGACCACAAGGTCGGTTTAAACCATAAGGTCAGAAGTTCAAACTCACCAGCCAATCCTTGGAAACCCTATACAGGGTTACTATGAGTCAGAACTGACTAGGTGGCACTTAACAACAGCAGCAATAACATTAAGATGACAGGTTTCCAAGCCAGATTCAAATGTAAACAGAATTGATGGGCGTAACAAATATTCTTGGAAGTATCTTGGCAAGAATAGATTTTACATGTATTGTATGGAGTCCTGGTGTGGCATTGTAGGATAAGCACTTGGATTACAAGGTCAGTGGTTCAAACCTACCAGCTGCTCCTCAGGAATCCTATAAAGCTCGTTATGAGTGGGAACCGACTCAACGGCATTTAACAACAACAACATATCATAATTAACAGAAAATACCAAGGATTTTGTAAAGTTGATTAATTGGTTTCAATATTTTCTATTCTAAGGCAGCACTGTTTTAAAAATGGGGAATTCCAGAACATTTAATTTCACTCTTGCATATGACACAACCTTGCTTGGTGAAAATTAAGATGACTACAAGCACTTACAGATGAAGGTCAAAGTTAACAGTAGGAATTATGCCTGAAGAAAACAAAAACTGTTACAACTAGATAAAAAAATAACATCATGATTGTTGTTGTTGTTGTTAAGTGCCGTCGAGTCGGTTCCGACCCATAGCGACCCTGTACAGGGTTTCCGAGGGTGTAAATCTTTACGGGAGTAGAAAGCCTCATCTTTCTCCCGCGGAGCGGCTGGTAGTTTTGAACTGCTGACCTTAAGGTTCGCAGCCCAATTCATAACCACTACGCTACCAGAGCTCCTTAACATCATGATTAATGGAAAAAAAATGGAATTTGCCAAGTACTGTATCAACAATCAATGTTCTTGGATATATCAGTCAAGAAAACAAAACATTTGGAAAAGTCTGTTGCAAAATGCTTCTCTACATTTTAAAAAAGCAAATATGTCACTTTGATGACTAAGATGTGTCTACTTCAAGCTATGATGTTTTCAATCACTAGTATATATTATAAATGTTGGATAATGAAAAAAGAAGAAAGAAAAACTAATGCATTAGAACTGTTTTGTTAGAAACGTATATTGAATATACTGTGGCAAAAAGAATAAACAAATCAGTCTTAGGAGAAATACATTGTAAAGAATATTCTTTAGAAATGAGAGTGCTTAGACTTCAACTTGTGTGCATTGAACATGTCATCAGGGGAAAACAATCAACAGAAAAGGATATCATGTTTCCTAAAGCAGAGTGCCAAAGAAAATGAGGAAAACCCTTAATGAGATGTACTGACACAATACTTACAACAGTGGAGGCCAACATACTAAGGATTATGAAGATGCTGCAAGATCAGGCAATATTTCATTCTGTTATGCATAAGGTCTCTATGAGTTAGATTCAACTCAATAGCAACTAACAACATGACTCTGGGGAAGAACTACAGAAGCAATGTGGTAAATGTGCTCACTTTTCAGTGGGTTATATCTGGGTAAAAATGAATGACGGCAAAATATTATTTTTAAGTGCCATCAAGTCAGTTCCAACTCACAAACAACCCTATTTCCAAGGAACATATGGTGGGTTTGAACCATCGACCTGTGGTTAGCTGTCCAGTGTTTATTCTGTAGCATCACACCAGGCCTCAATTGTACAGACAAAACTTGAAATTTGTTATAAAACATGTAAATACTATTGAAATTTCAGCAAAAACATATTTGCTAGAGGTAAGAACCTTTATAGAACAATTATAGTTTGCGGTAGTCCAACTCAGTTTTCATATGCATATGTATTTACATAAAAATACCCACTGTCACAAAGTTTTTTCCAACTCATAACTGAAAATCTTTACAGGAACAGAGAGTCTCATCTTTCTCCTGGAGAGTAGCTGGAGAGTTTGAACTGCCAACCTTGTGACTAACAGCCCAATGCCTAACTCACATTTTTTTTTTTTAATTTAACATTTTCCCCTGCTATTTCCATACAATAAGCATTGGACTGCAAACCACAAAGTCAGCAGTTCAAGCCCATCAGCTGCTCTGTGGGGAAAAGATGAGGCTTTCTGCTCCTGCAAAGATTTAAAGCCTCAGAAACCTTATACAGGGTAGCTATGAATCAGAACCGACTCTATGACACTTAACAATAACTTAACAATACAATTTTAATTATTATATGATAAACATGTAATAGTATTCATCTAACCATTTCTATAATGTTGAACAGTTGATTTTTTTCATAAATACAAATAACTAACTATAAAATAAACGTCTTTTTGCATTATTTCTGATGGTAAATTGCTAGAAATGGGGTTTTGAATGAAAGCATTTTTTTTAATGTTTTATTGTGAATTATATGATAGTTTACATGAGAGAACTTTAGTTTTACATTCATTCTATCGTATATCGTTTCATTGCCATGGTTCCAATCCCCTCCATGCATCATCAACCGACCAAAGGGTATACCCTACAAACCCGCCCCCTACA
>NW_006408569.1:11619955-11632476 GCF_000296735.1 Chrysochloris asiatica | reverse complement strand
TTACTGACCCAAATACATGACAGTATTTAAAGGCCTTGTGTTCTTTTCTTTTCATGGATGTTCCATGTCTTTAGTTCTAATAGTTTGGATTGTGCAATTGCACATTTGTGCTTCACAAAGTATAATGCCTCTGTTTTCTGGCAGCAAATTCTTCAAGTGAATACAAGGCTTCACCATGTTTTCTATATGTGTTTTTCAAATCTTAGCCTAGTAAGCTTACCTCTGTCATTACTTTACATATTTGGGTTGAACAGTACCCAATTTCAGATATAACCTACCTTAGAATATCATCTGGAGGCTTTGCATTTCTAACTCAACATCATAAAGATGTCACTTTGAAGTGTATAATTTGATATTGATCTTACTGATTTAATTATACTGCTGCTTTTCTTTCTAATGAAAAGACAGGAAGGAAAGATGAGTGGTACATACACAAAGACAGCTATGTTTCTTCCCAAAGATAAATTAGTAGGTCTACTTGTCACCTTGGTGTCCTGGTGTGGCTCTACGTAGGTTAAATACTGGACTGTTAATCTTATTGTCAGAGGTTCAAACATACCAGCTGCTCCTGGGAAACCTTATACAGAGTCACTATGAGTTGGTCTTTAACAACAACAATTTGTCACCTTGATCTCACCAACACCTTGCTCAAACAAAAATGTTCTCACTTTGGTAAGAAAATTATGATACAGCTCCTTCTTCAAAAGAATGCAGGAAAAGTTAAGCATAATCATTATTTTAGATACAGATAAGCCTGAGGTCTCTTAGACTTCGTAGGCAGAGAAAAGCAGTAAGCATTTCATTAAGAAACTTTAAGGCTTTGGAAGAATGATTAGGAATGAGACTTGGGAGGCTAGGATGAGTCAAGCTAGCAATAGATAAATAATATAGCGTTTACTGTCAGGTGTTAGGGTAAATCCAGTCAGTACAAATAAACATTAGAAATGAGTCAGTGTATACTTACTCAGTGTATACTGAGCTCAGGTAAGCTTAAAAGATTAGGGAAAAAAAAAAGATCAATGAGTATAAAAATAAGACTCAAAAGTGAGGGCCAAGTAAAAAGAGTAAGAGTGAACATGGACCAAAACTTGAAGAAATTTTGTTATTTCAGTTGTCCTTTGTTCCCAATCACTTTTTTCCCAATGTGCCTTACCCAAGGCCTTTACATACTATATAGTTACTAATATATTATACACTCTTATTTTATGCAACATAATACTTGGTTACCTCTAAAAATCGCATTTATAGGGTCAAAATAAAAGCAATTCTGCTAACAGATGAGTTTTAAATACATTGTTCAGGAGTTCTTAAATTAAGAGATTTGAAATGATTCTGAAAAGCACTGCTAAAATTTGGCTTGACATTCTTAATAATTTAAGGTCATTTTGTTTAACAAAATAATGCTGATGTGGAGAATGGTGATGGGAAATAGAATGACTCACCTAGACAGTGTTTATAAAATTCCAATCACTGTTTTATAAAATTGAAGCATTACTAATAATTATGTATATACATAGCTTATGTTTGTAAATTAAGACTTAAACTTGACTGAATAGCAATTTAGCAGCATATAGAACAAAATGACATGAAAAATAAAAACAAATTTTTTTAAATTAACCCACTGACATCATGGCAATTCCAACTCATGGTGACAAAAACGTGGTCCCAAATAAAAAGATCTGCTGCATCAAGAGAACGTGATGGAAGAGCTGCTAACTAACTCTGAGAGAAGAGTTAATCTCCATTCCCTACCCTAAGTGACCTTTCCTCCTATCACATAATGGTAGATCATGAGGCTTATAAGTCTTAAGCTGTGACATTAATTTCTCATGTTATCTGAGATGTTTGTTTTCTCTTCTTTAAAATATGGAAAATAATATGTGCCATAACCATTTCACAGTGTTGTTAGGAGCATAAATGAATAATAGATGTGAAAACACTTTGTCAATTTTAAAGTAGTATATTTCTGCAAGGCATTATTGCTTCCAAAATCTGTCAGACTAGTATATTTGATTTAAGTTATTATGTCACTGTAATATATTCAGATATCAAGGAAAGCACAAATCAATTAATGCAAAGGCTATAAAGATGCTATACAAAATTATTTCTATAAAATATGAAAATAATTCACAATTTGATACTTTTATCAAGATAAGGATGGATGGTGACAACTGAAGTAAATTTATCAGAGAAAATTTCACAGAATTAGCAGAGATGTACATTTGCAAAATTCATGGTCACATAATTTTAGTATATATATATACTATAAATTGCATTGTACAAACTTTATTATTCTTAGTAAAAATGCAAACTTTCAAAGAATAAAGCATTCAGCTTTATTTAGGTCACCTTTACAATTCTGTCAAAATCATCTTAACTACACTACATGAAATGTATTGACATAAACTGTATTTACATTGTATAACCTAGACTAATGATAATATTAGCAAAATAGGGTTTTTAAATGAAAAAATATGAGAGGAAGTGATTGCCATCCTAAATAAAATGAAAGGTGATCTATTTTTAGTTACAGTAGGTGGGAACAATTTAACTTCAATGAAGAGTTATCAAATTAAAAATTACTATTGCACATTTATTTATGAACATTTAATTGGCACACAGAGAATTGGCACAATTTCAAGCTGTTAATCACAGATATCTAAATGCATATTAGCTAATGGATGTGTAAAATTATGCTTATCTTATCTTAAATAAATGCTTAATTAAAAATCCTTTGAGGGGAATGAAAATTTTTACAATATTAAAGAAAATGAGAAGAATATTATATGAAGCTGTATGTAATTTTACAGAGTATTTGTGGAGTTTTTATCCAGTAGAGTACTTTGCTGGATAAATCAAATCTGAAATTATCAGAACAGGTACAAATTTTAGGTATTTGAAATAAAACTTGTGAAGCAGTAGGGTACTGCAGCAGATTTTCAGAGATGAATTTTATTTATTCAGATTTATATGGGAGTCTGTAAAAGCATGAGATAATTAAATGCATTTTCTTAGACAGTGGCTTGGTAAATTCTCAGTAGAAATCATAAGTGTGAGACAAACTTTAAGATATTCTGAGACTTAGATTAATTACAAAGAACTGCTGAAAAGAACTATTCGAGGTCTATACTACATGTTCAAATATTAACTGAGATGTATAAAAACAAACTTATTTAATAAAGAAGAGTCTTACAGGATTCAAATCTGACACTTTGTTTAAGAGGGATTAAAATGAGGAGACCTAAAATCACCTCTTGACTGTTCTAGACAAAAATATTTTTAAAACAGTAAATCATATTTGTTCCATATCTTATTAAATATTACAGATAAATGTTTTCAAATTGTAAAAAATCCAGTCCTTTCAAAGCTACCAAAGGTTTCTGACACTTGCCTTACAATATACATGTTGTTGTCAAGTGCTATCGGGTTGGTTCAGACTCATAGCCATTCTGGTTCCAAGGAGCTGCTAGTGGGTTTGAACCACCAACTTTGTGGCTAGCAGTCCAGAGCTTATGCTACAGTGCCACATACCTACATAGCTATATGTCATAGTACACCCACATATCTATATATTGTTGTTGTTGTTGTTAAATGCTGTCAAGTAGGTTCCTACTCATTGTGACCATATGTAGGGTTTCTGATGAGCGGCTGGTGAGCCCTGGTGTGGCATTGTAGGATAAGCACTGACCTGAAAGATCAGTAGTTCAAACTCATCAACCACTCATCAGAAACCTATACAGGGTCGCTATGAGTTGAAACTGACTCAACAACACTTAACAACAACAACATATAGATGTATGTTATGGTACGGCATTGTGGGTTAGTGTACTGGACTGCAAGGTCAATTAGAACTTCAAGGATGGCTGCTCAAGCTCACCAGAGGCTCCTTGGAAACCCTATACAGAATTGCTGAGTCATAATCGACTCGAAGGCACTTAGCAACAACAGATATATATATATATATATGAGTGCTGGTGTGGCGGCGCTACGGGTTAATGCGTCGAACAGCAAAGCCATTTGAACTGCAAGGTCGATAGTTCAAGCTCACCAGCTGCTCCTCAGAAACCGTATACAGGTTCGCTATGTGTCAGAACCGACTTGATGGCACTTAACAACAACACCACACACACACATATATATGTGTGTGTGTGTGTGTGTGTGTGTGTTCCGACCCATAGAGACCTGTATAGGGTGTCCGTGGCTTTAAATCTTTGTGGCAGCAGAAAGCCTTATCTCTCTCCCACTGAGGGGCTGCAGAGCTCTTACTTCAGACCTTGTGATTCACAGTTCAGTGCTTAATCCACTGCTTATCGTATGGTGCAACCATACCCATATATATCTACATTCATGCTTATATGTTTATTGTTGTTGTTAATGTGCTGTTTAGTAGTTTCCAACTCATAGCAACCCTATATAAAGTTTTCGATGAGCAACAAGAGACTTTGAACTGCCAGTCTTGTGGTTAGCAGTCCAGTGCTTATCCTACAACACCACATATTCCTTTTTAAGGAAATATAAACTATACAAATCCATTCTTATAGAATTCTAAAAGTGACATGTCCTGTTCTAAACAGTTCACAACTTTAAAATACTATAAGGGCTTTAAATTAGTCAAAATTCACTCACACACAATATTTTGGAAGACATTTATGGTGTAAAGCATTCACTTGATCTGTAAAGCTGTGAAGGATGATCACATATAGATACTCCATCTCTTTCCATAAAACCACTGACATTTATTTTTAAAGAATGCAAATTGATTGCACTAAGATGATGTTGTGCTAATGAGTCTCTGTTACACTCTAAAGCAGCTGCAAAAGAAACATTAAAATTCAGATTCCCATCAGTCTCCAGGACCCTGAGACTAAAAGAACTAGATAGTGCCCTGTTATCACTACCAATTGCTCTAAAAGGGAGTACATTAGAAGGTTCTGGATAGACTGAAAGAAAAATGTGTAACCAAATTCAAAATCATAAATCCCCCCACACAAATTTTCTGATCAGACAGAGATTGGTGGAATCCCCTGAGACTATGTCCCTTAGTCATCCTTCAGATCTGGAAATGAATTCATCCCCATGGCTCAATTTCCAGCTAAACAATTGTTGTTTCTAGTTAAGTGCTGTAGAGATGGTTCCAACCCATAGCGACCCTGTATAGGGTTTCTGAGTAGAAACTGGTGAGCTTGAACCTCAGATTTTGTGGTTCAAACTGCCTTTGCAGTGCAGCACATTAACCCACAGTGCCACACCAACTCTATAATAGAAACAATAACAATAATGAGATACTTACACCTTAGAACAATCAAACCTTTGAGATCAAAGGGGCAACATTTACCCAATGGCAAAGTTTTGAGGGGTTAGGAAAGTGGGAGGAATAGAAATAAAAAAACAAGAGATGGTGTGGGCTTAAAAAAAAAAAAGAGTCCGTTCCCTCAATATCCTGGCAATGTACTATGTAGTATTTCATGAACCAAGCGATGATTACAGGAGTTTGATAATTCATTGAATTGTGTAGTCATATTTTATATACTTTCCTGTAAGTGCTACACTACATTATAAAAAATTTTATTGTGACTCCAATTATATAAATATAAATTTCTAATCATGAAGGTCTTTAACATGCAGAAATTTCAACCAACCCACTGCTCTCAAGTTGACACTTACTCATAGCAAACTTATAGGACAGAGTAGAATTGTTCCCAAGGGTTTCCAAGGCTTTAAATCAGTCAGACTACTTTTTCTTTCCCCAGCAAAGTTGTTGGGTTCAAACCCTCACTTTGTAGTTAGTACCCCAACAGTGAACCAACTATGCTTCCAGTACACCTATGCAGTAATTAGTTCTCCAAAAATACAAGTAAAAATAATGCTATTTTTATAGAATGGGTCAGGAATATTCATTTGACTTAAATGATTTTTCATTTAAATAAAAATTGTAATTTTCTGCCAAGAAAGTTTACTTTAAGTGTTGGAAAGAAACTTGAAGATTCTTGTTATTTCCCTGCAGGTCAGTAGAAGGTAAAAAGGGAGGAAGAGACTAAGAAGAAGGAGACGGGGAGAGGACAAGGCAGAGAAGCAAACTTAATTTTATGGAGAAGAGGATAATCAAAGCAGCCTCTCCACACAAATTCACCAAAAAGATCTTGGTTGAGGACAGAAATATATTTCGTGATATTATTAAATAAAAAAACAGAAAATAATGACACCTTAGGCATTGGAATCCACCACTCTTCTGTCAGTTTGTCGTACTGTGGTGGCTTGTTAGTTGCTGTGATTCTTCTGGAAGCTTTGCCACGTGTATTTTAAATACCAGCAGGGTCACTCATGGTGGACAGGTTGCAGATAAGTTTCCAGACAAAGACAGACTAGTAAGAAGGAGTGACGAACTGCTTCCAAATATTTAGTCACTGAAAACCTTATGAATAGCAGAGAAACACTGTCCGATATAGTGATGGAAGATGAGCCCCTCAAGTTGGAAGGCATTCAAAATACGACTAGGTATTTTGAGGAGCTGCCTACTCAAAGTAGAGTTGACTGTGATGACTCGAATGGATTAAAGCCCTCGGGACCTTCATTTGCTAATGGGGCACAACTCAAAATGAAGAGAAACAGCTATAAACATCCATTAATAATCAGAACATGGAATGTACGATGTAAGAATCTAGGAAAATTGGAAATTGTCAAAAATGAGCTGAAATGGATGGGTATTGGCCATTTTGAATCTGACAACCACATGGTTTAATTTGCTGGGAATGACAAATAAAAGAGGAATGGTGTTGTATTCATTGTCAAAAAGAACATATCAAGATCTGTCATGAGGTACAATGCTGTCTGTGATAGGATACTATTCATGCATCTATAGGGAAGATCAGTTAATCCCACTATTATTCAAATTTACACACCAAACACTAAAGCCAGTGAGAACAAATTAGAAGAATTCTACCAACTTCTTCAGTCCAAACTTGTGATTGGAATGCAAAGGTTAGAAATAAAGAGGAAGGACATGTAGTTGGAAAATATGGTCTTGGTGATAGAAATGATGCTAGAGATCACATGATGGAATTCTGCAAACCAATGATTTGTTCATTTCAAACACATTTTTTTTAAACGGCATAAGAGACGACTATACAAATGGACCTCACCTGATGGAATACACAGAAATCAAATTGATGACATATTTGGAAAGAGTAGGTAGAAAAGCCAAAACAACGTCAAGGACAGATTGTGGAACAGATCATGAATTGCTCATATGCAAATTCAGACTAAAGCTTAAGAAAATGAAAACAAGGCCACGTGAGCCAAAATATGACCTTGACTATAGCCCATCAGAATTTAGAAATCATCTGAAGAATACATTTGATACGTTAGACACTAAAGACCAAAGACTGGAAGAGTTATGGAATGACATCAAGAACATCATACAGGAAGAAAGCAGAAAGGGATTAAGAAGACAAGAAAGAAGGAAAAGATAAAAATGGATGTCAGAAGAGACACTGAAACTTGTTGTCCAGTATGAAGATGCTAAAGCAAATGGAAGAAATAAAGAGGTACAAGAGATGAACAGAAAATTTCAAAGTCAGCTTGGAAAGACAAGGTCAAATATTATAATGAAATGTGCAAAGATCTGGAGTCAGAAAACCAAAAAGGAAGAACACACTCAGCATTCCTTCCATCAAAATAAGATGGAAGGAAATACACAGAGTCACTGTACCAAAAGGAAATGGTCCATGTTCAACCATTTCAAGAGGTAGCATATGATCAAGAGCCAATGATACTGAAATAAGAAATCCAAGGTGCATTGAAGAATTGGCAAAGAACAAGGTACTGGGAATTGATGGAATAAAAATTGAAGAAAGTGATGTAGCACTTTCAAGAAAGTGATGTAGCACTGGAGGCCCTTACTCCTTTATGCCTAGAAATTTGGAAGACAACTTATCTGGCCAACTGATTGCAAGAGATCCCTATTTGTGCCCATTCCTAAAAGAGGTGATGGAACGGAAGGAGGAAATCATTAGACAATATCTTTGCTATCCCATGAGAGTAAAGTTTTACTAAAGGTAATACAGAAACAGCTGCAACCATACACTGACAGAAAACTTCCAGAGGTTCAAGCCAGATTCAGACGAGGATGTGGAATAAGGGATATCATTGCTGATGCCCGATGCATTTTTGGCTGAAAGCAGAGAATACCAGAAAGATGTTTAGCTGTGCTTGATTGAGTACATAAAAGTATTTGATTGTGTGTATCATGACAAGCTATGGACAACATTGAAAGGATGGGTGTTCCTGAATACTTAATCGTGCTCATGAGGAACCTGTACATAGACAAAGAGGCAGTTGTTTGAACAGAACACAGGAACACTGAATGACTGAAAATTAGGAAAGTTGTGTGACAGGGTTGTATTCTTTCACCATACTTATTCATCCTGTATGTTGAGCAAATAATCTAAGAACCTGGGTTATATGAAGAAAAATGTGGCAGCAGAATTGGAGGAAGACTCACTAACAACCTGTGATAAGCAGATTATACAAACTTGCTTGCTTGAAGTAAAGAGGACTTAAAATATTTACAATGAAAATCAAAGAGCACAGCCTTCGGTATGGATTGCATCTTAATGTCAAGAAAACAAAAAATCCTCACCACTGGACCAATAAACAACATTCTTATCAATGGAGAAAAGATTGAAGTTGTCAAAGACTTCATTTTTCTTATATTAACTATCAACACTCTTGGAAGCAGCAGTCAAGAAATCAAAACGATATATTGGATTAGGCCAATCTGCTGCACAAAACCTTTTTAAAGTGTTGAAGAGCAAAGATGTCAGCTTGAGGACTAAGGTGCACCTGACCCAAGCCATGATATTTTCAATGACCTCATATACATGTTAAAGCTGGACTGTGAATAAGGAAGTCCATAGAAAAAAATTGTGCCTTTGAGTTACGGTGTTGTAGGAAAATATTAAAAGTACCATGGGCTGCCAAAAGAACAAACAGATCTGTGTTGGAAGTACAGCCAGAATGTTCTTTGGAGGCCAGGATGGCCAAACTTTGGCTCTCATAATTCGGACATATTGTCAAGAGGGACCAGACACTGGAGAAGGATATCATGTTTGGTAAACTGGAGGATCAGAGAAAAATAGGATGACCCCAGTGAGATGGATTGGCACAGTGGCAGCATCAATTTGCTCAAGCGTGGCAACAACTGTGAGGTTAGCCCAGAACTGGGCAGTGTTTCATTTTGTTGTTCGTAGGGTTGCTATGAGTTTGTACCAACTCTGTGGCACCTAACAACAACAACATGCATTTGAATATGTTTAAATTGTTGAAGTTTACCTAAACACTGAAAATTGCTGTAACTTGTCATTTGCAATCCAAAACCATTTCCACTTACTTGATAAGCTATAAAAAAGTTGTCAGATTGATGTATTTTGTTCTTCTGGCATTTAGGAGGTAGTCACCTACACAACCGCCCATGAAAACCATTTGAAGTCAAATGAACTTTGTTCAAATTCTAGTTGCTTTACTGACAAAATGAGAGATTGTCTTGAAGATCTTAATATTTCTGAGCCTGTAAAACTGTGATATTAGGCCCTGGGTTGCCTGTTCGCATACTTGGTAAACATGAAGTCTTGAATGAATGTCAGCTGATTACATCTTAAACAGTTAAAACAACAAAAAAAGTGTGAAATGACTTATGATGCTGACTGAGGTGAAGCAACCCTGCTACAATAGAACTGTACTTCTGGTTACAAGTTAAAAACTAAAGACAGTTTTTGTTGTTGTTGTTTTTTGTTTTTTAATGATATGAGGACTCTGAAAGTTAAATAGTAGCAGGCATATTGTAGTGGAAGGGGTGACAATCTGATGAAACCACACTGATGATACATTTTCTAGTTTATTCATTTTTCTTTCTTTCTTTCTCTTTCTCTTTCTTTCTTTCTTTCTTTCTTTCTTCCTTCCTTCCTTCCTTCCTTCCTTTCTCTTTCTTTCTTTCTTTCCTTCCTTCCTTCCTTCCTTCCTGCTTTAACACATGGCTCTGACCCTAAACCAATTAATATTGGGGAACTGTGTAGCAGGGAGTCAAAAATTCAAGAAGTAACATTTCTCTGACAAGAATACCAGGAAAGAGGGTCTGCACAATCTTCAAAGTGTAGGAGTAGTCCCATTTTTACTTATTTTTTTCTCATACTTTTTCCTAAGGTCAGCACCAGTTGCTGAACTGCACTGCAATAGCAGAAACAGCGACAGTGATAGAGATTGCTAAAGGCTCGAGAGAAAATCCATCTCTGTGGATAATGGAACTGAAAAGGGGGTTCCTGCTCCTCCAAGAGTGTGGAGAGAATACCCAAGAATTTTTTTCTCTCTTTTTTTCTCATTGGCTATCCCTTAGCACAGATCCAATTACACTGAAAACCTGTATAGAAGATCAAGACTCTAAGAGAACAATGAATTACTGGTGATTGGAATACACGATAGGATGAATGTGAAGCTAATGTTCTCCCATGTTAACTATCACATAATTCAAAATAAAACATTAAAAAAAAATGTTGAGCCACAGACATTTGTTTTGTTCTCAAATTTCCCATCTTGTTCTCAGTACAGCTTTGACTGGTGGCATTTGAGGAAAATGTTAACTCCATCCTTTCCACCATCATTGACATGTCTACTGGCTACTCACCAGATGTTCACTGAATTATGTGGCCCCTTCCAGAAGTGTTGAAGCCCCTAGAGTGCCATTAACCATGATCTGCTAAGGATCCTGTCAGAAATAGACAAAAAGTAAAATTATAATACTGTGCTTGTGCCATTCTTGTTAAAAATCTGTCACCTTTGCCATTATAAACCTCTATTTCCTGAACTTTATAACTCAACTGAGAAAATTTGCCTTGCAGTCAATAGAGTAGCTGAGAAAGTGTCAGTCTTTCAACAATTATTTTTTAGTGTGGTAGGTACTAAGTAAAATCTATAAAATCTATATAGTTATTATGTAAAGAGTGTGTGTTCACTTTTACACATGTGGGAACATGCAGTAGAGATGTGATTTTGTCTTATAGGATTTGCTTGATATCAAAAGGGAAAAGATAAGCATTATTATACATATGAAAGTTTAGAAAGCAAAGGAGAAAGGGGAGAGAGAAAAATATAACCTAACCAAGTAAGAGTTACAGCTTCATAATCATCAATTTTCTCCTCTTACCATTTGCCTAAAGGAGCTCTGGTAGCGTAGTGGTTAAGAATGGGGCTGTAAGCCTCAAGGTCAGCAGTTCGAAACTACCAGCGGTTCCGCGGGAGAAAGATGAGGCGGTCTGCTCCCGAAAAGATTTACAGCCTCGGAAACCCTGTGTAGGGTCGCTATGAGTGGGAACCGACTCCACAGCACATAACAACAACATTTGTCTACTGTCCACATGCCTGTTCCCTGAAAATCCAATTATGACTACTGCATTTTCCAAACTTCATATTGTTGTTTAGGACAGTGAAAAAGAGAAATAAATTATTAGTTGACTACATTCTGAATGGTAGTGAATTTCCTAAAAGATCTACAAAACAGAAAATATATTTTACCACTTTGCTAAAATGGCAATGACCACACCACCTTTTAAAATGCTTTATGCGTTGAAACCCTGTTGTCCAAAATTTTGCACTATGAAAGAACTCAAGTGATTTTTACAATGAATTAGCTGCTTATTAAACAGGTTTTCCACTGTAGAATCTCCAAGAAATAAGAATAATTATTAGTTATAAAGGTATTTTTGTACAAACTGGTTGCTACACAATTTACAAGTTCATCATTACAATAACTATGCAAGTTTGGTGTTTTCATTCTCCAGTATGAATCTGGGAAAGTTAGACGTTGTCAAAAATGAAATGGAATGCATAAACATCCATATCTTAGGCATTAGTGACCTGAAATGGACTAGTATTAGCCATTTTGAACCTGACAACTACATGGATTGCGATGCAGGGAATGACAAATTTAAGAGGAATGGTGTTACATTCATCATCACAAAGAACATATCCAGATCAGTCATGAGGTACAATGCTGTCTGTGATAAGATAATATCCATGTGCCAACAGGGAAGCCCAGTTAATACTACTATTATTCAAATTTACACGCCAACCACAAAAGCCAGTGAGGATGAAATAGAAGAATTATATCAACATCTTCAATCTAAAATTGATCAAACATGCAATCAAGATGTAGTGATCATTACAGGTGATTGGAATGCAAATGTTGGGAGCAAAGAGGATGGATCAGTGGTTGGAAAATATGGCTTTGGTGATAGAAATGATGCTGAAGGACACACGATAGAACTCTGCAAAACCAATGATTTGTTCATTTAAAATACCTTCTCTAGACAGCATAAAAGATGACTGTACACATGGACCTCACCAGATGGAATACATAGAAATCAAATTGATTACATCTGTGGAAAGAGATGATGGAAAAGCTCCATATCATCAGTGAAAACAAGGCCATGAGCAGACTGTGAAGCAGACCATCAATAACTCATATGTAAATT
>NW_006408569.1:11613482-11614892 GCF_000296735.1 Chrysochloris asiatica | reverse complement strand
GGTGTGGCCCTGTGGGCTAATGTGTCAGACTGCAAAGTCGTTTGAATTGCAAGGTCAGCGGTTAAAGCTCACCAGTTGCTCCTCAGAAACCCTATAAAGGGTTACTATGTGTCGGAACCCACTCGACAGCACTTAACAACTTAACAAGGTTAGTTTGAACCACAAGGTCAGCGGTTCAAACTCGCCAGCTATTCCTTGGAAGCTCTATACAAGGTCGCTATGAGTTCGAATAGGTTCCATAGCATTTAACAACAAATGAAAATAAGATTTAGAAGGAGCTCTGATGGTGCAGTGATTAAGCACTTGCTTACAAACGTAAAGGTCAGTGATTCAATCCCACCAATTGTTTCACGGGATAAAAATGAGGTGGTTAGCTTCCCTAAGGATTATAGGGTTAGAAACCCTGTGTGGGTATAGTTTTGTGTCCTTTAGAGTCGCTGTAAGTTGGAATTGACTCAAAAGTTTGAAATTTTTTTTGGGGGGAGTGGGTTTCAAGGCTTTGAAAAATTAAGTAACTAGTCTGGGGCTACATCAAGAATGTAGGTTTTTGATGTTAGGTGCCATCAAGTCAGTTGTAACTCATATCACCCCTTTGCACAGCAGAATGAAAACATTGCTTCGTCCTGCACCATCCTCACAATAGTTTTTATATTTGAGCCCATTGTTGTTGCCACTGTGAGAACCAATCTGGTTGGGTGTCTTCCTCTTTTTTGCTAATTCTCCACTTGTCTAACTATGATGTCTTTCTCTAGGAACTTGTCCCTCCTGACCACATGTCCATAGTATGAGAGGCAAAGTCTCATCACTTCTAAGGATGAGACTGTCCTCCTAAGAAGATTTGTTTGTTTTCTGGCAGCCCTTTGAACTTTCAATATTCTTATTCAACATGATAATTTAAATACATTAAATTTTCTATACTCTTCCCTATTCAAAGTGCAACTTACACACATATTTAAGGCAACTGAAAATGTCATGACGGGTATAGTTCACCTTAGTCCTCAAACTAGCATCTTAGTTCTTTCACACTTTAAAGAGATTTTTTTTAATGTTTTATTGTGAATTATGTGATAGCTTACATGGGAGAACATTAGTTTTACATCCATCCTATCGTATATCGTTTCATTTCTATGGTTACACTCCCTTCCATGCATCATCAGCCAACCAAAAAGCATAAGCATGCCACATGTCGTCAGCACACAGCCCCTCTCCCTGTCTGGATCTAGAGTCTTCAGCCACTCCATCTCTCCAAGTCAGCATCTCTGCCTCCATCTCTGGCATCATTCTTCTCTGGGTAGGTCTAATACTCCACTCTTCTCCCTTGATGATTCCAGGAACCTCGGCTCCTGGACTGCATAGTCAACCCTTCCCCTCCTTTTGCTACAAAACGTTCACCTTTAAATTTCCAACCCT
>NW_006408569.1:11611177-11612456 GCF_000296735.1 Chrysochloris asiatica | reverse complement strand
CCAAGCATCTTACATTGTTCCCCCCTTTTCCGCATTCCAACCATATCTCAATTCCTGTATCCCAGAGCCCTGTTGTTCCAAGCTTGTGCATTCATCATTATTTACCTCTGTCCCACTTAGCCCATGCAAACCTGCCTAATTGTTCTCCCATCTGCTTTGTTCTTCTATTCACCTCTTCCTTCTTGTATATTGCCTCCCTCCCCAGCACCCAAACTATTCTGTGTCTATTCCATGCCCTGTGCTCCACCTTCCCCTCCTTCCCCTCACCTTTCCCACACCCCAGCAACCAGCAAAGAATCCACCCCCCTTTAGTATGGGTTCTTTTTCTTAGTTTTTTACAGTAATGGTCCTATGCAGTATTTCTCCTGTTTTGACTAATTTCACTCAACATAATGTCCTCAAGGTTCATCTATGTTAAGTGGTGGCTTGCAGCTTCCTTGTTATTTTTTAAGGTAGCATAGTATTCCATTGTGTGTATGTACCACAGTTTATTTATCCAATCTTCAGTTGATGGGCACTTTGGCTGCCTCCATCTTTTTGCTATTGTATATAGTGCTGCTATGAATACTGATGTGCATATATCTTCTAGTGTGTGGTTCGTATTTCTTGTGGGTAAATATCAAGTAGAGGAATTGCTGGATCATAAGGTATTTCTATTTGCAACCTTCCAAGGAAGCGCCATATTGCTTTCCAGAGAGGTTGGACCATTTTGCAGTCCCACCAACAATGCAGGAGTGTCCCAGTCTTTCCATATCCCCGCCAGCATTTATTGTCCTTTACTTTTTTGATCTTTGCTATTATTGCTGGTGTGAGATGATATCTCATTGTTGTTTAGATTTGCATCTCTCTAATGGCTAGTGATCGTGAACATTTCTTCATAAGTTTGTTGGTTGCCCAGATCTCTTCCTTGGTGAAGTGTCTGTTCATGTCCTGTGACCATTTTTTAATTGGGTTATTGTCTTTTTCTTGTAGAAGTGTTGTAGTTTCCTATATATTTTAGAAATGAGTCCCTTGTCTGATGTGTCATTGCAAAAGATTTTTTCTCATTCTGTGGGTTCCCTTTTTACTCTTCTGGTGAAGTCTTTTGATGCACATATGTTTTTATTTTTTAGTATGTCCCACTCATCTATTTTGTCTACTTTTGTTTGTGTTGTTTTTCAAAATGTTTTGTACTCTGTGTATTCCATTTGTCCCTATTTTTTCATTGATGGCCTTCATAATTCTGGGATTCACATTTAGGTCTTTAATCCATGTTGAGTTGGTTTTTGTATAAGGTGTG
>NW_006408569.1:11605068-11606191 GCF_000296735.1 Chrysochloris asiatica | reverse complement strand
AATAAAAAATGAAATCTTTCAAGAAAGTGAGGCGGCACAGGAGGCACTCACTCATCTCTGCCAAGAAATTTGGAAGACAACTATCTGGTTAACTGATTGAAAGAGATCCATATTTGTGCCTATTCCGAAAAGAAGTGACTCAATAGAATGCAGAAATCATCGGACAATATCTTTGCTATCCCATGCGAGTTAAGTTTTACTAAAGGGAATACACAAATGGGTGCTAGCATCCATTGACAGAGAACTTCCAGAGATTCAAGCCAGATTCAAAAGAGGACGTGGAATGAGGGATACCATTGCTGATGTTCGATGGATCTTGGCTGAAAGGAGAGGTTACCAGAAAGCTATTTACCTGTGCTTTATTGATTACACAAATGCTTTCGATTGTGTGGATCATGACAAGCTATGGACACCATTGCGATGTAGGAGTACTCTGGAACACTTAACTGTGCTCACAAGTAATCTGCACATGGACCAAGAGGCAGTTGTTTGAACAGAACATAGGAACACTGAATGGTTTAAAATTAAGAAAGGTGTGCGACAGGGTTGTATTCTTTCACCAACTTAGTCAACCTGTATGCTGAGCAAATAATCTGAGAAGCTGGGTCATATGAAGAAAAATGTGGCATCAGGATTGGAGGAAGACTCATTAACAACCTGCGATATGCAGATTATACAACTTTGCTTGCTGAAAGTGAAGAGGATTTAAGATACTTACTGATGAAGATTAAAGAGCACAACCTTCGGTATGGATTGCATCTTAATGTAAAGAAAACAAAAATCCTCACCACTGGATCAATAAACAACATTCTTATCAATGGAGAAACGACTGAAGTTGTCAAGGACTTCATTCTTTTTGGATCAACTATCAACACTCATGGAAGCAGCAGTCAAGAAATCAAACGGCGTATTGCATTAGGAAAATCTGTGGCACAAGACCTTTTTAAAGTGTTGAAGAGCAAAGATGTCAGCATGAGGACTAAGGAATGCTTGACCCAAGCCATGTTATTTTCAATAACTTCATGTGCATGTGAAAGGTAGCATTTGAGTTATGGTCTTGGAAGAGAATATTGAAAGTGCCATGGGCTGCCAAAAGAACAAACAGATCTGTGTTGGAACAAGT
>NW_006408569.1:11603994-11604968 GCF_000296735.1 Chrysochloris asiatica | reverse complement strand
AGATGGATTGGCAAAGTGGCAGCATCAGTGGGCACAAACGTGGCAATAATTGTGTGGTTGGCCCAGAACCAAGCAGTGTTTCATTCTGTTGTGCATAGGGTCGCTATGAGTTGGTATCGACTCAGTGGCACCTAACAACAACAACAACATAAGAAACTACAACACCTCTACAAGAAAAAGACTAAAAACACAATTTAAAAATTGGGTACAGGATATGAACAGACACTTCACCAAGGAAGAGATTCGGGCAGCCAAAAAACATATGAGGAAATGTACACGATCATTGGCCATTAGAGAGATGCAAATCAAAACAACAATGAGATATCATCTCACACCAGTAATAACAGCAAAATTCAAAAAAGCAGAGGACAAAAAATGATGCTGAGGATGTGGAGAGATTGTGACCCTCCTACATTGCTGGTGGGAATGCAAAATGGTTCAACCACTCTGGAATACTCTATGGCGTTTCCTCAGAAAGTTGGAAATAGAAACACCTTATGACCCAGCAGTTCTTCTACTTGGTTTGTATCCCCAAGAAATATGAGCCATAACATGAGTAGATGATATATGCACACCAATGTTCATAGCGGCACTGTACACAATAACAAAAAGATGGAGACAGCCTAAGTGTCCATCAATGGAAGGATGGATAAACAAACTTTGGTACAACCACCCAATGGAATATTATGCCACCTTGAAGAAAAACAAGGAAGCTGTAAGCCACCACATAACATGGATGAACCTTGAGGATATTGTTGTTGTTGTTGTTGTTAAGCGCTGTTGAATCAGTTCTGACACATAGTGACCCTGTATAGGGTTTCGAGGAACAGCTGGTGAGCTTGAACTGCCAAGCTTGCAGTTCAAATGGCTTTGCAATCTGTTGCCTTTTTAACCCACAGAGCCACACCAGGACTCATGCTGAGTGAAATTAGTCACAAAAGGACAAGTATTGCATAAGACCATTAGTGTAAAAG
>NW_006408569.1:11597576-11603894 GCF_000296735.1 Chrysochloris asiatica | reverse complement strand
TGGATTCTGTTGGCTAGGATTTTGTTGAGAATTTTTGCATCTATGTTCATGAGGGATATTGGTCTATAATTTTCTTTCTTAGTGACGTCCTTCCCGCGTTTTGGTATGAGGGTTATGCTTGCTTCATAAAATGTGTTAGAGTTTTTTATCCTCCTCTATCTTCTGGAGTAATTTGAGTAGAATTGGTGACAGCTCTTCCCTGAAAGGTAGAATTCTCCAGTGAAGCCATCTTGACCTGGACTTTTTTTGGTTGGGAGTCTTTTGATGACCTGATCAATTTCTTCTTTTGTTATGAGTCTGTTCAGATTTTCTACTTCACTGTGTGTAAGTTTAGGTATGTCATGTTTATCTAAAAATATATCCATCTCTTCTAAGTTTTCACATTTGTTGGAGTACAACTCTTCATAGTATTCTGTTATTATCCTTTTGATTTTCTTTGGCTCTGTTTTGACATCACCCATGTGGTTTCTAATACATGTTATTTGTGTCTTCTCCCTCTTTTCTTTTGTTAGGTTTGCCAATGGTCTGTCAATTTTGTTAATTCTTTCAAACAACCAGCTTCTTGTCCTGTTGATTGTTTCTATAGGTTTTCTGTTTTCTATCTCATTTATTTCTGCTCTAATCTTTATTATTATTTTTTTCTTTTGGTTGCTATAGGTTCCCTCTGTTGGTTTGTTTCTAATTGTTGTAGATGCTGTGTTAATTTGTTAATTTTGGTTCTTTGTTTTTTTTGGATATATGCATGTATTGCAATAAATTGTCCCCTCAGCATTGCTTTTGCTGTGTCCCAAAGATTTTGGTATGTTGTGTTTTCGTTCTCATTTGTTTCTAGGAAATTTGTGAATTAATGTTTAATTTCTTCTACTACTCAGTTGCTCTTCAGCATCATGTTACTCAGTTTCCATGTATTTGACTTGATTTCCTTGGTCTTCCTATTGTTGATTTCTAATTTGATAGCATTGTGGTCTGAGAAGATGCTTTGTATTATTTTGATATTTGTAAATTTATGGAGATTTGCTTTGTGGCCTAAAACTTGGTCTATTCTGGAGAATGTTCCATGTGCACTGGAAAAGAATGTGTATTGTTCTGTTGTTGGGTTGAATGCTCTGTACACAACTATGAGGTCCAGTTGGCTGATTGTGTTGTTTAGTTCTTCTGTGTCTTTGTCAAGTTTCTTTCTGGTTGTCCTATCCATTTTTGAAGGCAGTGTATTAAAATCACCCACTATTATTGTAGATTCATCTATTTCTTTCTTTAAATCTATTAGTTTGTTTAATATATTTTGGAGCTCTTTCATTGGGACTATAGATATTTACTATGGTTATTTCATCTTGTTCAATTGTCCCTTTAATCATGAGATAATGACCATCTTTATCTATTATGTGTTTTTTGCCTTAACGTTTATTTTAGCAGAGATTAGTACTGCCACTCCTATTCGTTTTTTATTGCAATTAGCTTGGTATGATTTTTTCCATCCTTTGACTTTTAATCTGTTTTTGTCTCTGTGTGTGAGATATGTCTCTTGTAGACAGCATATTGAAGGATCTTGTTTTCTTATCCATTCTGCCACCCTCCGTCTAAAGAGATATTTTACAGCAGATTTTCTTGATGCAATATGCTCTTTGATTTCTTGACCACTGCTTCCATGAATATGGATTGTGGAACCAAACAAAATAACATCTTTGACAGTGCCAATTTTATCTCAGGTTATCATAATGTTATTTAGTAAACCAGTTGTGAGAGTTATCATTTTCTTTTTATGTGTGTACAAACCATATTGAATATTGTAATCTTCAGTCTTCTCCAGTAAGTACTTCAAGTCCACCTCCAATCCTGATGCTGTCTTCTACTTCACATAATCCAACTTCTGGGTTATTTGTTCAGAAGACAGATTGAATATATATGCTGAAAGGATATAATCATGATGTACATATTTCCTGATTTTAAAGCATTCATCATCCTCATGTTCTGTTTGAATGACTGCCTCTGGGTCTATATACAGGTTCCTTATGAGCCCAATAAATGTTCTGGAATACCCATTTTTTCAATGCTATCCAGTTTGTTATGATCCATAGAGTCAAACACCTTTGCATAGTCAATAAAGCACAAGTAAACTTTTTTTCTGGTATTTATTGTTTCAACCATAATCTATCTGACATAAGCAATAATATCCCTAGTTCCACATCCTTTTCTGAATCTTGCTTTAATTTCTGGCAACTCCTGTTGATGTACTGCTGAAAGGGTTTAAATATTTAAACTTGAAACCATTTAAACATTATTTTTTCAGCACAATTTTACTTGTATAACATATTAATTATTTTGTTAAATGATTTCTGCTTTCCATTGGATCACCTTTCTTTGAAATGAGCAGAAATATGTATCTCTTCCGTTCAGTTGGTGAAATTCTTGTCTTACAAATTTCTTGACATAATTGAGTGAGTACCTCTAGCACTGCACTGTTGAAACACTACACTGTTTATCCCGTCAATTCCTGGAGCCTTGTTTCTCATCAATACCTTCAGTGTTGCTGGAACATCTTCCTTCAATACCATCTGTGTTTTTGATCATATGGTACCTCATGAAATGATAAGACACTGAGAGATTCTTTTTGATACTGTGATCTTCTTTTGATGGTTCCCACATCATTCAATATTTTGTCCATAATGTTGTTGCTAAATGCCATCGAGTCACTTCCAACCCATAATGACCCAATACATTGAGGTGCAATCCATACTGAAGGCTGTAGCATTTGATTGTCATCAGTAAGTATTTTAAGTCCCCTTTACTTCCAGCAAGCAAGGTTGTATCATCTGTGGATTGCAGATTGTTGAGTCTTCCTCTAATGCTAATGCCAAGTTCTTCATTACTATTATCCAGTTTCTCAGATTTTTTTACTCAGTATACAGATTGAATGAGTATGGCAAAAGAATAAAACTGGAAGAAAACTGTCCTGATTTTGTGCCATTCAGTATGCCCTTGTACTGTGCAAAAGATTGCCTCTTTTTTTGGGGAAAAAAAAAACAAAAAAACTTTTATTGTGAATTGATTGGTAGTTTACATGGGAGAATATTGGTTTTGCACTCATCCAGTCCTATTTTGTTTCATTGCAATAATTACAATCCTCTCCATCCATAATCATTCAACAGCATTTGTTTCCATTCCTTTTGTTGTTGTTGTTGTTGCTTTTGATGTACACAAAAACCACTCAGGAATATATAATTATTTAAACAACCCAAGGGCACATTCTGCAAGCCAGCCTCCTGGCCACAAGCATACAATACAGCCTTTCTCTTTCCATAAATCTAGACTCCTCAGCTGCTTTATCTCTCTATATCATCATCTTTGCCTCCATCTCTGGTGTCACTGCTTCTCTGAATAGTGTCCTACATTCTGCTCATGCTCTTCTCCCTTGATAGACCTAGGGTGCTCTGTACCTGAACTATAAGATTAACTACTCCCCACTTTATTGTTACAAGACTCCTACTTTACAGTTGTAACAATCACAATTAGGCATGATAACTATTACTCACTATTGAATCATAATAATCGTATCCCCATCTCTTTTCATCTGAGCTGTGTTGAGAAGATGAGAACTATTCAGTGGGGATTCTACCTTCCCCTGCACACTCTGAAACTAAACTCCCTCTTGAAACTAGTAAGCCAGCCACTTTGTGCCTTTATAGCTCACCCCCCCCCCCATTTTGCATAGCTAATGTCTAAGTTGCCCATCGCTAACAACCCTGTGTACAGAGGGGATAGGTTTGATCCTTGATGCAAAGACTCCTTCCCTTTCTGTTGGTATTTTGAGCTACTAAATCCATAAGTATAGGTCAAGTTCATTAAATTGTTGCAATTTACACTTGTTTCCTTTATCAAATTTCTTTTTCTTCCTCTAGTTGAGTTCTGATCACCAAGCCATCAAAGCTAGGTACTATCTGCAAGTTTCGGTATTCTTGTGCATCTCCCCTCACTTCATATCAGCTGAATCCTTCACTCTCAACTCTAGCCCTCCATGGCTGGGTCTTTGTCCATGGACTTAGGGGTCACAGGTATCATCATACTTCGGACCAACCAGCTCTACCTCGTCTAAAAAAATGCCACTTGAACTATAAAATAGCTTCTCGTGAGCATAATTAAGTGTTCTGGAATACCCCTTCTTTGAAATATTATCCATAGCTTGTCATGACCCACAGGTCAAAAGTCTATGTATAGTTAATAAAGCACAAGTAAACATTTTACTGTATTTTCTGCTTTCAGCCAAGATCAGTCAGATGTCAGCAATGTTATCTCTCATTTCACATCCTCTTCTGAATCCAGCTTGACTTTCTGGCAGTTCCCTGTCGATTTACTGCTGCAGTCTTTTTTTTTTTTTCTGGTTATCTCCAGCAAAATTTTACTTGCATGTGATATTAATGATATTGTTCTATTATTTCTGTATTCTATTGGGTCACCTTAATTTGGGATGGGAACAAATCTAGACCTCTTTCAATCAGCTGGCCAAAATTCTTAGCATAGATGAGTGAAATCCTCCAGTGCTGCATCAGTTTGTTGGAACATTTTAATTAGTTTTCCATTAATTTCTGGAGCTTGTTTTCTCCAATGCTTTCAATGCAGCTTGGACTTCTTTAAGTTCTTTATTGTATGTTAACTCTTGAAATGGATGAACAACAGCCATTATGTTTGGTACAGTGACTCTTTGAAATACCTTCCATCTTCTCTTGATGCTTTGTGCATTGTTCAATATTTTATCCAAAGAATCTTGAGGGGGGCTGGAAACTGCCCAGACCCAAAATGGGGGGGGGCGTGCTATAAAGGCAAGAAGTGACTGGCTTACAAGCTTTCAAGAGGAAGCCTAGTTCCAGATGGGGCAGGGGTAGGTAAAACCTCCACTGAATGTTTTCCAATCTGTTGGGACTGGGCTGACAAAAGGAAATGGGGATAAGACTTTTGTGGTACAACAGGGAATACCTACCATCAGGACTGACTGTGAGGTTCGGAAAATAGAGGCAGATTTTTTTTTTTTTCTCTCTTTCTTTTTCTTTTTCTTTTTTTTTTAAGCAAAAGTAGAGTGATTCATTTTGCAGCCCAGGAGTGGAGGTCCCTGGCACCATGAAGCAAGAAGAGCAGAAAGTGGGACCCTACCCAGAGATGCAGTGAGGCCAGGACTGGAGACAGAGATGATAGCATGGACAGATGGAGTGGCTGGGGACACGGGACTCAGGGAGGGAGAGGAGCTGTTTGCTGACAGCCAGGTGGGGTGGGCCTGTGTAGTATATCCTTTGGTTATTTGATGGTGCATGGAGGGGATTGTAATCATTGCAATGAAACAAAATACAATAGTATAAATGTGAACCTGAAGTGGGACAGAGGCAAATAATGATGTATGCACAACCTTTGAAAAACAAGGCTCTGGGATACACAGATTGAGACATGGTTGGAATGGGGGAAAGGGGGGAAATAATGTTAAGATGCTTGGCTGTCTTTTGAATCTTGGTTTTCCTGGCATACCACTATAAAATGGACACTGGAGGGGGAGAGAAAAGAATAGCCAGAAATATCACCATAGAAAGCTTATAAGTCCACCTTCTGCATATAACTGATTAGAATATCTAAAATGGGACTACAAGTTTCCCAGTGAAGGAGGCTTCCTGTGGAGCCTCTGCATTACACAAGACCATAGGTGGAATCCTGAACAGTATCCAGAATCTTCTGAGGGGAAATTTACACTTGAAAGAACAAGCAGATCAACCTGGAGCCACCAGAAGAACAGAAGATACTTCTTGAAAGAAAGACTGACAGGAAAAATACAAAATATTATAGGCAGACCAACTGATTACTCCAAGCACAAACAAGTGGCTCACCCAGGAGACATCAAGGCAAGTGGTCAGGTCCCCTGAGGGCAAATAAAGACACGAAGTACTGGCTTACAAGCCAACAGAAGAAAGGAAATAATAAAGATTAGGACTGAAATATAGAGATAAAAGACAGAAAAACTATAGACAGAATCAACAGGACAGTAAGCTGGTTCTTAGAAATAATTACCAAAATCGACAAATCATTGGCAAACCTAACAAAAGAAAAGAGGGAGAATACACAAATAACATGCATATGAAACCACATGGGTGATGTCACAACAGAATCGATAGAAATAAAAAGGAAAATAACACAATATTATAAAGAGTCGTACTCCAACAAATTTGAAAATCTATAGGAGATGGATACATTTTTAGAATAGCACGACCTATCTAAACCTACACAAAGTGAAATAGAAAAGGTGCACAGACTTATAACAAAGGAAGAAATTGACCAAGTCATCAA
>NW_006408569.1:11586420-11591825 GCF_000296735.1 Chrysochloris asiatica | reverse complement strand
TAGTTCAGTGTTGGGGAGACCAATACACAAAAAGAGGAAGGGGGTAGAAGAACAAGGTAGATCGGGGAACACTGAGACTGGTTTGCATATTTTATATGGGACAGAGGACAGTTGTTGTCTTTTTACTTATATATTCAATCTGTATACTGAACAATTAATTCCTGAAGCCAGACTTTATAAAAATAAGGTATTGGAGGAAAACTAACCTGTGGTATGCAGAAACAACTTTGCTTGCTGAAAATGAAGATGACTTGAAGCATTTACTCATGAATGTCAAAGACTACAGCCTTCAGTAAGGATTATGCCTGAATATGAAGAAAATGAAAATCTTCACAACTTGACAAACAATATCATAAAAAAATGAGAAAAATTTAGGTTGTGAACAATTCCAATGTAGTTATAGGAATAATCAAAGTTCATGAAAGCAGTAATCAAAAATTAAAATAATTTATTGCCCTCGAAAAATCTGCTGCAAAAGACTTCACTTTCATGACTAAGTCAAAGTCTTAGTTGTTTTGGATGCATATATGAAAGTTGGGCAATGAAAAAAGAAGACAGTAGAATTGATGTGTTCAAACGTAGTGTTAGAGAAGAATGAACAAATCAGCCTTAGAAGTAATGCAGCATGAATGTTCCTTAGAAGCAAGAATGGCAAGACTTCAACTTGCTTACTTTGTACATGTCATCTGGAGATACCATGCTCTAGAAAAAGACAACAAATTCATCAACGTAGATGACCAGCGTAAACAAGGGAAACCCTCAAGGGAATGCAGTAGCTGCAACAATGACCTCAAATATACCAATGATCATAAAGATCATAAAGTAGTAAGACTAGAAACGTTTCTTTCTGTTCATTGCTATGAGCAGGAATAGACTTGATGGAAACAAAATCAGCATTGGCTACATGCTTATTTTTCTGTGTTCACCAGTGGTTAACGCTCTGTCTAGCATACGGTAAATGCTCAGTAATCGTTGGATGGATGAATGAAAGATTGTCCTAGGTTTTATATTATCACCAATACAATGATATTTATGTGATAACAAATAGCACAGAATGACATATAAAAACAATGTATTTGTGTAAATGCATGAAAGCATGAATATGAATATTTGCCTATCTACCTATTATTTTTAGTGTTCATAGCTGATTCTACTATCAGTTTATTCTACCCCACTATTTATTTATTACCACAATTTAACATGGTCTTCACATATGATGGAAAACTCCATTGAGCTGCTGTGAAAATGTGACTTTAAATGTGCCAAGTTGGTTAAATGAATTATATGATATTGGTCCAGTGGCTCAAGCTAAGAAATATTGAATGGAAAGTTAGGTGATCTAAAAGGAGAGTACAATAGAAATTTTAAACAATTTGCTGATAATCGTCCAGAAAGGATTTGGAAAGTATGCTTTTATAGATAACATTCACACACAAAAAAAACTTTAAATTAATGCTTAAAAACCTTCAGCCAAATTTGTTTTAATCCATATAATATGCAGAGTACTACAGTTTTCGTTTTTTTTTTAACAGTCAGACTTTGCATTAGGCTTTCAGGTTCATGTAAATTATTGAAATGGAATGGAAATTTATGCAGTCACTTTTGTAAGAATAATTTCAAGACATTAACCTGGCCAAAAAATGACTACATTCAGCCAATGAATATACTCTTGAAATTATGATTTAATACAATCCTTGCCCGAGAAGCTATGTTCCATTTTAAAAAAATGCTTTTGCCTCTCAACCTTATGGTGACTATTTTTTAAAAAATGAATGAAGATATTAACGGTTAAAGAGGTTTAACCCTTTGAAAAACAGTATTTTTGAAATATATATGTATACTTCTGTGCTGTGTTACTAAAACAAAGCAATTTAAAATAAAAGTGCTGTGGTAGAAAGCATAGTGGGCAACTGTGCCAATAAATTAAACCATTTCTGTTCATCTGTCAAGGACTTGCTGATAAAATCCTACTTTTTAATCACTTGAGTTAACTCAGGTGTGTTTATTTCATTACCATTACATTTTGAAATGACAGTTCAGTTTTAGTAAGTATAGTTCTTGGGATTTTTCATAATACAAGTCACAGAAATGTGTGCATACTTTTTTTCTACCTGAATTCCTAAAATGCAGATATTTACATTTAACTTCAGCAATTTAGCTATGTCATTCCTCACTAGATAGAAGAGCTAACTCTTTTGTAACTCTTGGATATGGTGGTGGTGGTGTGCCTTGGGATTGGTTCTAGCTCATAGCAACCCTGTATAGGGCATGAATGTTAGGTTTTCCATGGAGCAGCTGCTGAGTTTGAACTGCGGATATTGTGGTTCAAACCGACCTTTCAGTCCAATGCTTATCCTACAGTGCCACATCTTTAAGGGTGGAGAAAGCCTAATCTCTTTCTCAGGGAGCAGCTGGTAGTTTCAAACTACTCACTTTGTGATTTCAGTGTAACTCGTAATCAACTACACTAACTGAGTTTCTTTGGTACATATGAGAATAAGACAATAAGTATTGATACTTTTCCGTACATGTTTATTCCCAACAAAGTGTGTTTAAACATGTCTCTACAATCAGTGGATGGATGTGGACAAGTTCTTTCAGTTATACACTTATCCTAGTCTCATTATTGTTGTTGTTAGGTGCCAGTGAGTCAGTACTGACTCATAGCGCCCCTATGCACAACAGAACGAAACATTGACTGATCCTATGCTAACCTTAAATTTGTTGCTACATTTGAGCCCATTACTGCTGCCACCATGCCAGTCAATCTAGTTAGGGCTGGCAATCCATCTAGTTGGGGATCTTCCTTTCCACTTTACCAAACATGATATCCTTCTTCAGAGTCTGGTGTCTCTTGACAATATGTCTGAAGTATGAGAGATGAAGTCTGGCCATCCTGGCTTCCAAGGAGCATTCTGGATATACTCATTCCAACACACATTGGTTTGTTCTTTTGGCAGTCCATGGTACTTTTAATATTCATCTCCAACACCATAAATCAAACACATCAATTCTTCTATGGTCTTCCTTATTCACTGTCCAACTTTCACATGTTTATGAGCTTATTGAAAATACCATGGCTTGGATCAAGTGTACCTTAGTCCTCAAAATTGACATCTTTGCTCTTCAACACTAATGCATTACATTAGGCAAATCTGCTGTACAACACATCAAAAGGTCTTGTGTAGCAGATTTTCCTAATGCAATACATTTTTGATTATTTGATTGTTGTTTCCATGAGTGTTGATGGTTGAGCAAAATGAAGTCTTTGGCAACTTCAATCTTTTCTCCATTTATATGAATGCTGTTTGTTTGTCCTATGGTGAGAATTTTTATTTTCTTTATATTGAGGTGCAACCCATATGGAACACTGTGGACTTTGATCTTTATCAGTAAATATTTTAAGTTGTCTTTGTTTTCAGCAAGCAAGGTTGTATTATCTACATATCACAGGTTGTTAATGAGTCTTCCCTTCAATTTTCATACCACATTTTTCTTCATATAATCCAGCTTCTCGTATTATGTGCTCAGCGTACAAGTTGAATAAGTATGGTGAAAGAATACAATCCTGGTACACACTTTTCCTAATTTTAAGCCATTCAGTGTTCCCTTATTCTGTTCAAACAACTGCTTCTTCATCAATGTACATATTCCTCATGAGCACAATTAAGTGTTCTGGAATTCTCTTACTTTGTAATGTTGTCCATAGCTTGTTATGATCTGCACAATCAAAAGTATTTACGTAGTTAATAAAGCACAGTAAACATCATTCTGATATTCTCTTCTTTCAGCCAAGATCCATATGACATCTGCAATGATATTATGAGTCTCATCAGGGTTCCTTCAAAACTAGAAATATTTTTTGTGCATTAAGAAAGATGATTTTGTGGCAAGAGCTAATTTCAAATTTTTAACAGAACTCAAGTGGACGTCTCAATCATTGAAGCTTTGCAAGAAATTTATGGGAATGCTGCTCTGCATAAAATAACAGTTTTTATATAAATGAAACATTTTAAGAAGGTCAGGAAGTCCTCAAATATGATTCAAGAGGGGAAGACTGTTAACATCAATGATTAAAGAAATTGTGATTGAAGTCCAGAAACAGGTGGAAGACCCTGTAAAATAACCAATGATGCAATGGCTACTGAAGTTGGGAACTCACATGGTTTCGGTATTTTCAGGTTTAAGTGGACATATTGGCCACCGCAACTATTCACTCCATGAGTGCCAGTAGCGTTTTGCTAAGATCAACTAACTCAAAGATCTTTACTTCCACCAGGTTTCTAAGCAAGATAGAAGCTAATAAAGGTAAATTTATGGAACAAGTCATAACTGAGGATCTTAGATTTACCAATGTGATCCAGAAAGCAAAGTACAATCACAATAAGAGCTTCAGGGGGGATCTGCTGGGCCAGTTCAATTCAAGACAGGTCTGCATAGAAGGTTATGAAGACTGTTTGATTTGGAGATGCCAAGGGGATAATTTCGATGGATTTTTTTTCAAGTCACAAGATGATCATGGTGGCTAACTTGATGGTAGTATTAGGAAAAAATGTAAACTAATTTGGTGACAAAAAGACCAGCTAAGAGTGTGTGGGGAAAGGTAGAGTACCCACTGAATAGTTTTTATCTTGTCTAGGTGGGTCTGGTGAAAAGAGATGGGGGATAGGATTATCATGATTCAATAGTGAGTAATTGTTATCATGACTAATTGTGACTGTCACAACTGTATATGTAGAAGTTTTGTACCAAAAATGGGGGAGAAGTTAATCTTATAGTCCAGAAACAGAAGACCCTAGGATCAACAAAGGAGAAGAGCACGAGAAGAATGTGGGACCCTATCCAGAGAAACAGCGACATCAGAAATGAGGACATGGAGAGAGAAGCTGAAGACCCTAGACTCAAGGAAAGAGAAAGACTAAGTGTTGGCAACCAGGTGGCAGGTTTGCAGAATGTGCCCTTTGGTTGTTTAAATTATTAGATATTCCTGAGTTTTGTGCACATCCCCCCACCCAAACAAACAAACAAACAAACAAAACAGAGGAATAGAAGCAAATGATTATGCACAGAGGAGATTGTAATCCATGCAATGAAACAATGGTGTAAAACCAATGTTCTCCCATGTAAACCATCACTTTAATTCACAATAAAAAGTTAATAATAATAAAAAGACCCAGATACATTGTGTAAAGGATTTTTTTTTTCCTTCATGACAATGCACCTTCTCATTCTTCATTGGAAAACCATAGCCCATCCACCCTAAAGCCCTTATCTTGCCCCTTCCAATTTCATTTTGTTAGACAAACTCTAAGAACATTGACAAGAAATATGAGTTTCTGGAGGCTGCCTAACTATATTTTTGTGTGGCACTGTAGGATAAGCACTGGACTGCTATACATAAGGTC
>NW_006408569.1:11584588-11586320 GCF_000296735.1 Chrysochloris asiatica | reverse complement strand
CTAGATGGCTTCACTGGTGAGTTTTACCAAACATTCAGGGAAGAGCAGTCACCAATTCTACTCAAATTATTCCAGAATATAGAAGAGTATGGAAAACTTCCTAATACATTGTGTGAATCAAGTATAATCCTCATACCAAAACCAGGGAAGGGCATCACTAAGAAAGAAAGTCATAGACCAGTATCCCTCATGAACATATATGCAAAAGTCCTCAACAAAATCCTAGCCAACAGAATTCAAAAGCACATCAAAAAAATAATACAGCATACCCTAGTGGGATTCATATCAGGTATGCAAAGATGGTTCAACATCAGAAAAACAATCAATGTAATCCACCATATAAATAAGAAAAAAGGAAATAAACCACACGATCATATCAATTGATGCAGAAAACGCATTTGACAAAATCCAACATCCATTCCTGGTAAAAACGCTCAACAAAGTAGGAATTGAAGGGAAATTCCTCAACATAATCAAGAGCATATATACAAAACCAACAGCACACATCACTCTCAATTGAGACAAATGGAAAGACTTCCTTTGCGAACCAGAAAAGGATGCCCTTTGTCACCACTCCTATTCAATATTATAGTGGAAGTCTTAGCCAGAGCTATAAGGCAAGATAGGGAAATTAAAGGCATCCAAATTCACAAAGAGGAAGTAAAACTCTCACAACATTCTTTAAAGAAATGAAAGAAAAACAAAAACCCACTTACAAACTTTTTATGGAAAGGAAAGAGACCCAGGATAAAAACAAAAACAAAACACTGCTTAAGAAGAACAGAGTTGATCACTACCTGATTTCTAAATTTACTATGTGGCTACAGTGGTCAAAACAGCCTGGTACTGGTACAATGAAATATAGATAGATCAATGGAACAGAATGGAGAATCCAGAAATTAACCCATCCACATACAGCCAAAGCAAATTGAGTGGGGAAAACATTGTCTCTTCAACAGATAGTGCTGACAGAACTGGAAATTGATATGCAAAGATTGAAACAAGAACTTTATCTCATGCCATATACAAAACCCAACTTAACATGGATTAAAGACCTAAATGTGAATCCCAGAATTATAAAGGTCAACAATGAAAAAAAGGTGACAAATTTGAGGGCTCTAACACAGCACGCACATGCAGACTACTAAATATTGCTAAAATGACACGAAGAAAAGAACACAAAAAAGATATTTGGAACATTCTAAATATTAGAAATGTGTGTGCATCAAAGGATTTCACCAAAAGAGTACAAAGAGAGCCCACAGAATGGGAAAAAATAATTTCCAATGACATACAGATAAGTTACTAATTTCTAAACTCTGTAGGAAAGTACCCACTACTCATATGTCAGTTTGTTGTGCTATGGTGAGTTGCTGTGATTCTGAAAGCTATGCCACAGGTATTTTAAATACCAGCAGGGTCATCCATGGTAGACAGGTTTCAGATGAGCTTCCAGACAATGACACACTAGGAAGCAGGAGTGGCGAACTACTTCTGAATATTTAGTCACTGAAAACCTTATGAATAGCAGAGAAACACTGTCAGATATAGTACCACAAAATGAGCCCCTCAGGTTGAAAGGCCCTCAAAATGCAACTGGGGAAGAGCTGCCTCCTTAAAGTAGAGTTGACTGTGAATGGAGTAAAGCCCTAGGGAGCAATGTCCTCAGGACCTTCGTTTCCTGATGTGGCACAACTCAAAATGAAGAGAAACAACAGTAAACAACCATTAA
>NW_006408569.1:11582973-11584373 GCF_000296735.1 Chrysochloris asiatica | reverse complement strand
GTAAATCTTTACGGGAGTAGAAAGCCTCATCTTTCTCCCGCGGAGTGACTGGTAGTTTCAAACCACTGACCTTAAGGTTCACAGCCCGATTCGTAACCACTACGCTACCAGAGCTCCTTAGTGAGTTGAAATGGACTGGTATTGGCCATTTTGAATCTGACAACCACATGGTTTACTAAGCCGGAAATGACAAATTGAAGAGGAACAGTGTTGCAGTCATTGTCAAAAAGAACATATCCAGATCAGTCATGAGGTACAATAGGATAATATCCATGCGCCTACAGGTAAGATCAGTTAATGCCATTCTTATTCAAATTTACACACCAACCACTAAAGGCAGTGAGGGTGAAATAGAAGATTTAAACCAACTTCTTCAATCTGAAATTGATCAAACATGCAATCAAGATGTATTGATCATTACTGGTGATTAGAATGCAAAGGTTGGCAGTAAAGAGGAAGGATTGGTAGTTGAAAACTATGGCCTTGGTGATAAAAATGATGCTGGAGAATGCATGACAGAATTCTGAAAAATCAATGATTTGTTCAAGTACCTTCTTTAGACAGCATAAGAGACGATTATGCACATGGACCTCACCAGATTGAATACACAGAAATCAAGTTGACATCTGTGAAAAGAGACGTTTGAAAAGCTCTATATCAACAGTCAAAACAAGGCCAGGAGCAGATTATAGAACAGACCATCAATTGTTCATATGCAAATTCAAACTGAAGCTGAAGAAAGTGAAAACAAGTCCATGAGAACCAAAATATGACTTTGAATATATCCCACCTGATTTTTAAGATCATCTGAAGAACAGATTTGATACATTAAACACTAAAGACCGAAGACCAGAAGAATTGTGAGATGACATCAAGAACATCATATATGAAAAAAACAAAAAGTAATTAAGAAGACAAGAAAGAAGGAAAAGATCAAAATGGATCTCAGAAGAGACACTGCAACTTGCTCTTCAGTGTAGAGATGCTAAAGCAAATGGAAGAAAATAGGAGGTCCAAGAGCTAAACAGAAAATTTGAAAGGTCAGCTAGAAAAGACAAAGTCAAATATTACAACAAAATGTGCAAAGATCTAGAATCAGAAAACTAAAAAGGAAGAACACGCTCAGCATTTCTCAAGCTGGGGGAACTGAAGAAAAAATTCAAGCCTCGACTTTCGTTATTGAAGATCTTTCTGGACAAAGTATTGAATGATGCAGAAAGCATAAAAAAGGTAGAAGGTATACATAGAGTCACTGTACCAAAAGGAAATGGTTGATCTTCAACCATTTCAAGAGGTAGCATATGATCAAGAACCAATGATACTGAAGGAAATCCAAGGTGCATTGAAGGAATTGGCAAAGAACAAGGCACCAGGAATTGATGGAATAAAAATTGAAATCT
>NW_006408569.1:11572327-11576798 GCF_000296735.1 Chrysochloris asiatica | reverse complement strand
GAAATATGAGTTTCTGGAGGCTGCCTAACTATATTTTTGTGTGGCACTGTAGGATAAGCACTGGACTGCTATACATAAGGTCAGTAATTCAAATCCTCAGCACTCTATATAGGATTTCTATGAGTTGAAATCAGATTGCTAGCCCTTAACAGCAGCAAGATTATAATACTTGCTCACATTAGGATGGAGATTAATGTAACTGGGTAAAAACAAGAAGTTATAGGTGACATGTTGTTGTGTTGAGAGATTGTCCATCCAAGAAGAGTGACTGTGTAAAACTTTGTCTGTTTGCAGTTCTGTGATGTGAGATAAGGTTATTTAAATAAATGCATTTACTTCTTCCTTCATGTTATTGGGAAAATGTGGTGCTCAGTGTTAGGTAATAGTCAAGAGAATATTTTTTCAATACCTCATTCCACCTATCCTACTACTACAGTCCATTTCACCATATTTCTCTGACATAATATTTATTAAAATCGTTCATACATAACAAATATTTTAAAACACTCAATAATTCAGCATAAATATCATTATCAAAAACATAACAAAACAAAACAAAAAAACACCTTAGCTCTTCAAAATCTTACAAACAAAACACAATTCAGTAATGAAAGGGTTATGTTGCTTGCATGTGTGCTAGTCCTCGTTCTTTTGAGTAATGGGGAATAATATAAAGGCGCTTCAAAAACTACATACAAAATGGACTTAGAAGATAATGGGGTTTTAAGATACCCATACTAAAAGTAAATTTAAAAAATTAATTATTTCTTGGTTATGGGGTGGGGGAGGGGAGAGGAAGGGGACAGTAGAGCATAGTGTAGGGGATAAACATATCATAGTACAGGTGTTGGGGGGAGCAATAAATCACAAGAAGGGTGAGGAGGTAGAAGAACAAGGTAATAGGAGAACACTGAGGCAGGATTGCATGGGCTAAATGGGACAGGGGTAAGTAATAATGTATGCTCAGCCTTGGAGCAAGGATTGTGATACAGGGATCAAGGCATAGTCTAAATGAATAAAAGAGGGAAAATAATGTTAAGATGCTTGACTGTTTTATGAATATTGGTTTCCCTTGTCTACTTTTGTAAAATAGACATTTGAGTGGGATAGAAAGGAATATCAGGAAACATGATTACAGAAAGCTTGTAAGCCCAGGTTTCTAGAATTTGCCCAAAGAAATAGGTTTCTTGAGGAGCTTTTGTAGTGTATAGGACCCTAAGTGGAATCCTAAGCTCCTTCTAGAACCTTCTGAGGTGGGACATCCCCACTAGAAAGGACAACCAGACCAGCCTGAAACTGCTAGAGGAACGGAAGATACTTCTTGAAAGACAGACCAGCAGGAAAAATACAAAACAAAAATGAGAGTCTTAGTGGCTACTACAAGAACAAGCAAGTTGTTCACCAGGAAGCCAACAAGGCAAGCAATCAAGTCCCTTCAGGACAAACCCCTCCAAAAATGAAACTCAAAGGAAACACATGAGCAGGCATGTAAGATTGCTGGTGACCAAGTTGGTCAGCTGGTGAGTGGAAGAGGGAGAAAGACAGCAATGAAGGTATGGACTAAGTTCAATCACATTCCATAGACTCCTGTTGACCTGGAAATATGAGAGAGAAGAGGAAGGGCTAGTTATTCCAAAGTATGGTGAGACTTGGGGACTCCTGAGCCCATGGACAAGGATATAGCCCTGTAGGACTAGCATCGAGAGTGAAGAATCCAACTCATATGAAGTGAGGGGAGACGTGCAAGAATGCCCAAACTTGTAGATAGTACTCATTCGACCTAGCTTCTATGGCTTGATGATCAGAACTCGACTGCAGGAAGATAAAAACAAAACAACAATTTTTAATAAAGGAAACAAGTGTAAATTGCTACAATTTGGTGAACTTGATTGATACTTATGGATGTAGTATCTCAAAGTACCAACTGAGAAGGAAGAAGTCTTCACATCAAGTACTGATCCTATCCCCTCTGTATACAGGGTTGATAGGGATGGGCAACTTAGTCAGTGGCTGTGTAAAATGGGGGGGGGGGAGGCGGGTAATAGAGGCATGAAGTGACTGGCTTACAAGGTTTCAAGTGGGAGTTTAGTTTTAGAGTGTGCAGGGGAAGGTAGGATCCCCACTGAAGAGTTTTCATCTTGTCTCGATGGATCTGGTGAAAGGAGATGGGGATAAGACTCTTAAGTCTTAAAATTCAATAGTAAATAATTGTTATCATGACTAATTAGGACTGTCACAAATGTAAATGTAGAAGTTTTGTAACAAAAAGAGGGGAGTAGTTAATCTTACAGTCCAGGAACAGAGGACCCTAGTACCATCAAGGGATAAGAGCAAGAGTGGACTTTGAAATGCAGGACTATATATATCCAGAGAAGCAGAAACAGCAGAGATGGAGGCAGAGAAGAGAACATGGAGAGATAGAACAGCAGAAGACTCTATACTCATTGAAAGAGAAAGGTTCTGTGCTGGCGTCCAGGAGGTAGACTTGCAGAATGTGCCCTTTGATTGCTTAAATTATTATATATTCCTGGGTGTTTTTGTGTACACCTCCCCCCCCCAAAAAAAAAAACAACAGCAATAAAACAGGGAATAGAAGCAAATACTGTTGAATGATGATGCACAGAGAGAATTGTAATCATTGCAATGAAATGATGAGTGTAAAATGGATGTTCTCCCATGGAAACTATCACTCAATTCACAACAAAAACTTAAAAATGTAATGAGATTCTCCATGAAATTTTTCAAGCCCCTACCTACATCAAAACACTGAATATTGCTTCTCTAATAATGTGTTGTATATGTACCATCCAAAATTTGAAGAAAATTAGTTAGCCCCAGCTGAAATAGCACTTTTAGGATTGTACCTTAGTTATATAAATAACCAGCCTAAAAACAAAGCTACTATTTATAACAATCTGTACTTCACCTCCATCATTTAGAATTTCTGGATGTACAATCCAGAAACTAAATTAGACCACTATGTTTTTACTGTTCCTAGTACATACCTCCTACCACTTATCTTCAGTTTTTCATTCTGTGGTGATTTGCATGTTGCTGGGATGCTGGACGTTATGCAACAGGTATTTTAAATACCAGTAAAGTCACCTATGGTGGACAGGTTTCAGCAGAGCTTCCAGACTAAGAGAAAATAAGAAGGACAGGGAGACTACTTCTGAATGTCTAACCACTGAAAATTTTATGGATAGCAGCAGTTATAGTACCAGAAGAACATTGTTAGAAACAGTGCTGGAAGATGAGGCCCTCAGGTTGGAAGACACTCATAAAATATGACTTGGGAATGCTGTCTCCTTAAACTAGAGTTGACATTATTACATGAATGGAGTAAAACTTTCAGGATCTTCATTTGCTGATGGAACAAAACTCAAAATGAGAAGACAGAATTTCAAATATCTGCTAATGAACAGAACATGGAATGCATAAAGTATGAATACAGATATATTGAAAATTATTAAAAATTAAATGGATAAAGATTGACATAGTAGGCATTAGTGAGCTGAAATGGACAAATACTGGTCATTTTGAATTTGACAAAACTGTGGTTTACTATACAGAGAATGAAAAATTCAAGAGGAATTTTTATGTAAATTATGTAAAGAACATTTTGAAATCTATCCAGATTAACAATATTGTGATAGGATAATAACCATAAACCTACAAGGAAGACCAATTAAAACCACTGTTATTCACATTTACATACCAACTACTAAAGCCAGTAAGGATGAAATAGAAAAATTCTATCAACCTTTTCAGTCTGAAATTGGTCAAACATGAAATCAAGATTCATTGATAATTATAGTTGATTGGAATGTGAAGGTTGTAAAAAAGAGGAAAGATCAATAGTTGGAAAACATGGCCTTGGTAATAGAAATTATGCTGGGGATCACATGACTGAATTTTGCAAAACCAAGAGGCAGTCATTCAAAAAGGTGACACTGAATGGTTTAAAATCAGGAAAGGTGTATGCCAGGGTTGTATTCTTTCACCATACTTATTTGATATTTATGCTGAGTAAATAATTCGAGAAGCTCGATTATATGAAGAGAAATGTGATATGAGAATTGAAGGGAGACTCATTAACAATCTGTGTTATGCAGATGATATAACCTTGCTTGCTGGAAGGGAAGACAACTTAAGACACTGATGAAGATCAAAGACCACAGTCTTCAGCATGAGTTGCACCTCAGTGTAAAGAAAACAAAATGCCTCACATCTGGACCAATAAATAACATCAAAATAAATGGAGAAGATTGAAGTTGTCAAATGCTTCATTTTGCTTGGATAACCATCATCACTCATGAAAGCAGCATTCAAGAAATCAAACTACAGATTGCATTAGGCAAATCTGATGCACAAGACCTCTTTAAAGTGTTAAAGAGTAGTCAGTTTGAGGTCTAAGGTGTGCCTGACCCAAACTATGGTATTTTCAATGGCCTCATTTGCATGTGAAAGT
>NW_006408569.1:11564217-11571887 GCF_000296735.1 Chrysochloris asiatica | reverse complement strand
TCGGAAACCCTGTACAGGGTCGCTATGGGTCGGAACCGACTTGACGGCACTTAACAACAACAACAACAGTTATGAGTCAGTACTGACTCTAAGGAAACCAACGACAACATCAAAGACTTAGTCATTGAAAATATCTTTTTTAAACAACATAAAAGATGACTGTACACATGGACGTCACCAGATGGAATATACAGGAATCAAATTGATTACATCTGTAGGAAAAGATGGTGGAAAGGCTCAATATCATCAACTAAAACAAGGCCAGGTGCAGACTGTGGAACAGACCAAAAACTGATCATATGCAAATTCAGGCGGAAGCTAAGCAAAATTAAAACAAGTCCATGAAAGCAAAAATATGATCTTGACCATATATCACCTGAATTTAGAGGCCATCTCTAGAACAGAATTGATTAATTCCATATTAATAATCTAAGACCAGAAGAGTTGTGGGAAGATATTAAGAACATCATATATGAAGAACGCAAAACATCATTAAAAAGCCTGCAAAGAAAGAAAGGACCCAAATGGATGTTAGAAGAGACTCTGAAACTTGCTTTTGAGTGTAGAGAGACTAAAGCTAATAATGGTAAAAACGAGGAAGTAAAAGAGCTGAACAGTAAATTTAGAAGGGCATTTGGAGAAGACAAAGTCAAGTATTATAATGAAATGGGCAAAGACATGGAGTTAGGAAACCAAAAAGGAAGAACATGCTCAGCATTTCTCAAGCTGAAATAAATGAAGAGAAAATCCAAGCCTAGATTTGAAGTGTTGAAGGGTTCTAGGCAAAAAATAATGGATGATGCAGAAAGCATCAAAAGAAGATGGAATGCAGAAAGTCACTGTGCCAAAAAGAAATGGTAGATGTTCAAACATTTCAAGATGTGGCATATAGTCAAGAACAATGGTACTGAAGGAAGAAATTCAACCTGCACTGAAGTCACTGAAGAAAAACAAGATTCCAGAAATTGTTGGAATTCAAATGGAAATCTTTCACCAAACTGAGGCAGCATTGGAGGCTCACTCATCTATTCCAAGTGATTGGAAGATTAACATATTTGTACCCATTTCAAAAGAGGTGACCCAATGAAATGTGGAAAACATTATCATTAATAGTACATGTAAGTAAATTTTTTTGAAAATAATTAAAAATTTTTTTGCAATACAGGAAACTAGAAACTTTCAAAGCCAGATTCAGAACAAGGCGTGGAACAAGAGATGTCATTCCTGATGTCAGATTGATCTTTGCTGAAAGCAAAAATTGCCAGAAAAAAAAAAGTCCAGTTGTGCTTTATTGACTAGGCAAAGGCTTTAGACTATATTGATCATGAAAAAACTATGGATAACACTATGAAGAATAAGTATTCCAGAACACTTAACAGTGCTCATGAGGAACCTGTATATAGATCAAGAAGCAATTGTTAGAACAAAGCAAGTGGATACTGAATGGTTTCCAATCAGGAAAGGTGTGCACCAAGATTGTATCCTTTCACCCTACACACTTAGTCTGTATGCTGAGCAAATAATGTGAGAAATTGGATTATATGAAGAAAAGCATGGTGATAAGATTGGAGGAAAATTCATTAACAACCCATGATAAGCAAATGATATAACCTTGCTTGCTGAAAGTGAAGAAGACTTACAGTACTTACTGATGAAGATCAAAGACTACAGCCTGAAGCATGGACTGCACCTCAATGTAAAGCAAACAAAATTCTCACCATTGCACTATTAAATAGCATCATGATAAATGGAGAAAAGATTGAAGCTGTCAGATTTCATTTTGCTTGGATCCACAATCAAGACTTATGGAAGCAGTACTCAAGAAGTCAAAAGATGTATTGCATTGCAGTTAATGGGGTCCTGGTGTGGCAATGTAGGATAAGCACTGGACAGTAAGGTTATTTGAACTATAAGGTCAGGGGTTCAAACTCACCAGCCACTCCTGAAAAACCTTATAAAAATGTTGCTATGAATCAGACCCAACTCAACAGCACGTAACAACAACAATCTGCACAAGACCTCTTCAGAATGTTCAAGAGCAAATATGTCAATTTGAGGACTAAGGTGTGCCTAACCCAAGCCTTGGTATTTTCAATAGCCTCATATGCATGTGAAAGGTTGTTGTTAAGTGCCTTCGAGTCGGTTCCGACCCATAGCGACCCTGTACAGGATTTCCGAGGGTGTAAATCCTTACGGGAGTAGAAAGCCTCATCTTTCTCCCGCGGAGCGACTGGTAGTTTCAAACCGCTGACCTTAAGGTTCGCAGCCCGATTCGTAACCACTACGCTACCAGAGCTGGTAGACATTGAATAAGGAAGACTGTAGAAGAATTGATGCATTTGAGTTATAATGTTGAAAAAGAATATTAAAAGCACCTTGGCTGCCTGAATAACAACAACAACAACAAAAAAACAATTTGTCTTGGAAGAAGTGTAGTCAGAATGCTCCTTAAATCCGGGATGGTAAGATTTCATCTTACTTTGGACATGTTATTAGGCGGGACTAATCTCTGGAGAAGAACATCATGCTTGGTAGAGTGTCAGCAAAAAAAAAAAAAAAAAAGATCCCCAATAAGACAGATTGACATTGTAGCAGCAACAATAGGCTCAAACATAACTTAACAATTGTGAGGATTGCACAGGACCAGGCAGTGTTTGATTCTGTTGTGCCAAGGATTGCTGTGAGTTGGAATGGACTCAACAGCACCTAAGAACAACCACAATAGTGGACACCTCTATTTTCAGTCATAATACATTGAACCCAAATGATCTATTTATTCACTGGCCTCCCATATTGAGGAAAATCCCAGAAGGAAAAAAAATGCCTTATTAATTGTGTTGTTAAATTTGCAGCACACAAAGAAGTATCTGATAAATGACAACTACTCCTTAAATATTTTAATATAATTGAACATTAATTATTCATACACAGAACATTTTACATCATGTTCAACACATTTTTAAGGGTTATGCCTATAATAGTCAATCAATGTTTGGTAGAAAATTGCCTAGGAAAGCTATGCAGTAAGCTATATGTTAAATTAACAAATTTAGAGAATTGTTGGCCTTTAGTCTTAGGGAATTGACTACAGGCAGTCCCCAGGTTACAAATGTCCAACTATAAACAGCTCCTATGTGCATTTCAATGGTTTGTATATTTACCCTCACTTTGAACCAATTGAACCAAACCAAATCCAATGACATCAAGTCAATTCCAACATATATTGTTGTTGTTAAGTGCCATTGAGTCAGTTCCAACCCTTAGCGACCCTGTATAGGGTTTCCAAGGAGTGGCTGGTGAGATTGAACCTTGCAGTACAAACGACTTTGCAGTCTGGCACATTAATGCACAGCACCACACCAGGACTCCATTTCAGCACATAGCAACCCTATAAACAAAGTAGGACTGCCCCACATAGGATTCCAAGTCTGTAAAACTTTACAGAAACAGACTGTCACATCTTTCTTTTGGGAAGTGGCTGGTGGGTTCAAACCTCTTACCTTTTGATTAGCAGGCTAGTGCTTTGATCACTAAACAACAATAGCTTCTGAACTAATCCTTACTCATAACAAATTCTTCACCACAATCACGTTTATTTACTGCACATTCAACTTTTGAATCATTGAAAGACTCCAAGTCTGTTCTTGCACTAAAGTAGGGCTATGTGGTGCTGTGGGTTAATGCGCCAGACACAAAGCCATTTGAACTGCAAGGCTGGCGATTCAAGCTCACCACTAGCTCCTAGGAAACCCTATATAGTGTCGCTATGGGTCGGAACCTACTTGACGGCACTTAACAACAACAATTCAACTTACCTACAAATTCAACTTAAATAGGTACAGACACAGTTAGGAATCAATTTCATTTGTAACCCAGAGACTACTTACTTTTTTTTTTATTACATAGGATTATCTCCCCAATTAAGAGTAGATTTATAGACATCCTTTCATTATCTGATAAGTTTTTGAGAGGAGGTATGTTATTGTTGTTGTTAAGTGCATTCAAGTCGGTTCAGACTCATGGTTAACCTGTACAGTGTAAGGTGTCCAAGGAGCAGCTGGTGGGTTTGAACTGTAGACCTTGAAGTTCAAACTGACTTTGAAGTCCAATGTTTATCCTACAACAGCACCTCAGAGCTTCTCTCAATGTGTAAATAACTCTAATTATTTAAAGTATCACTCTACAGTTCATCTGAAGAATCAATGTTTTCAACAATGTCACACATACACTTTTTCAATAATAACCTAAAATTTTTTGTTTTGTCTTGTTTTTTAAGTATTGACTGACTAAAATTCTAAATTGGATATTGCAGACTTCAGAAAGAACTAGATGAGGTAGTATGAGGGTGTGTTAGGCAGATTAATGATACCCCCAAATATGTCCATGTGTCCTCATCCCTGGACCTGTGAATATTATGTTGCATGCAACAGGAACTTTGTAGATGGAACTAAGGTTAAACAAAAGTTATGCTGTCTTGTATATTCCTTCTCACAGTGGCCCTAAAGAAAAGAGTAGAACTGCCCCACAGGGTTTACAAGGTTGTGAATATTTGTGGAAGCAGACTGCCACATATTCCACCCTCAGAAGCTGATTGATTTGAACCGCTGATCTTTCTGTTAGCAGCAAGCTACTTAACCACTGTGCCAACAGGCCTTCTTGAATTAATGTGGCTATTGTTGTATGCTAAATGCCGTCAAGTCAGTTCTGACTCATAGGCGAGGCAGGTGAGTTTGAACCATCTATATTGCAGTTAACAGTCCAGTTGTGGTGGTGGTTGAGGGTCATCAGGTTAGTTACTACTCATAGTGACCCTGTATGGGGTTTCCGATGCTGTAAATCTTTACAGGAGCAGAAGTCTCATATTTATTCCATTGAGCAGCTCTTGGATTCGAACCATTGACCTTGTGATTAGCAGACCAACACATAGCCCGCTAGGCCCCCTGGGCTCCTTAGCAGTACAGTAAGGACCTTTGAAATAGGGAAATTTGCATGAATTAATCAAGTGGGTCCAATGTAATTTATAAGGGCCTTAAAAGTGGAAGAGAGAAGCAAAAGAATCAATTAGAGTCACCAAAAAGACTCAGAAGAGATACAAAGCATGAGAGAAATTTAGCCTGCCCTTGCTGGCTTTGACAATGGAGAAAATACACCGAGGCCCAAGGAATGTGGGTGGTGTCTGGAAGCTGAGAGTCAAGAAGAAAACAGGTTCCCTAGTCCTGAATTCAAAGACCTGAATTCTGCCAACAACCTGAATGAACTTGGAAGCAGATTGATCCCTACAGTCTCCAGAAAGAAGTACAACTCTGCCAACACCTTGATTAGAGTCCAGTGAGACTGATGTTGGAATTATAATATATATAGAACTGTTTAAAGCTACTAAATTTGTTGCAATTTGTTATGGGAGCAAGAAAAAGCTTAGGATATATGGTTTCTTTTGAGGGAATAATAATAGCTATTTTTTGAGTCCTTTAAACATAATACTGTATATGTGTTATTTCTTTAGTAGTAGTAATAGTATCCTCATTTATATAGATGAGGAAATTCAAGCACACAGGGCTAAATCATTGTTCAAACTCAGCGAAAAACCCTAGATTATACAAACTGAATGTTTAACTCTGGGCTGTCTTTTAAATCACTATACTACCTTTTTTTCTGAACAGGACTAGAAAAACTATATGAGAAGACCATATTGAATCAATGCTAAAATTAATTTTTTTTAATTTCCTAAAGATTATAATCTGTAATTTCCTATGTAAATATGATAAATGAATCTACTATGGAGATTCCCTACTGAGATTTGTATCATTGATGGAAGTTATATTAGAAGCAATATTGTACCTACATATTTTGGCAAACATAAAATATTTTAGTTTCCTGGACATAATTGATCATGTATTGATCACTTACTATGAGCCAGGTGCTTTATCAGTGTGCAATATGCATCATTCCCTTTGTTCCTAATTACCCTGTCAGGAAAGTTTCATGATCTCTTTTCATTTTGCAAATGACAAAATAGTTTTAGCTAAGTGTTTTTTGTTTTTGTTTTTGTTTTTAAGTTGTCCATGACTGCAAGAAGGAGCAAAACTGAGCCTAGAACTCAAGCACGTGACATTGTAAACAAACTACCTCCCTATGAATGATTCAGTGTGAAATATGGCCTAGACATATGTTTACCTGGTCTCTAGAATAGGGTAATAAAGTGAGTCCTGGTGGTACAATTGTTAAGCACTTGCTGATAACTGAAAAGTACACGATTCAAACCTAGTAGCTGCTTCACAGGAGAAAAGACCTGGTGGTCTGCTCCCTTAAGAATTTCAGCCCAGAGAACCCTATGGAGCAGTTCCATCCTGACCTACAGTTTCTTCCTATTAGTCAGAATCACAATCTACTGTAGCATCTCAGACTGTCTTTAGAAGAGTTGTGCTCCCAAGAGAAGCCTAAGAAATTCAACTATTGCAGGTCCCCAACTTTGCTAATTCACCAGACATCTTGTTTCTCTCACTTTTGTATAGCTACTTCTGACAACATTTCTACCTACTAATTGGTATTTCCAATGTTAAATCTCTTGGATCATAAGGCCAATTGTTTCCAGTCACTTACAACCACTACGTTTTACCTTCCCACTTTAAAAAAACAAAACCAAAAATAAAACAAACAAACAGAAAAACACTGCAACTACGTCAATGTGGACTCACATAAACCCTATAGGACAGAGTAGAACTGCTCCCAGGGTTTCCAAGTCTATCAATTGTTGTGGAAGAAGATTGCAACATCCTTCAGATGGCTGATGGGTTTTAATCACTGACTATGAGCTTAATAGCCTAATGCTTAACCCTTTGAACCACAATGAATCCTTACTGAACTGAAAATCACATGGTAGTTACTATTCACAACCACATTATACTACTTTTCAAAAATGAAATGGAACACATAAAGATCAATATCCTAGGTATTAGTGAGCTAAAATGGAATGGTATTGGCCATTTTAAATAAGAAAAATCATATGCTTTGCTATGGCAGGAACTACAAATTAAAGAAGAATGGCATCACATTCATTGTGAAGCACACTACTGTCTGTGATAGGATTATATCCATCTGGCTACAATTAAGTCCAGTTAACTATTATTCAACATTAAACACCAGCCACTAAATCAGTGATGATGAAATTGAAGAATTCTATCAAATTTTTTCAGTTGAAATTGATAAAACATGCAAATCAAGATGCACTGATAATGACTGATGATTAAAATATGAAAGTTGAAAGCAAAGAAGAATGATCAATAGCTAAGAAATATACCCTTGATGATAGAAAGGATGCTGGAGATCACGTGATAGAATTTTACAGGACCGATGTCTTATTCATTGTAAATACCTTTTTCAAACTACACAAAAGGCCAGTGTACACATGGATCTCACCAGATAGAAGTGAAGAAAAGACAGTGGAAAAGTTCATTATTATTTGCCATAAAAAGGCCAGGGCTGACTGTAGAACAAACCATCAGTTACTCATATGTAAGCTTAGGTTGAAGCTGAAGAAAATTAAAACAAGTCATTTAGAGTCAAAATATGGCCTTGAGTATATCCCACCTGAATTTAGAGAGCATCTCAAGCACAGGTTTGATGCATTAGACACAAATGACCAAAACCCAGAAGACTTGGTCACCTCAGAG
>NW_006408569.1:11560936-11563612 GCF_000296735.1 Chrysochloris asiatica | reverse complement strand
GCTACAAACGCAAGAAATGACTGGCTTACAAGCTTTCAAGAGGGAACCTAGATCCAGAGGCCATGGAGGAAGGTAGATTCTCCACTGAGTAGTATCCAATCTGTCTAGGCGGGGCTGATGAAAGGAAATGTGGATAGGTCTCTTGGGATACAATAGTGAATAATTGTTATCAGGACTGATTGTGAGGGTTGCAAATGTAAAGGTAGACATTTTGTAGCAAGGAGGGGAGTGATTAACTGAAGTGTAGGAGTAGAGGTCCCTGGGACCATCAAGGGAGAAGAATTTAGAGCAGAACCCTATCCAGAGAAGCAGTGATGCCTGAGATGGAGGCAGAGACGATGACATGGGGAGATGGAGCAGCTGGGGACTTTAGACTCAGAGAGGGAGAGGGGTTGTGTGCTGATGACGGGGTGGGGGCATGCTTGTAGGATATACCCTTTGATTGGTTGATGATGCATGGAGGGGATTGTAACCATGGCAATGAAAAGATATATGATAGGATGAATGTAAAACTAATGTTCTCCCATGTAAAGCATCACATAATCCACAATGAAACATAAAAAATAAATAAAACAAAAAAACAAAACCCAAGTCAGACCTATCCAGAGAAGTAGTGACACCAGAGATGGAGGCAGTGATGAGGATGTGGAGAGATAGAGCAGCTGAGGATTCTGTACTCATGGAAAGAGAGAGACTGGGTGCTGGTGGCCAGGAGACAGGCTTGCAGAATGTGCCCTTTGATAAAAACAAAACAAAACAAAAGACTTTGGGGATGACCTCAAGAACATCATACACGAAGACAGCAAAAAGTCATGAAAATACAGGAAAGAAAGAAAATATGAAAATGGATGTCAGAGAAGACTCTGAAAATTTCTTTTGAACATAGAAAAATTAATGTGATTGGAAGAAAGAATAAAGTAATAGAGCTAAACAGTAAATTTCAAATGGCAGCTTGAGAAGATAAAGTCAAGTATTATAATGTAATATGCAAAAACATGGATTTAGAAAACCAAAAGGAAAGAACACACTCAGCATTTTTCAAACTGAAAGAACTAAAGGAAAATTCAAGCCTCGAATTGAAAAATTGAAGGATTCTAGGTGGAAAACATTGAATGATGCAGCGAGGTGTCCTGGTGTGGTGCTGCAGAATAATGTGCTGGAGCATAGGTCTGTTTGAACCTCATGGTTGGTGGTTCAAACCCACCAGCTGCTCCTTGGAAACCCTATACAGGGTCGCTATGGGTCAGAACCAACTCGATGTCACTTAACAACAACAAAAATATTCAAAATATTGAATGATGCAGGAAATCTCAAGATGATGGGCGGAATACAGAGTGACTGTATCAAAAATAACCGGTCGATGTTCAATCATTTCAAAAGCTACCATATGATCAAGAGCCTTTGGTATTGAAGGAAGAAGTCCAAGTTACACAGAAGGTGAATAACATAGCTCCAGGAATTGATGGAATGCAAATAAAAATATTTCAGCAACACTGGAAGTCCTCACTTGTCCATGCAAAAAAATTTGGAAGACAGTTACCTGGACTACTAATTGGAAGAAAGCCCATTCCAAAGATAAGTAACTTAACAGAATGTGAAAAACATCCAACTATAACATTAATATAAAAAACAAGTAAATTTTGCTGAAGATAATTAAAAAATGGTTGCAGCAGTATTTCAACCGGGAGCTGCCAGAAATTCAAACTGTATTCAGAAGAGGACATGGAACCAGGAGTATCATTGCTGACAACAGATGGATCTTTGTTGAAAGCAGAGAATTCTAGAAAGTTTACTTGTGGATGATAGCAATCTATGGACAACATTGCGAAGAATGAGTATTCCAGAACATTTAATTGTGCTTATGAAGAACCTATACATAGACCACAAGACTGTCATTCAAACTGAACACAGGGATGCTGAATTTAAATTCAGGAAAGGTTTGCATCAATGTTGTAAACATTGATTATTTGCATCATTGTTACAAACATACAGAATATTCAATCTGTATGATGAGTAAATAATCCAAAAAGATGGATTATATGATGAAGAAGGTAGCATCAGGTTTAGAGAAAGACTAATTAACAACCTGCAATATGCAGATGACACAATCTTGTTTACTGAAATTGAAAACGGCATGAAATACTAAAGAAAATCAGATTCCAACCTTCAATACAGATTGCACCAAAGTGTAAAGAATATGAACATTCTCACAACTGAACCAGTAAATAACAACATGATAAAAAGACAAAGAAGTTGTAAAAGACTTCATTTTCCTCAGATAAACCATCAACAGTCATTGAAGCAGTAATCAAGAAATCAAAGGACATCTTTTTTTTTTTTTTTTTTAAGGGTTTTTTTGTGGATTGAGTGAAAGTTTACAGGGCACATCATCAGTTTCACATTCAACAATTCATATTACTTGTTTCATTACATTGATTATAATCTCCTCCATATACCATCAGTTAAAAGTATTTCTCTCTAGCCACTCAGGCTTTTTAAAAAACACACAAACAAAAAAGCCCACACAGGCATATATAATAATTTACATCTCCAAAGGGCACATTCTGCAAGTCTGCTCCTGGCCACCAGTTCTTAGTCCCTCTCTTCTTAGTCCATGGATCTAGAGTCCTCAGCCACTCCCTCTCCCCATGCCCCCATCTCTGCCTCCATCTCTGG
>NW_006408569.1:11531925-11536410 GCF_000296735.1 Chrysochloris asiatica | reverse complement strand
CTAGCCATTAGAGAGATGCAAATCAAAACAACTATCAGATATCATCTCACACCAGCAATAACAGCAAAGATCAAAAAAGCAGAAAACAATAAATGTTGATGAAGATGGGGAGAAACTGGGACCCTCTTACATTGTTGGTGGGATTGCAAAATGGTCCAACCACTCTGGAAAGCAATATGGCTTTTCTTCAGAAGGTTGGAAATAGAGATACCTTATGATCCAGCAATTCCTCTACTTGGTATTTACCCACAAGAAAAGTGAGGCATAACATGATTAGATATATGCACAACAATGTTCATAACAGCACTATTAACAATAGCAAAAAGATGGAGACAGCCTAAGTGCCCATCAATGGAAGAATGAATAAACAAACTGTGGTACATACACACAATGGAATATTATGCTTCCCTGAAGAATAACAAGGAAGCTGCAAGCCACCACATAATATGATGATCCTTGAGGACAGCATAGGACCATTATTGTAAAACATTAAGAAAAAGCACCCACACTAAAAGGGGGTCAAATGCCATTGTCATAGCTTCCAGAATCACAGTAATAAGCAAGCCACCACATTAAGACAAACTGAAAATGAATTCTAGATTATATATTACATTAATGTTAATTTCCTGAGTTTGAAAACTTTATTACGATCATGTATGAGAATACTGTTGTTTTTAGGGGTAATGGGATATTGTATCAACAACTTGCTTTCAAAGTGCTTGAGAAAACAATATCATATACTTAGTGTGTATGTTCACACAGCAAAATGAAATACAACAGAAAATAAATGATCTATAAATGCATAATTAATATAAATGAATCTTATAAACATAACCTTGTGGAAATAAAGCTAAACACAAAAGGGTAAAACATTTCAATTCAGTTTATTTAAAGTATAAAGGAGTTATTGCTGATCTATGAAGTCAGAAATTTGGATAGTGGTTACCCTTGAAGTGGTAGTAAATGTTAGCATTCTGTTTCGTTATCTAGATACTAGTTTTATAGGCATGTCTTGTTTGTGAAAACTGTGTACAGTTATCTGTATGTACATTATTTTTCATTGCCAAAGTTAAAAATGAAATTCTAAACTTGTTATCGGTGATATTTTTCAGAAATGTTTACAGAGAACAATAAAATTAGATTTTCAATTATACAGTGTACATATCTAAGTGAGACATCATTTTGAGTGTCGGAGTCATTGATTCTAAAACAATATGGAATAAATACAAGTTTTAATTACCAATTGTGTGATAGAATTATACTGCTTTTCTGTTTTTAAATATATATTTTTTTCAATCTGATTTGTTTTTGACAAAGTTAAAGAAAAGAGTTTTTGAGGAAAAAATGAGTCTTGGGACTGTACTGTCACGGAACCTTTCCAATTCAAATATTTTGAGCAAATAATATTGGTATTTGACTAAAAGACCACAATAAGCCATCTGTTGAAGATAAAGTTTGATTTCAGCAAAACAAACAAGTGACAAAATCTCTTGTGACATACTTATAGTTGAAAGAACAAAATATGGCCTGAATGACAAAATGTTATACAGATTAGCAGTTTAATAACCTTATATAAACAGTGTCAGATAGACAACTAGTGGTTAGTTGGAGAGTATTTTAAAGTACAATGACTTGAGATTCTATCCTTAACCCTGCCTGATTCAACACAGTGAACAAGGTCTTGAATGGTGCTTTAGCAGTCCTCATTAACAATTCAGATGACTCACAGCTAGGAAAGAAATCTAACATTCTGGATTTCAGTTGGCATTAAGAACAATTCTGACTAAATGGAACAGGCCAAGAATTCCAATAATACAAATTTAGATTTAATCAATTATACAATTAAATAATTGGAAAGATGTGACTTGGTAGATGTTCATGTGAAAGAGAAATATCTTCAGTTACAATAAAGCCGCTAAAAATTAAACTAATCTTGTAAAATGATTATATGTCAATATAGCATATCTATAAAACAGGATTTCCAAAAGTATGTATTGCAGGATATTAATATATATTTTCTTTTTAAAAGGTGGTCATTGATCTTATGCAATATTTGTCCTTTTGTGACTGACTAATTTCACTCAGCATAATGTCCTCAAGGTTCATCCATGTTATCTTGTGGCTAACAGCTTCCTTGTTATTCTTCAAGGTAGAATAATATTCCGTTGTGTGTATGTACCAAAGTTTGTTTATTCAAAAGGACAAATATTGCATAAGACCATTATTGTAAAAGCTTAAGAGAAGATGGTTAGTAGTGGGGGTAGGGTGGGGGGCTGGGGAGGTGGAGGGAAGCGAAAGTAGAGCACAGGGTAGCGGGGAGACCCATCATTGTTCGGGTGTTGGAGTGGTCAACACATAAGAAGGGGAAGTGGGTAGAAGAACAAAGTAGATAGGGGAACACTGAAACAGGTTTGCATGGGCTAAAGGGGACAGAGGTAAATAGGGGTGCGTGCTCAACCTTGGAACAAGAGGGCTCTGTGATACAGGGATCGAGGCTTAGTCTGAAGAGGGGAAATAATACTAAGATGCTTGGCTGTCTTATGAATATTAGTTTCTCTTGACTACTATTGTAAAATAGGCACAAGTGAAATGTCAGGACACATGATTACAGAAAGCTTGTGAGCCCATTTTCAGCCTATAACTGATTGGAATGCCTAAAAGGGGTCCTAGAACTTGTCCAGTAAAACTGGCCTCTTGCAGAGACCTTGCAATGTATAGGATCTTAGGTAGACTCCTGAGTCCCATCCAGAACCTTCTGAGGGGGGACATTCCCACTAGAATGACAAGCAGACCAGCCTGGAACAACTAGAGTGACAGAAGATACATCTTCAAAGAAAGATGAGCAGGAAAAAAGCAAAACAAACAAAAATGGCAGTATGATTGGCTACTACAAGAATAAGCAAGTGGTTTGCCAGGAAGCCATCAAGGCAAGCAATTAAGTGCCATCAGGACAAACCCCTCTATAAGACTGAAACTCAAGGGAAACACATGAGCAGGCATGTAAGCTTGCTGGTCTACTTGTGAGTGGAAGAGGGGGGAAAGGCAGCAATGAAGAAATGGGCTGAGTTCAACCACATTCCGTAGGCTCCCATTGACCTGGAGATGAGAGAGACAAGACGAAGGGCTGGTTGGTCCAAAGTGTGGTGAGGTCTGAGGACACCTGAATCGATGGACAAGGACATAGCCACAGAGGGCAAGAGCTGAGAGTGAAGCATCCAGCTGATATGAAGTGAGGGGAGATGCACAAGAACACCCAAACTTTCAGATAGTACCCATTTGACCTAGCCTCGATGGTCTGATAATCAGAACTCAACTAGAGGAAGAAAAAAAAACAAAAACAACTTTTGATAAAGGAAATGAGGATAAATGAATTGCTACAATTTGATGAACTTGACCTATACTCATGGATGTAGTAGCTCAAAATACCAAAAGTGAGGGAAGTAGTCTTCCCATCAAGTATCAGTGCTATCCCCTCTATTTATAGGGATGAGCAACTTAGACATTGGCTACCTAAAATGAGGGGGCAATAAAGAAACGAAGTGACTAGCTTACAAGGTTTCAAGATGGAGTTTAGTTTAAGAGTGTGTGTGGGAAGATAGGGTCCCCAATGAATAGTTTTCATCTTGTCTAGATGGGTCTGGTAAAAACAGATGGGGATGAGATTCTTATATGATTCAGTAGTGAGTAACTGTTATAATGGTTAATTGTGACTGTCACAATTATAAAGGTAGAAGTTTTGTAACAAAAACAGGGGAGTTGTTAATTTTACAGTCCAGAAACAGAGGACCCTAGAACCATCAAGGGAGAAGAGCACAAACAGAATGTGGAAACCTGTCCAGAGAAGCAGTGACATCAGAGATAGAGGCAGAGATGGGGACATGGAGAGAGGGAGCAGCTGAGGACTCTAGATTCATGGAAAGAGAGGGACTGAGAGCTGACAGCCAGGAGGTAGGCTTGCAGAATGTGCCCTTTGGTGCTTTAAAGTATTATATATGCCTGAGTGTTTTAAAAAGCAAAATTAAAAAAAAGAGCTAAATGAATAGAGAGAAATTATGTTAACCGATGTTATATGGAGGTAATGAAACAAAGTATGTGATTTGTTGACTGTAAAACTGATGATATTTCCTGTAAACTTTCACTCAATTCACAATAAAAACTTTAAAAAATATATAATAAATAAAGGTGGTCATTGACTGAGAAATTGTGAGTTAGACAAAAATGTAAGCAGGTTTATTACTAGAGTACTTCTAAGACCCTATAATGAATAGTGAAAAACTCTTTTTGATATGGGCCTTATTTAATGCTTAGCTTTTTATGGAAAATTCTTAGTGAAAAAAACTGACATAGGTCACAGAATGCACCGTTTTACTCTTTTGGTTTTATGGTTGTTGTTGTTGTCAGGTGCCATCGAGTCGGAACCGACCCATAGCAACCCCATGCACAGCAGAACGAAACAATGTCCGATCCTGGGCCAACCTCACTACC
>NW_006408569.1:11530210-11530785 GCF_000296735.1 Chrysochloris asiatica | reverse complement strand
CCACCGGTGTTTTAAATAACCAGCAGGGTCATCCATGGTGCACAGGTTTCAGATGAGCTTCCAAATAAAGACAGACTAGGAAGAAAGAGTGGTTTTATGGTAGTAAATAAAAAGGAATGGATTACTAATATGTCCCCTGATTGCCACACAGTCAATCACCATAATCCCTGAGAATCTTTAAAGGTAATAATATATTCCTTTACTCAACCCCAGAATAAGACTAAGAAAAAACAGTAATGACTGTAACTCTATGGTTTGGAACTGAGACTCACTACAGTTGGGCATTGAACAGTACTGGTCCATTTATATGATAATTTGTTTTCCAATAGATACATTGGAAAAATCTTTGGAGATTTGCAACAATTTGAAAGAACTTGAAGACTAACCATGTAGCCTATGGTGGTTGTTGGTGGTGTTTATATGTCATGGAGTCAGTTTTGACTTATAACGAAGCTATGTAGGGTTTGTTGTTGTTGTTGATAGGAGTCATCGAGTCGGCACCGACCCATAGCGACCTTATGCACAGCAGAACGAAGCACTGCCCGATCCTGGGCCAACCTCACTACTGTTGCCAC
>NW_006408569.1:11517380-11529210 GCF_000296735.1 Chrysochloris asiatica | reverse complement strand
AATGATTAGGTTGGGTTTCACACCTGAGGCAAAGAACCCTTGATAATATAAGTGATCATTCTTGAAGATCTTTATGGAATGTGGATGTTGTTGTTAAGTGCCATTGAATCCATTCCTACTCATAGCAGTCCTTGCACAACAGAACAGCATAGCAGTCCTTTGTAAAAATTTTGTAGCTATCTTCAATTGCTTTTACAGTGATTATTGTTTGTAGAGTACTTGTTTAAAGTGAAGTAACACTAATCATCTCTGTGTGAACAGTTTTCACTAGTAAATTGCTTTCCATATTAAAAAGTGATCTCTCCTAAGTCTCAGGTATTTTCCATGATGTTAGTTGCAATACCTTGAACATTGAATTGTATCACCGGACCTATATAAAGTATCACTAGTCATGCTGGAAGAGCTCTCAAGCAGCAGAGAAAAGTCATGACAATACAATAAAAGGTTGAGCTGCTTGATATGTACTACAGATTGAGGTCTGTAGTTGTGCTTAGTTTACTTACAAGATAAATGAATTCATCATAAGGACCATTGCAAAAAAAAAAAAAAAAAAAAAGAGAAATATGTGAAACTATGACAACAGTTAATCCAGCAGGCACTAAAACCTTGTACTTTTGTGAAACACTTTTTTATATTATATTAAAAATGCAGCCTTTATGTTGATGTAGTATAACCCACTTGCCATAAAAATATATATATTAATTAACTGTTTTATTGGTAAGGCTTTGGGTCAACAGTAGGCTATTAGTAGTTAGGTTTTGGAGTAGTCAAAGTTATACATGGATTTTCCACTTTAAAGAAGGTTGGCACTTCTAAACTCACGTTGGTCAAGTGTCAACTATACTATGAGGAAAATAATCTATCATCTCTGCTTCCCTAGTCTCGTATTCATTTTATAAATAGGCTATTGTCCATGTCACAGGAAATATGACCACCTAGTGTAGCACTGTAGGATAAGCACTCGACCTAAAGATCAGTTTATACCATGAGGTTGGCAGTTCAAACTCACCAACTGCTCTTTGGAAACCCTATATAGAGTCCCTATGAGTTGGAACAGACTCACTGACACCTAACAACAACAACAAAGTTTAACACTAATGATTTCCCAATTTCACAACTACAGTTGAATGAAGCTTCTTTATTCCATGTTACTCCTGTAACAATTACTGTTAGCTATGAGATGAGTTATAATGATTAGGTTGGGTTTCACACCTGAGGCAAAGAACCCTTGATAATATAAGTGATCATTCTTGAAGATCTTTATGGAATGTGGATGTTGTTGTTGTTAAGTGCCATTGAGTCCATTCCTACTCATAGCGACCCTTGTACAACAGAGCAGAGTCTTGTGCCCTTTGCACAACAGAACAGCATAGCGGCCCTTTGCACAACAGAACAGTCTTGTGCCACCCACATAATTGCTGTTATGTTTGAGCCCATCTGTTAATGTTTGCTGCCACTATGTAGATCCATTTTGTTGAGGGTCTTCATCTTTGTTGCTGACTCTATATCTTATCAAGCATAATGTCCATCTCCAGGGATTGGTCCTTCCTGAGAACAAGTCCAAAGTAAGAGAGACAAAGTATCATCATCCTTGCTTTTAAGGAGCATTTTGACTGTTCTTCTTCCAAAACAGATTTGCTTGTTCTAGTAGCTCATGGTACTTACAACTTTGGCCAATAGCAAAATACAAATGCATTAAATCTTTTACAGTCTTCCTAATTCATTGTCCGGCTTTCACAAGAATATGAGGCAATTGAAAATATCATGTCAAGAGCACCTTATTCCTCAAAGTGACATCTTTGCTCTTAAACACTTTAAAGTGGTCTTTTGTAGCAGATTTGCCAAATGCAATAATGAAATAGGTTAGCAGTTATTAAAATAAACAAACAAAAAAACTAATTAGAAGATGAAAACAGCATACAAGTAGTACAAGATTCCAATGTTACATGCGATTGATATTAAAATATATTTATTTTTATGAGTGAACAGTTATGAATGAATAGACTCAATGGAGAAAACATAGAAAGTACAAAAAGTTTAAGGGAAATGCTAAGAAATGGCTTTAATTTCTTCACACAATGGAATCACTGTTAATATTTAAGATACTTTATGGAAAAAAAAAAAAAGGAACCCCCCTGGTAACACTGTAGGATAAGCACTGAACTGCTAACCATAAGTTTTTTTAGGTTCAAACCCATGAGACACTTGAAAGGAGAAAGATGAAGTTGTCTACTCCTTTGAAGACTTACAGTTTCAGAATCAACTCCATGGAAGTGTATTTGTGGTTTTGGTTTTATCACAAAGAATTTTAGAATCTAAGTTTGGTTTTAATTATAATTATATTTATAATAATAAGCACTGGACTACTAACTGAAAGTTCTGTGTTTAAAACCCACCAGCTATTCCTCTGTAACCCTATACAGATAGAATATTTATGATTGGAACCAACTCAACAGTATTTAACAAGAAGTATCTAGCTTCGTGACCTTGGGCAAACCATAATATCTCTGCATTTCAATTTCTCATCTGTTCCATGGAGATAAAAGTACTCAGTCATATAGTTGTTGTGATTGCTACAGGGAGGCCACCCACATCTCCACACTTGAAGAGAGGAGTCTTGCCTTCTACTGATTGAGAATTGAGTATTGGCGGAGGTCAGACAGTGAAACCACAGCCAGCCTGATATAGCGCAAAAGTAACCCAGTGACTTGTGGAAAAGGAGGTGTGACTTTTTTTTAAACTTTGGGTCCAGTGTTGTGCCCACAGGGTACAATTTTTCCAAGGTGTGAAAAGGAAGTAGCTGAAAGCCCCATCAGCTCCAGAGGTTAGTCCTCTGGTTGCTTCTTGTGATGTCTGACTCTGGGATTTAGCCCTAAAGTTGAGTCTCTTACTTGGGCAGGAGCCTTTATTCCTACCTTATCTAAGAAGAGACAGCAGGTCTGGCCATGCAACCATGCTGTATTTGCATCCTGTAAAACCCCAACATATAAGGCAAGAACCAACACCAACTACTATACACAAAAACACAGTCATTTTGAGAATTATGATGTGCATACGAAGATATCTAACTGATCTTTAGGGGTAAAAGTATGAATAATCTATCTTCCATTTATTTCTCAATCTCTGTCTGCACACCTCCATGGCGGTGGCTGGAGGTGGGGTGGGGTGGAGCTGAGCAACTGGACACTCCCACCCATTGCTGGAGGTTCTACTGTGCACACACACTGACCTGCACAGCAAAGGCTACTGGACTAGTCTGCTACAAGTTTTCTGTTTGTTTGTTTTTGCTTTTACTTTTATTTTGTTTTTGTTTTTTGTCTTTTTGGTCGTACTTTTTTCCTGGGGTTGGGACCTTTCTCTCCCTACATTACCCAAGAAGAGACAGTAATTGTGGCCATATAGCCAAGCTGCAAGCATACCCTATAATATAATAGCACACCATCTGGACAGAAGCCAATACCAGCTGCTACACATTACATAGATAGCCAACAGTTGCTAAGACTGCTCACAGTTGAGTAATAAGAAACATGAAAAGGGAAGCCTATCTCCAGATCACATACACCAGGAGACACTCATTAAGCTTAATAATACAGCAACATATATTCATGTAATCATTGAAAACACGTCTAACTAATGAAAATGTCCAAGAAACAATAAAAAATCATGACACATGTCCAGAAACTGAAAAGAGTAACTGAGACAAATGAGCTGGAGGTAGGCATAGACTAACCCTTAGAAGTAAAGCAGGTTTTGGACCTGCCTGAAAAGGAATTCAGGAGAATGATATTGAGACACATCTAAAGGTTTCACAGAGGGATGGAAGAAAATAAGGACGAAGTCAGGAAAGTGCTACAGGAACAATCAAACAAGACAGATAAAACAATGGGAACAATTTCAAAACTGCAAAAAGGATAATCAGGTGAGGCAGAGTTTCCATAGGAGCAAAGGTTTATTATAGGAAAGAGGCTTCCAAGTGGAGTTGGGGAGGATTTAAGGTAACACTAATCACTGACTCCCCAAATAAAGGCTTTGCTGGGGTTGAAAAGGTTTAAGATAGGGGAAAGACATCATACTTGTTCATAGGGCTAGGTGGGAATTTCAGGCAATGGCCCATTCAGGAGGGACCATACTAATTGGATGCATGCACAGCATTTCTTCAAGATGAATTCTACCACAAAGCCTCTGGTAGGAGAAGATAACATATTCTGGAATTTTGGGCTAACATTCTTCTTTGCTCCATTGTAAGTTTTGCCCTTTATGTTTATACCTACAGCACTAGGTAAACCAGTCCAACCGCAAAATATCTCACAAGGAAGTAAAAAATATGAATTTTTTATGGGTGGTCTTCCTTAATGGCAATCCCCATAAAACATGAATTTTTTGTGAGTGGTCTTAATGGCATGTTCCATGAAGTGGCTGTTTAACTTTACAAGTGCTCAAGCAAGGAGAGGAGCAGGCTGCAACATTCTTCAGGATTACAGGCACAAGTTTTCATTCAATTAATTATCTATGTTTAATACTGATTTCTGGACCGTCTCTTCCCCTTGTCCCATGATCATTAAATAAAATGATCTATCAAAATCCCCTAGAATACTATCAGACATATGTTGTTGTTGTTGTTGTTGTTAAGTGCCGTTGAGTAGATTCCGACCCATAGCAACCCTGTATAGGGTTTCCGACAAGCAGCTGGTGAGCTTGAACCACTGACCTTGCAGTTCAAATGGCTTTGCAGTCTAGCACATTAACCCACAGTGCCACACCAGGGCTCCGTTGACATATATTAGGTACTAAATTAATAGTAGTTTTAATTTTGTTCTGATTTGAGTTATTTGGCATATTTCTTGTGTTTCTTTGATAAACTCTCTATGTGATTGCTGAGAAAAAGAGCCAATTTTGACAAGAAAATTACGGTAAAAACTCTTGCCAAGAAACAATTTTTACCATGACAAAGCATCTGTGAAGTTCCTATAAAAGGTTTGATTATGTACAACCACTTGAGTCCATTAAGATGAATTGCTGCAAAATATACCCGTAGGTAACTAGGTGAATGTTTTGTTTCTTTGTTTGGAACCCTTAAGGAGTCCTGGTGTGACGCTGTGGGCTAATGTGTCAGACTGAAAAGTCGTTTGAACTGCAAGGTCAGTGGTTCAAGCTCACCAGCTGCTCCTTGGAAACACAATACAGGGTCACTATGAGTTGGAATCGACTCAATGACATTTAACAACAAAAAACTTATTGGTAAAGAAGCTAGATTCAAATTTTGTGTATTTGATGAGGGTTTTATTCTGATCATGATTAGCCAATTTAGTTGGACTATTTTAAAATAGTTTCCTGTTTACATCATCAAATTAGGTCATCATCATTATTGTTAAGTGCCTTTGAGTCGGTTCAGACTCATAATGATACTGTATATAGGCTTTCCAAGAAGTGGTTGGTGAGTTTGAACTGCCAATCTTGCAATTAGCAGTCCAGTGATTATTTTCAGTGCCAATCCAATTAGAAGAACTGTCCAGAAAAACTTTTCCTCAGTAGTCTTCTCTTTGATTACTGTAATTACTGTGTTAAAACTCTATGGTTTTGGTTTGGACATGCATTCTATTCATTTCAAAAGTAGATTAAGGTAATAATATCTCTGTCTCTCTCCCTCATACACCCACACATTATGTTGTTGTTGTTGTTGTTATGTGCCATGGAGTCAGTTCTGACTCATAGCAACCCTATACAGTGTTTCCAAGGCTGTAAATCTTTATGGGAGCAGAAAGCCTCATCTTTCTCCCACAGAACAGCTGGTAGTTTCATACTGCTGACCTTGAGGGTCAAAGACCGATTTGTAATCACTACGCTACCAGAGCACCTTTATAGAAGGGCAAAAGTTATATTCCATACCAATTAAAGTTTGGTTTTCCTCTTTAAAATGAAAAGTCATATGTACTCTGATTCTTAGGTTTATGATTTTACAAGTCAGGATATCTGCCTACATCTAGAACAGAATGCAGAGCAATGAGCTAAATTACAAGGATTTAGGTTTTATTAGACAAAAAGCAAAACAAACCATAATGATAATTTCAAAAAATATAAATGTATATTTCCAATGTTTGTACAGGTAAATTTCATGATATTCCATCTTTATAGTATCAATTTCAGAGCCTTGAATTCTTTTAGTATTGATCTTCTCAAACTTAACTCTGTGGCCAAAAAAGTAATGGAAACAGTACCCTGTCATATTTACATATAGTATGGCACTGGACCACAAGGTCGGTTTGAACTGAAGGTCAGTGGTTCAAATCCACCAGCCGCTCCTTGGAAACCCTATACAAGGTCGCTATGAGTTGGAACTAACTTGATGGCAATTAACATAATATAGCATAACATATCATAAATATGTAACATCAGTTTTACTCACATTGTTTTGCAAAAAATCATCTGTGTCAATTTTGCTTATACAACTATATAGTATAGAACAGAATGCATAAATCCATATCTTTTTCTAAGAGAAAATAAATATTTCAAGAAAACATTGTTTACTATGAGCTGTTTTGGACTAGGCTCCTATAGACTCCTAGAAGTGTAATCTCACCTCTGTTATTAATTGTACTTGAGAGAAAACTTGATAACCAAGAAATCACATCTTGGTATTAAATCACTTTTTATCATAAGGAATATAGATCTGAGAGGAAAAAAAAAAGTTAAAGATGCAATCTATAATCTCTAGCAAAATGGAAACCAATTAAAATATTATGGATAATAGGAGATGTGAATCATTTTGGAAGTTACTGGATTTCCTCTATCAATAATGATGTGTTTATCTTGAGATTTCAATAATTCAATTAAGAAAATTAAATATTACATTTCAATCATGTGAGTTTCCAAGAAAAGCAAAAGTTTTAATGAAAAATTATATTTCAGTTTACTTTCCACACATGGATTCCAGACAAACACATTAATAAAAAGAAAACTGTTGCTTATCACAAATAGCATGTGCCAGGTAGATTTACATTTAAATAATCAATCTAAGATATCATTTAAATATAAGATAGTTGGATAATATTTAATGATGATTGTCCTAGAATTTTCAATAAATTATTTTTCTACTTAAAAATCTGTTGACAGTAATTGAAGTTGTCTTTCTGATTATTGAATTTTACCTAAAGGGTATCCTTAATATATATTTATATGGAAATGACTATTTTCTTGTACAACAAGAAATTATGTGATTGATACATCTTTATTTCAGTTAGTCAATCAACTTCTACCTAGTCGGATGAATTTTTATGGTGATAACATGTATTCATGTGTGACAAAGTTTAAGTGAAGATGTCTCTAAATTCTATGGTATATTTATTTAAAAGAAGAGAAAGTATTAAATATATAAGAGTGCTCACATGTTTAAGACTTTGTAATATTTCTGTTAGTGAACATTGGAAGTTTGCCCTTTACTGCCCCTGGTGTGAGGGAAAGTTTCTATTGGATCCCTTTACTGAGCTATCATTCTGCATATAAACTAGTGTGCCAGGACAATCCAAAAGTGAAAGTTCTGACCAAATTATGACCCATTTGTTGAGTACAGCAAAAAGTCTTTTTGGCTGCTCATCATAGGACTGAGAGTATAAATATGCCCTGATTTCATTTGTGGTTGAACATCTGAAACTATTCAATAAAAACCACCACAACAAAAGATGTTTGAAAAACATTGAGGATAGTATCTGATTATTATTTAATTTTATCATCAACAGATATTAAACAATTTTGTTTGGGGGGAGATTTCATCGGAGTAATGGCTGTTTCTTGAAGTTTTTAAACTTTTATCAGCTGCCTTCTTAATATAATTTATGACTTAGCAAAGAAAATAGCATCTTATTTCAACTTTGACCTACAATATTCCCAAAACAATATTACTGTAGGACAAATTCCTAGAAGTAAAATCCTTAGCACCAAGTAATTTGTATTTCATTATCTCAGTTCTTTTGCTTGGATATGGACCATTTCAATTGTGCACTTACAAATACAGTTCACGTTCTACAGTTTTTCTTGGTTTACTAATTTTTACTGCCCAGATCCCTACAGCTTACAGTTTTGGAAACTATCAAACAGATGTCTGTGAATTGCTTTGAAACATGCAAAATTCTCTATCAGTGTAACATATGAAAGTTTTTACTTATGTCACATTACTATCAAATATTTCAAAATTCTATATCAGTGTAACACATGAAATTGTATAGCAATGCAAAAATTAAATGCTGTCTTTGTTCTTAAGGTCAGTGACAACATGTGCATAATTTTCTTGTATTCTGAAGCTAGGACGGTTTCCCTATTAAAACATAATATAATAGTGTTGTTGGAGTAATGTAATATATTTAATTGCTTTGTTATTCATGTGTTAAAATCAGTGTCTAATTCAAAACAGTTGAATTGCCTAAAAGAGCCTATCACTGGACGAAATAACACTTCCCGTGGCCTCTGCTTATGTATCTCATTGTTTATATCATTTCAAGGACAGCCAAGAAATCTCATCTGGACCTAGAGTCCAATATTTAAAAGTTAAGTTTCTAGTGAAGTAAATACTATAAAAAATAAAACATTTGAAGAAAATACCTAAGGAAGTGATATTTCTTCAAAATTAAAAATATACAGCACTATCAAATTAATTCTTAATTATAGAACTGAAAACAAAGTGAAAGTAGTTCATTTGTACTGAAGAATAAATGATAAACATTTATAACAAAGAAATATAGTAGGTCAAGGAGCTCTGGTAGCGTAGTGGTTACGAATCAGGCTGTGAACCTCAGGGTCAGCAGTTCGAAACTACCAGCTGTTCCATGGAAGAAAGATGAGGCTTTCTGCTCCCGTAAAGATTTGCAGCCTCGGAAACCCTGTACAGGGTCGCTATGAGTTGGAACCGACTCCACGGCACATAACAACAACAACAACATGTACATGGTCCTGGTAGTGTCCTTGTGTAGCCCTGAGGGTTAATGTACTGGACTGCAAAGTAGATTTGAACCACAAGATAAGCGGTACAAGCTCGCCAGTCGCTCCTATACAGGGTCACTAAGGGTTGGAACTGACTCGACAATACTTAACAACAATAACATGTACATGAGCCCTGGTAGTGTAGTGATTACACATTGGACTACTAACCACAAGGTCAGCAGTTCAAATCTATCAGTTGTTCTGCAGGAGAAAGATGAGGCTTTCTGCTCCCATAATGATTTACCATCTCTGAAACCCTATACAGGATTCTATAAGTCAGAACTGATTCTATAGCACACCACCATCACCACTCTGTACATTGGCCAGGTATATATATATATATATATATATAATTTGTGGACCTTGTGAACTTTGTGGTGGGTTTGATCCGCCAACCATATGGTAAGCAGTCCAGTGTTTATCCTACAGCTCCACTCTCTCTATATATCTAGTCTATCTATTGATCTACAAATATGCAAACCCGCATACATATGTTGTTGTTTTTGTTAAGTGCTGTTGAGTTAGTTCCGACTAATAGTGACCTTGTATAGGGTTTCAAAGGAGCAGCAGGTGGGTTTAAACCATTAATCCTTACTGTGTGTGTGTGTGTGTGTGTGTGTGTGTGTGTTGTTAAATGCTATTGAGTGAGTTCTGACTCATAGCGACCCTGTATAGAGTATCCAATATACCCGATACACTGAGTATAGGATGATTTTGAACTGCTGACCTTGTGGTTTAAACCAACCTTGTGATCTAGTGCTTTATCCCATGGTGATGTTTGCATATTTGTTGCTGTGTGTGCCATCAAGCTGACTCATAATGGCCCTGTACTGGGTTTATGAGGATCAGCTGGAGGATTTGATTAACTGACCACGTGGTAAGCAGTTCAGTGCTTATCCTGCAGAGCCAAACCAGTATTCCGTAGTCTGATAGATAGATAGATAGATAGATAGATAGATAGATAGATAGATAGAAAGATACATATATAGATGGGAACCACGGTTTGACACTGTAGAATGAGCACTGAACAACTATCCATAAGATTTGTGATTCAAACCCACAAACTGCTCCTCAGAAACCCTATACAGGGTTGCTATGGATCTAAAGTGGAGTCCTGGTGTGGTGTTGCGGGCTAATGTGCTGGACTGCAAGGTCGATTTGAACTGCAAGGTCAGCAGTTCAAGTTCACCAGCCACTCATCAGAAACTCTATACAGGGTCACTCTGGGTTGGAAACGACTCAACAGCACTTAACAACAACAACTGGGTCTGAAATGACTCAATGGCACTTGATAACAGCAACATATAGGTAGATGTTGTTTTTAGTTTCTGCCGTTTTTAGGCACAACAGAACAAAACACTGCCCAGTCTTGCACCAACCTCACAATTGTTGTTGCCCTTGAGACCATTATCGCTGTAATTGGGGGTCCTCCTCTTTTTCTCGGAACTTCCACTGCACCAAGCTTGATGCCCTTCTCAAAGGATTGGTTCCTTCTGATGATATGTCCAAAGTATGAGAGATGAAGCCTCACCATCCGGACTTCTAAGAAGCATTCTGGCTGTATTTCCTCCAACACAGATTTGCTTATTCTTCTGGCAGTGCATAATACTTTGGGGTTGTTTGTTTGTTTGGTGAAAGATTTAAATTTGTACTCCATCAATTTCTGGGGCCTTCTTTATCAATGACTTCAGTGCACCTTGGAATTCTTCCTTCAGTTACATTGACTCTTGATCATATGCTACCTCTTGTCATGGTTGAACATCACCATCTGCTTTTAATACAGTAACTCTGTATTCCTCCTATCTTCTTTTGATACTTTTTACATAATTTGACATTTTGTCATTAGAGTTCTTCAGTATTGCAAGTTGAATCTTAAAATTTTTTTCTTCAGTTCTTTCAGCATGAGAGATGTTGAGTGTATTCTTCCCTTTTAGTTTTCTAATTCCAGGTCTTTGTACATTTCATTATAATATTTTACTTTGTCTTCTCAGGCTTCCCTTTGATATTTTCTGTTCAGCTCTTTACCTCCTCATTTCTTTCATTTGCCTTGTCATCTCTATACTGGAGAGCAAGTTGCAGAGTCTCTTCTGATATCCATTTTGGTCTTTTCCTTCTTTCTTGCCTTAATAACCTTTTGCTTTCTTTCTGTATGATGTTCTTGATGTCATCCTAAAGCTCTTCAGGCCTTCAGTCATTAGTCTCTAATGCATCAAATCTGTTCTTGAGATGCTCTCTAAATTCAGGTGTGATGACTTGTTTTAATTTTCTAAAGCTTGGACTTGTTTTAATTTTCTAAAGCTTCATCTTAAACTTGCATCTGAGCAATTGATGGTCTGTTCCACAATCTGTCCCAGACTTTGTTTTGGCTGATGATATGGATTTCTTCCACCGTGTCTTCCCATAAATGTAGTCAGTTTGATTTCTGTATATTCCATCTGGAGTCATCTTTTATGTTGTTTTAAAATGGTGTTTGCAATGAAGAAGTCATTAGCCTTCCAAAATTCTACTATGTAATTTCCAGGGTCATTTCTATTACCAAGGGCATATTTTCCAAACAGTGATCCTTTCTTTTTTTCCCCAACCTTTGTATTCCAATTGCCAGTAATTACCAATACATCTTAATTGAATGTTTGTTCAATTTCAGAGTGAAGAAGTTGATAGAATTCTTTAATTTCATCATCAATTGCATTGGTGGTTACTTTGTAAGTTTGAATAATAGTACTATTAACTGTCTTCCTTGATGTTGTTAAGTGCCATGGAGTCTGTTCTGACTCACAGCATTCCTGTATATGGTTTACAAGGAGCAGCTGATGGGTTTGAATCACCCATCTTGTGGTTAGCAGTCTCTCTCTCTCTCTCT
>NW_006408569.1:11505536-11515523 GCF_000296735.1 Chrysochloris asiatica | reverse complement strand
TATATCGTGTCATCTAGTCAGTTCTGACTCACAATGACCCTGTAAAAGGTTTTTGAGGCAGTACATTTTTACCTCTTCATTTGTTCTGATTTCATCTTCAGAGGGGCTCCTGCTGCCACTCAAGACAGGTAATCAGAAAACAGATGGTGCCCGGAATAAAAGCAGCTGTCCCCTCACATCTTTAGTCTAATTTGCATTAATAAGCCCAGAGTATATTATGGTTTCTCAGTAAATGCTATTACAGTTGTGCTTAAGTTCTAAAGGAGCCTGTTAAAGTTTACATTACAATGTCCCTTCCAGCCCAACTTATCTATTTCCAAGAAAATTTATGTGATTATATTTTAAGTGATTATCCAGGTTCCTTTGTTTCTAATGCCCTAACTCAACTGCCAACTCTAAAATCTCTTCCCTGGTACTCTTCTTTCCTCAGAATGACTGTACTTCATTGTTAGAGTGAACCAGTGGCACACTGCTTTTCATTTAGGAATTGTCACTTTCAGTACATTTTAACATTTTCTGCATGAATTAAAGGACTAATGAGGTGTTCAGCAGAGGCATAGCAAGTAAAATTAAAGTCAGCTTTTTTTGTTGTTTTTCAAGAATATCATTTATATTCACTGTAGGTCAAATCAATCTATTAATATTCAATTTTTCAAAACATAAATAGGAAATAAATACCCATTAAAGAAAGGTTCTTAAAAGAAGTGTCACATATACATCTTTGTGAGTTAAATTTTGGGAGAAGTAAGGAGCTTTTCAAACAATTTTGCGTAAGAAAACCTGATAATAAAACAATGAGCTTCATTGAAATATGAATGAATACTTTGAAGCATAAAAATACATTATGATCCTATTTAGTGTATTTAGTGGGGAACTTCAGAAAATGCCAAAATTTCGACCTGCTCTTAAACATGTTCACACTATAAAATTTACAATTGCTTTCACCACCTATGCTTTTGACCTCTTCCATTGTAATTTTCCTCAGAACTTCCTCCATCAATTATCCCCTTTCTCTTCTGAAGGTTCAGTAACTCCTTTTCCCACTAATAGTTACCCTTATTGTTGTTTTTAAGTGCATGGGAGTCAGTTCGGACACATAGCAAACCTGTACAGGGTTTCTGAGGAACAGCTGGTGAATTTGAACCGCCAGCCTTGCAGTTCTAACTGACCTTGCGGTCCAGTGCATTATCCCACAGCTCCACATTCTTAGCCTTCTCTTTTATTGATAATAAAATGAAATAAATCACTCCCCCCAAACAAGTATCCTTTTCCAGACATTTCCTTTACCTTTTCCCCTCCTTGAATGACAGGGTCTGTTTTCCCTCTCAGTGTGTATTTCCTCACCATGCACTTCTTCTCCAGGCCACTGTACTGTGGCTACTACTTTTGCCAATCAATTGAAACCACTTTTATTAATAAGGGGAATATATTACTAATATAGAATTCTCTCTCTTTTGTAATTAACTTCATGAAGACATTTGCTAATAGTAGATTATCTATGTCTACCTAAAACACGTATTTCCCTATGTTTCCACCACACCATTCCTTCTTGGTTCTTACCCTACTTGTCATACCATTCCTGCTTCATAATATTTAGTAATTCTTTCTCTCATCCCAGTGTCTTCATCATCCATCAGTTTGCAGGATGGACACTGGACAGCTAATCTCAAGGTAGGAAGTTCAAACACACCAGCTACTCCTTGGAAGCACTGTGTAGAGTGGCTATGAGTTAAAACCAACACAATGGCACTTAACAACAGCAACATAATTTACAGAGGAGCCTTGGTGGTGCAGTGGGTTGCACGTTGGGCTGCTAATCGCAAGGTCTGCAGCTCAAACTCACCAAACTGCTCGGCAGAAAAAAGATGAGACAGTCAGCTTCTGCAAAGATTTACAAGATTGTAAACCCTAGGGAGCAGTACTACAATCCTATAGAGTCACTTCTGGTTAAAACCTATTCCAAAGCAGCGCATTTGAGTTTTTGTTTTTTGCTTTGTTTAAAAAATAATTCACTGGTATAATAGAATCTGTCAGAAAATGACTGCATCATCCTACCACACAAAATCTGCAAACTTATCAATATTCTTGTCTCCCACCTCTTGTCTTGGAGGGAGTTTCCATTTTCCTATGGAAGGGCAATCACTTCCTTTCTAGGATACAGGAAAGCTAGGTAACATATTGACATTAAAGCCAATAGAGAGGAGTATTCCAAGAAGAAGGAAGCTGGTAAATTGCCAAATATATCTTACTGCAGGAGTTATTCTTTTCCAGTCTTCCTCATGAAACAAATTCCTAAACAGTTTTTCTCAGCCTTGAATTCCAGGGACTTCAATTTCCTCTTGCATCCTATTCTTGTTATATGCGTCTCTTTGTTTTAAATTCTCATGCTCATCCATAGATTTAGCACCATTTACCTGTCGATGACTTCTAAATTCAAAACCAGAATATTGAATTCATCAGTGAGGTATGGACACATGTACAACTTTCTACTTGACCTCTCCATTTGGGTGATGAATGGACAAGTCAAACTCAATCATTGCAAAATATACTTATTTCCCTCTTCCTTACTTGTTCCTTAAGGACTCCTGGTGGCACAGTAGTTAAGCACTTGGCTTAACTACTTTCACATTTAATCAAGGACCAAGTTCTATAGTCTCTATATGTAGAACATATCTTAAACCTGCCTACTTATCATGTCTCCTGACACTCATTTAAAATGAGACATAAATTCTATATGGACAATTGTAATACCTTCAGCTTGGTCTCCCTACTTCTATCTTTCTCTACCACCAACTCATTCTTCAGAAAGCAACCAAAGTGATATTTTAAAATATATGTTAGGTCATATGACTCTCCTGCTTAAAATTCTTTAATGGTTCCCTCTTATTCTTAGAACTGTTGGTGTTGTTGTCAGGTGCCATCGAGTCGGAACAGACTCATTGCGACCCCATGCACAGCAGAATGAAACAATCTCCGATCCTCGGTCAACCTCACTACCACCGCCACACTTGACGCCATCAATGATGCCACCTGGCAGATCCATCTCGTTGGGGGGTCTTCCTCTTTTTCTCTGACCCTCCACCTTACCCAGCATGACATCCTTCTCCACTGACTGTTCTCTCCTGACAATGTGTCCAAAGCATGAGAGAGGAAGCCTAGCCATCTTGGCCTCCAAGGAGCACTCTGGTTGTACTTCTTCCAAAACAGATCTATTGGTTCTTTTGGCAGTCCATGACACTTTCAGTATTCTCCTCCAACACCACAGTTCAAAGGCATCAATTCTTCTACGATCTTTCTTATTCACTGTCCAGCTTTCGCATCCATATGAGGTTATTGAAAATACCATGGCTTGGGTCAGGCGCACCTTAGTCCTCAAGCTGACATCTCTGCTCTTCAATACAGTGCTTGGAAAAGTTGTGTAAAGCAAGTTGAGGAAGAAATCTTACATAGAGGGAGAGATAGAACTGGAAGCTAGTCAGGTAAAAAGCCAATAGATAAGAAATCTTATATTTTTATCATTTCAGTTTTTCCTTTTCATTGGAAAAAAAATTAAAGGATGACCACTCTTTCAGATATTTGACGATACTATCATTGTTGTTAAGTGCCGTTGAGTCAGTTCTGGCTCATAGAGACCCCATATAGGGTTTCCAGGGAGCAGCTGGTGGGTTTCAACTGCCGACCTTGTGGTGGTTCACCATCCAGTGCTGATCCTACAACACCACACCAGGAATCCGATAGTATCCTTAGGATGCTAAATTATAGGAATATAGACCTGCAAGAAGAATCTAATTTTAATCTTTAGATTAAGCTGTGCTTTCTTTATAACCAAATCAGTTACAGAGTCAACTTTGACACGTGGCAATCTGTATCTGTCAGAGGAGAAAAGTATTCCCAGGGTTTTCCGTTTTGAGGACGTAGAAATGAAGGTCCCACCTTCTATCATGGAGGGCAGTGGCTAAACGATTCTTAGAACTAAATCCACACAATTCAATGCAGCCTGAAAGGATTTATGTGATTTGACTTATGATTACTTCTCCAGTCTCATCTGTTGCTTGTCTTCCTTTTCTTCAAACTGTTCCATTTCAAGATTGTTTGACCTGCTGTTCTCTGTTTTTATAAATTTACCTGGTTCCTCTTCATTTTCCACGTTTAAGATTAAATACGGAAGTGCAGGGACTCTGTAGGATAAGCACTGGACTATGAACCACAAGGTTTTTGGTTCAAACCCACCAACCACACTATGGGAGAAAGATGGGGTTTTCTGCTCCCTCAAAGATTTATAGCCCTGGAAACCCTATATAGGGTCACTTTGATTCATAATCAACTCCATGGCACTTAACACCACCAACAACAAGATTAAATATGATCTCATCAGAGTAGTCTTTGACTTATTTAATTTATCTCTCCCTATCCCACAATTCCCAATATCAAGGAGCCCTAGTGCTGCATTGGGTTAAGCATTGGATTGCTAACCAAAGTTTTACCATTCCCATCATCCAGCTGCTCAGTGGGAGAAAGATTAGGCAAACAACTTCTCCCTATAGAGCAGTTCTACTCTGTCCTATAGTATCACTATGAGTTGGAATTGACTTGATGGTGAGTTTGGTGGTGGGTATTTTGTTTGTTTGAATTTTGTGATTCATCCCAAATACAAGGAGCCCTAGTGGCATAGGGCTAAAACATTCGGCTGGTGAATATGAAAGCTTGGAAATTCAAACTCATCAGCTACTCTCCAGGAAAAAGTTAAGACAGTCTACTTACATAAAGATTTACAGCCTCAAAAATCCTATAGGGCAGTTCTACTCAGTCTGGCAGGGTCGTAATGAGATGGGATGGACTTGACTCTAGTGAATTTGGTTTGGTATTGGTTTATCCCAAAATCCACTCTCATAGTATTCTAATTATTTCCTTCATAGCTTTTATCACATTTTGGTTTATATTTTTATTTATTGGTTTATGTGTGTAAGAGCTGTCTCAGCAGTATGATGCAAGCCTTATAATAGCAGGAACTTCTATCTTTTTTGCTGTTGCATTCCAAGTGCCTTTAATTGTTTCTAACTGTTCAGTAAATAGTTGGAAAGCACCTAATAGTTATAAAGAACATGGACTAAGTTAAAATCCTGATTCTATCATGGACTAGATATGTGACTTGGTCAGGTTCCCTAACCCCTTTGTGTCTTTCTTTATAAATCTGTAAAATGAGGATGATAACATTAATATTTATCTCATATGATTATTTCAAAGAATAAATGAGATGGTCCATTTTAAATATTTAGTGTTAAAATTGAAACATAATGAGAACTCAAAAAATATTAACTGTTTTTCGTTGAAATGCTTAACTAACACCTCTTATTAATAAGAATTTTCCTCATGTACCATCTTGGATTATTTTACATTACCTCCAGGGGAAAGCTAATTTATTTTCATGATGTCAGCTACTACCTAGAAGCTTATCCTTCCTCATACTGTCCTCCAAATTCTCTCAGTGAACTATAAACTCCAGATGCCTATTGGTAACTTTATTTTAATGTGCCATATTAAAACCAATATGAAATGTGTTCAAAATCTTTTTTTTTTTTTAATGCTTTGTTGTGAGCTATGTGATAGTTTATATGGAATAACATTAGCGTTACATTCATCCTACCATATATCGTTTCATTGCCATGGTTACAATCCCCTCCATGCATCATCAACCAACCAAAGGATACACCCTACAAGCCTGCCCCCCAGTCGTCAGCACACAGCCCCTTTCCCTCTTTGGATCCAGAGTCCCTAGCCGCTCCATCTCTCCACATCATTGTCTCTGCCTCCATCTCTGGCATCACTGTTTCTCTGGGTAGGGTCCCACACTCCACTCTTCTCCCTTGATGACTCCTGGACTGCAGTCAACCACTCCCCTCATTTTGCTACAAAACATCTACCCTTACATTTTCAACCCTTACAGTCAATCCTGATAGTAATTATTCACCATTGTATCACATGAGTGCTAACTCCATCTTCTTTTATCAGCCCCGCCCAGACAGATTGGATACTATTCAGTGGAGATTGTACCTTCCTCCATGCTCTCTGGATCTATGTTCCATCTTGAAAGCAGCTTGTAAGCCAGTCACTTCTTACCTTTGTGGCCCACCCCATTTTGGGTAGCCAATGTCCAAGTTGCCTATCCCTGTCTACTCTGTGTATGGAAGAGGGAGGGAAAGATCCTCACTGTAAAGATTTATTCCCTATTTTGAATTATTGCATCCATAGGTGTAGGTCAAGTTCATCAAATTGTATCAGATTACTCTTTTTTCCCTCTTCTTTCTTTTTGTAGTTCAGCTCTGATAATCCAGTCATTGAAGCCAAGTCAAGTGGATATTATCTGCAAGTGTGGGTGTTCTTATGCATATGTCCTCGCATCTTATCAGATGGACAATTCATTCTCCACTCTAGTCATCTGTGGCTATATCACTGACTCTGGACCCAAGAGTCCCCTGGTCTCCACCCGGGTTCACAGGAGTCTATTGAATGTTGTAGGACTTAGCACTTAGCTTCATTGATGTTTTTCACTCACTTCTCCTTAGTGGTGACGAACGTGGTCACCAATCAGAGCACATGTCTACTCGTGTATTCCTACTGAGTTTTAGTTTTAAAAGGGAGGTTGCCCTGAGGGAACCCGATCATTTGCCTTGATGTCTCCTGGGCAAGCAACTTGCTTGTTTTGTAGTAGTGAGTCCGACTGCCGTTATTGTTTTGTATTTTTCCTGTTGGTCTTTCTTTCAAGAAATATCTTTTGTTCTTCTAGACGCTCCAGGCTGGAATGCTTGTCTTTCAAGTAGAAATTTCCCATATCAGAAGACTCTGGAGGGGTTCAGGATTCCACCCATGGTCTTATGTAATGCAGAGGCTCCACATGAAGCCTCCTTCACTGGGCATGCTGCAGCCCCACTTTAGGCACTGCAATCAGTTATAGGCAGAGGCCAGACTCATAAGCTTTCTATGGTGACATTTCCCCCTCAAGTGTCCATTCTATAATGGTATGCCAGGAAAACCAGATTCAAAACACAGCCAAACATCCCAATATGATTCCCCCCTGTCTGCCATTGCAACTGTGTCTCAATCCCTGTACCCAGAGCTCTGTTGTTCCAAGGTTGTGCAAACATCATTATTTACCTCTGTCCCACTTAGCCCATGCAAACCTGCCTAATGGTTTTCCCATCTGCCTTGATCTTCCATTCTCCTCCCCGTTCTTGTGTATTGCCCCCTCCCTAACACCCAAACAATTCTGTGTCTATTTCCTACCCTGTGCTCTACCTTCCCCTCCCTCTCCTCACCCCACCCCCTACATCCCAGTAATCAGTGAAGAATCCCCCTTCCCTTTAGTATGGGTTCTTTTTCTTAGTCTTTTAAAGTAGTGGTCCGATGCAGTATTTCTCCTTTTGTGTCTGACTAATTTCACTCAACATAATATCCTCATGGTTCATCCATGTTATGTGGTGTCTTGCAGCTTCCTTGTTATTCTTCAAGGAAGCATACTATTCCATTGTGTGTATGCACCACAGTTTGTTAATCCATTCTTCAGTTGATCAGCACTTAGGCTGTCTCCATCTTTTTGCTATCCTAAATAGTGCTGCTATGAACTTTGCTGTGTATATATCTACTCGTGTTATATCTCGTATTTCTTGTGGGTAAATACCAAGTAGAGGAATTGCTGGATCATAAGGTATTTCTATTTCCAACCTCTGAGGAAGTGCCATATTGCTTTCCCTAGTGGTTGGAACATTTTGCAATCCCACCAGCAATGCAGGAGCGCCCCATTCTCTATGCATCCTCACCAGCATTTATTGTCCCCCGGGGTGGTGCTGTGGGCTAATGCCAGTGGTCTGTCAATTTTGTTAATCCTTTCAATGAACCAGTTTATTGTCCTATTGATTCTTTCTATAATTTTTTTTTGTTGTTGTTTTCTATCTCATTTATTTCTGCTCTAATCTTTATTATTTCTTTCTCTTTTTTTTGGTGGCTGTAGGTTCCCTTTGTTGTTCTGTTTATAATTGTTGTAGATGCTGTATTGAAGAGTGTCAATTTTGGTTCTTTCTTCTTTTTGGATGTGTGCATTCATTGCAAATAAATTGTCCTCTCAGCACTGCTTTCACCATGTCCCAAAGATTTTGGTATGTTGTGTTTATGTTCACATTTGTTTCTAGGAGCTTTGTGAGTTCCTGTTTCATTTCTTCTGCTACCCAGTCACTTTTCAGCAGGGTGTTATTCAGTTTCCATGTATTTGACATGATTTCCGTGGTTGTCCTATTGTTGATTTCTAATTTGATAGCATTGTGGTCTGAGAAGATGTTTTGTAGTATTTTGATATTTGTAAATTTAGGAAGATTTGTTTTGTGGCCTAACACATGGTCTATTCTGGAGAATGTTCCATATGCACTGGAAAAGAATGTGTATTGTGCAGTTGTTGGGTTGAATGCTCTGTACAAATCTATGAGGTCCAGTTGGCCGATTGTGTTGTTTAGTTCTTCTGTGTCTTTGTCAAGTTTCTTTCTGGTTGTTCTATCCATTTTTGAAAGTTGTGTATTAAAATCAACCACAATTATTGTAGATTCATTTGTTTCTGTCTTCCAATCTATTAGCGTTTGCTTTATATATTTTGGAGGCCTTTCATTGGGAGCATAGATATTTATTATGGTTGTGTCATCTTGTTCAGTTCTCATTTTAAATTATGAGCTAATGTCCATCTTTATCTATTATGCTGGTTTTTGCCTTAAAATTTATTTTATCAGAGATTAGTACTGCCACTTCTGTTCATTTTTTTATTGCAATTAGCTTGGTATATATTTTTTTCCATCCTTTGACTTTTCCTCTGTTTTTGTCTCTATTTGTGAGATGTGTCTCTTGCAGACAGCATATTGAAGGATCTTGTTTTCTTATCCATTCTGCCACCCTCTGTCTCTTAACTGGTGCGTTTAATCCGTTCACATTCAGGGTAATTATTGATGGGTATGGATTAATTGCTGCTACTGTGGAGTTGTTTTTTTTTTTTGTGTGTGTGTGTGTGGTGTTGCTGCTTTCTTTGTTGTGTGTTTCTTCCTTTTGCTGAGTTCATGTTTTTTGCTTCCATGTTCTTCTTGTGTTTTCATTTTCTTGGTAAGTTGTAAACTATTAATTGTCTTTAAGGTTACCTTATATTCCATTAACTTTTCCCTCCATTTAGTGCAGTCTATTTTATCCTGTAATCTACCTGACCTTCTCACCATCTGGACCTCTGTTCCTACGTGTTTACCTTCTTTAACATTGTAATGGTTTTGATCAGAGACTGACCTCCCAGATTCTCTGAGTTTGTACTTATAGTTTTGTTCTGTCTCAACTCTTCCTTCTGTTTATTTAATTCTGGGAGGTGCTGCCACATATGTCAATCTCTGGTTGTTGTCTGTTCTTGTTGGTTCTCAGTCCACAGAACTCCCCTGAGGATATTTTGTAGTACAGGGTTTGCTTTGGAAAAATCCCTGAGCTTCTGTTTATCCTGGAATGTTTTGATTACACCACCATGTTTCTTTGATAGCTTTGCTGGATAAAGGATTCTTGGTTGCCAGTTTTTTTTCTTTCAGGATTTTATATATGTCTCCCCATTGTTTTCTTGCTTGTGTTGTTTCTGCTGAAACGTCTGAGCTTAATCTGACTTGCTTGCCTTTGTGTGTAATATTTCTCTTTTCCCTAGCTGCTTTCAAGATTATCTCCTTATCTTTGATTTTGGACAGCTTGATTTGATATGTCTTGGTGATTTTCTTTTGGGGGTCTATCCTTCCTGGGGTTCGTTGAACTATTTGAATGCTTATGTTTTCACTTTTCAGGATGTTAGAGAAATTTTCTTCTAGCAGTTCTTCAACTATTTCTTTTGTGGACTTGTTCTGGGATGCCAATAATTCGTAAGCTATTCCTCTTCATGTTGTCCAACATGAATCTTAGATCTTCTTCAGAATTTTTTATTCTCTTTCTGTTTGC
>NW_006408569.1:11489496-11499923 GCF_000296735.1 Chrysochloris asiatica | reverse complement strand
GGCCTATTTCCTCTTTTGTCTGCTTGTCCCACTCCACAATCCCCGTTCAGGCCTTTATCTAGTTGGAAACAGTTCAGGGCCAGCTGTGGCCATTTGGTTTTAATTGGAAACTATCTCTTTAAATTTCGAGGAGCTCTGTGAGCATGCATAGTAGAACCCTCCAAGGGTGGGGCTGGGGTGCCCACTAGCTCAGGAACCCCTATAGTCACCAGAATGGAGGTGCACATACAGCAAGGGACCAATGAACAGATACCAAAAGAAAAGGATGTCCACTCCTTTATCTCAGCAGTTCTGCCAGGAATCTGTGGCTGCTCCAATCCTTCCTCCACATGGTCTCACCCAAGATGGAGGCTCCTGGGGCAGCTGAGAGTCCCAGACTAGAAAGCAATAGATTTCTTGCTTCTGCCACAAATTCCCCCAGCTATAAGCCTTCCAACCTTCTAAATATTCCTTTATATGTGGTTCAGAGTTCTGGGACCATCCCCTGAGCCTGCTAGGTCGGGTATTCCTTGTTGTTGGCAGAGCTTTTTGCTACACGTCCACCCGATCCGCCATCTTGTTTGTTCTTCCACACCTCTAATGTTTTTAATTCTTTGGACAGTTGGAATTAATAAATAGATTTAAAGAGAAAAAATAGGTAATTAGATCAGTTGAGCATTCTATTGTTTTCTAGAACTCATGTGAGAAGCAATTTCTGAGCAAATGCATACAAATTAAAGCATTCTGGAAATATGTAATTCTTTAATTTCTTCTATGAATTTCACAGTATGCAAATGGGGTATAAAGACAATGAAAATGAAAATGATCAGTGAATTAACTTTTCAAAAGAGAGGTGAGAAATTATATAGAGAATATTTTTTCTCTTGAGTTTATAGTTTCATATGATTTCACTGACATTATAGTTCGGACTGAAATGATAACATTCTCAAAACCAATTTTTTTTTTTCTTCATGTACATTTTTAGTGAGCAAAGTATTTAGAATATGAAATAATACAATCCAAATAAGGGTTGGTCATAGCTCATGACAGCAAAGAAGAATTCAATAATAGTTGAATTTTAAAGCATGGCAAACAGAAACACAGCACCACTCATTTAGCAGTGAAATGAAACTACTGCAGATGTAATGTGCTATTGTCCTAATAACTTTTCTAAAAGAATCTGCAAAAAAAATTCTATGTCTAGAAAAGACACCATCATCAAGTTCATTGGTAAACACTTTTCCTCTGCAGACTGCTTCCCAGTTTAATCAACTTCTGTGCGTAGAGAAAAGCAAATCCTGTAAGGAATTTGTTGTTGTTGTTAAGTGCTGTGGTTAACAGTCCAGTGCTTATCCTGCAGTGGCATACCAGAAGTCCCTATAAGGAATAGGAGAACACAAAGTTAATAACACCTACTCATTTTATGTTAATCACATCTTACAGAGATTGTCTCTAATGAACATTGGAGCCAATAAAGTCATTCTTAAAGTACTTCATCATCATTCAACATCAAGCTACTACTCATAAAACATACAGGCTAAGGACAAATTCCGGTGAGTGTTTCTGAAGTGCTCTCTATCTTTGAATTGTGACACCAGTTTTCCCCGCTACTCAGTTTGTCTTTTCAGTTTCTATACTATAAACCCTAGATCTAAAAGTTACTCTTTGTTTATGTCTTAAATTCAGGTGTTCTCTGTGATTATAACCAAGGCTATCTGTTTTCTCTATGATTTTCTGAGTCATTTCGTTGATCCCCAGAGCAGATAATTTTCCTCTCAACTTCTTCTTTTTAACATAAATCTTTCTTGCAAGTTACAAACTCGTTGGGGCAATGGATAAATATCTATATTTATATAGCAAACAGGTTCCTCAAATGAAGATTTTTTTTTTCCTACCTACAACCTACTTCCCTTCTACTTGTCACTTTTTCATACCCAACTGATCCTCCTTCATAAACGTTCTTGAATGCATTAATCCCCCTATTAATAAATGGTTACCTCTGAAACACTTTCCTGACTCCAATTTTATTCCAATCCAGTACATACACCACACAAAATCCAGATAGCTATAAAGTACAGAACAAAACACCTTTACAAAATTTAATTCACTCATTAATTCAATTGCAAATATTGAGTTCTTTAAAGTTGTAGGTTTTATTCTGCACTTTGCCAAATATGAGGCTGTATGATGGATATAGGATAGGACTTCTTGGCTTTCTTAAGAAGAGTGCTAGTTTGGATTGATGACAAGACTTGTAGTTGGCACTGTTCTGCAAATAGGGGGTACTCCTATACACAGAATATGTTCTACTCATCATGCGATTTACAGTCTATATTAAGTGTATGATATACTTTTTATAAGAACATAAAGGAAGATTGGAATTATTGAGGACATATATTTTATTATCAAAAAGGTATTGTAAATGTGTTCAATATCTTTTAAATTAATCCAGTATTGATCCAATTCCTTGAGACTCGATTTAACTTAGTGGACTAAACCTGCTAATATGTGTCTAGGGTTTTCTGGGAGGGCAACTACAAGAGAAAGTAAAAATATATCGCTAAAAAATCATATAATCTTTTATTTAAAAAAAGCAATATAAAAATGTGAAGCTATTGTTTCTCTCTAACTCTTCCCAATGGAGCCCTGTGTGGTGCATGGATGAGCATCAGACTGCAAGGTCCTTTGTGTTGTAAAGTCAGCTATTCAATCTCACCAGCCATTCCTTAGAAACAAGGTCATTATGAGTCGGAACTGACTAGATGACACTTAACAACAACCCTTCCCCATTGAATTCTTATCTCTTAAATGTTCTTTGAGTTTAGGGAACAAAAAGAAGACTGAAGGTACAAGACCAGGATTATAGAGTGGATGTGGATAAGGTTTCCCAAAGAAATTTTCATAGAACAGCCCTTGATACGCTTCAAGAATAAGTAAGTGCATTGTCATGATGGAAAAAAACAAAACAAAACAAATTCTTTTGCACAACTTTCCTGGCCATTTTCTGACCAATAGGAGTTTTTAACTTTATTAAAACTTCCTAATAAGCCCCTATGATTATCCTTTATCTTTTGAGAAAATCTATCAAGATAACTCCTTTGGAATCCCCGGAATCAATCTCCATGACCTTCTGAACTGTCCTCAATGCTTTCAAAATAACTGGCCCAACAGATCCCCCGGGAAGCCAATGTTTTGATTGGGCCACTGTTTTGAGTGCTCCTCGGAAACCTATACAGGGTCATTATGAGTCAGAACTGAATAGGTGGCACTTAACAACAACAATGAAACTAAGACAAGTGTATTACTGAGAGAACTTGCTTTAGCCATCCACTAATTTTTGAGCCCATGAATGTATGAACTGGAACCATAGTAGCAATACTTGTTGACGTAGCCTCCTAGGCTAGAATAGGCAGGACAATTCTGGAAAGGGTGAATTTACAAAGAGAATAAAAACCCATAACAACAGTAATTATTAAATGTCAAACATATGTGCTTATGCATGCATTTCCTTTGTTATAAAAATTTAAATACTGTGACACAAAAGATAGATACAGAGAATGGTGCACAGTTTTAAAGTAAACATAACTAGTATCCCATGATTAAACCAGTCAGATGACTCCTTAGACATAAGGATGACTAGGTGTTGTTTTGTGTACTTTGGACATGTTATCAGGAAGGATCAGACCCTAGAGAAGAATATCATGTTTGGTAAAAATGAGGAACACCCTCAGTGAGAAGAACTGACACAGTGATTGTAACATGGTCTCAAACAACAAAGATTGTGAGGATGGTTCAGCACTGAGCAGTATTTCATTCTGTTGTACATAGGTTCACTAGAAATAGGATTCCACTCAATGACATCTAATGGCAACAGCAAAACCAAAATTCTCCACAAAGGATATATAGTATTTAAACATAAAAGAAAACAATTAGAAGAAAATGGTGGTGGTTATGTGCCGTGGCATCAGTTCATACTCATAGCGACCCTGTACAGGGTTTCTGAGGCTGTAAATCTTTACAGGAGCAGAAAGACTCATCTTTCTCCTGCAGAACATCTGGTAGTTTCGAACTGCTGATTTTGCAGTTCGCAGCCCAATTCATATTCACTACACTACCAGAGCTCCTTAGAAGAAAATACTGGGAATATATTTATAGTCATAATCTTAAAAATTGGAAAGCCTTTCCTTGCATATTATGAAAATCAGAAATCAGAAAAGATTGGTATATATATAACTATATAAATTATGTGAATAGGAAACTCACAAAAGGATTAAAATTATTATTTAACATATGAAAACATATTTGACTTAATTAATAATCAAATAAACAAATTATATATATATATAATTCAGGTAGTTCCTGGGATTCCAAGCCACAATATGTTATTTTTCATAACATAATAGTTTAGTAGTGTGGCGCTGTGGGTTAATGTGCCAGACTGAAAAGCCGTTTGAACTGCAAGGTCAACAGTTCAAGCTTACCAGCTGCTCCTTGAAAACCCTATACAGGGTCGCTATAGGTTGGAATTGACTTGATGGCCCTTAACAACAACATATATTTCAGAGGCCAGGTTAATGGATAATGCACTGGACTGCAAGGTTGGTTTGAACCACAAGGTCAGTGGTTCAAACTCACCACCCTCTCCTCGGACACCCTATGCAGTGTCACTTTGAATAAGAACCAATTCAAGATCACACAACAACAACAACAACAACAATATATATTTTAAAAAGACAGAAAACCAATAAAGAAGGGCAGTTGCTATACTATTCTGGTTCACTGTCAGTAGCAACGTAAATTGACAAATCATTTCCTTAGAAACCTTATAATAGTGATGTGAACTGGTCTGCCTTGTTGTTGTTAAATGCCATTGAGTCAATTCAGATTTTATCCTATCCCAGATAGCAGCATTATACTTCAAGACAGATCTTGAAATGTCTTTTTGATTATGAGTGCAACACCATGCCTCTTTAATTTGTGGTTCCCAGGAAAGTAATCCATGCAATTGTCAGATTTAAAAAGGCCAATACCAGTCCATTTCAGCTCACTAATGCCTAGGATATCAATGTTTTGTGTTCCATTTCATTTTTCACAACTTCCAATTTTCCTAGATTCATACTTCATACATTCCATGTTCCGATTATTAATGGATGTTTGGAGCTATTTTTCCTCATTTTGTGTTGTGCCCAAACAGCAAAGGAAGGTTCCGAAAGCTTTATTCCATTCTTATCATCACAGTCAACTCTACTTTGAGGAGGCAGCTCTCCCCCAATCATATTTTGAGTGATTTTCAACCCAAGAGGCTCATCTTTTGGCACTACATACGACAGTATTCTGGTGTTCTTCATAATGTTTCAATCTTCAGTATTCTGGTGCTATCTGACAGTATACCACTGATATGCATAAAGGTTTCAGTAGTTAAATATTAGGAAGTAGCCCACCTCTCCTTCTTCTTAACCTATATTAATCTGGAAGCTCAGCTGAAACCTGTCTGCCATGTGTAACCTTGTCGGCATTCAACATACTTGTGGCAGAGTTTCTAGCTTCACAGTAACACACATGATTCCACAGTATGACAAACTTACAGAAGAGTGGTGCATTTGAGTTATGGTGTTAGAGAAGGATATAAGTGTACCATGGACTCCCAGAATAATAGAAAAAATCTGTGTAGGAAGAAGTACAACTATAGTGCTTCTTAGATGCCAACATGACTGGACTTGTCTCTCATACTTTGGGCATAATTTTCCTTCCCTGGGAAGGGCATCATGCTTGGTAAAGTGAAGGATAAGATAAAGAGAGGGAGACCCCAAGGAGATGGATAGGCACAGTGGCAGCAGCAATGGACTCAAGTGTAACAAAGATTGTGAGATTGGTGCAGGAGCAGGCAGTGTTTGCTTCTGTTGTACATAGGGTCACTATGGGTAGGGACCAACTCAAGGGCACCTAACAACAACAAAACACATGGTTAAGAAACTGTGTTTGCATAGTGGATTACACATTGGGCTGCTAGCCACAAGGTCAGCAGTTCGAAGTCACCAGTTACTCCGTGGGAGAAAAGATGAGGCTTTCTGCTTCTGTAGTGATTTGCAGCTTCTGAAACCCTATATAGGGTGGCTATGAGTTGGATCCGATTCCGTATAACCACCACCACCACTACCACATGTGATTACAGTAGTTTATTGTTATTGTTAAGTGTCTTCAAATCAGTTCAGATACACATCAACCCTATATAGGGTTTCCAAGGCGCAACTGGTGGATTTGAACCGTGGATCTTGCAGTTAAGAGTCCAGTGCTTATCATACCAGGACTTCAATAATCTAACTGGAATAAATTTGGGGAAGGTAAAATTGGTGACTGCAACACAGGCATTACCAAAAAAATTAATGATTTCTGCTAAGCATCACTAAGAGTAGAGATACTAAAACACATAGAATTCCAAGATGAAGAGTATAGTTTCTAAAACTCAGAATCCCAAGAATCAGTTTCAATGTCAAAGGAAGACACAGCTAATTTGATGGGTCACAGTTGATGAATCAAAGTTATCTTCATGTACATTTTAAACATCCCTCATGTTCTCACTAAAATTAGAATTGTTCATAAACTGGGAAAAAATCAATTCAAGAATAGAGATTCTGTTCTATGCTGCTCACTAACTGCTAGCAATACAGCTATGAGTAGAGTGGACTTAGTGCTTAACCTTAATACGAACAATAACAATGAGAAAAATTTCAGCTTATGATATAAACGAGTTTGGGGAGCACATGGGGAAAATATTATAGCTCGATGAGAAAAGTGATGTTTGAGTCAAGTCTTAAATGATATACTGGATTTTGACTGTTAGAGAAAGTAGGGAAAGAAAGAGGGAGAGTTCCAGACCCAAACCAAGAAACCAATGTGAAAACAATTACAAAAATACAAAGAAGTTGAAGCAGAAAATTTTCATTTTGATGGGCTGATGAATGGTAGTAAAGCTGCAGAAAAATGTGTGTGCATGTGTGTATGTGTGTGTATTTAAGGTTAGGAGTGTGGGAAACTTAAACACACAATCAGAAATTATTATCAAATTGAAACATTAACATTATGTTATCTTTGAGGTTTTCATAATTAAAAGAAGTGAGACTTTTAGGACGATTAGAGTACATGTACTAGTAAATATCTATGTCCCTGGAATTGATCAAGATTACCCCTTAGATGAAAAACTGGTGGTGATATTGCAAGACATTCCACCAACAAATAAATGAAGACTGTAAATCATGTTGTTTATTTGTTTGTTATGTGTTTGTTTTGTTTTGTTTTGTTTTACCTAATGTTGTTGGATCTACAGAAACTGAAGGTGAAACCTTGGTCATCATCGGTCCCATTCGCAATCAGATAGACAATGAGACAAGAGGACATACGTCTTCTACCATATCACAAGGTAAAAAAGGAAAGGAAACCAAGAAGAACTTGGTTCTATTCCTGGAATGTAGACAAAGTAAAATATCACCAGACAATGAAATTTGGCCCACCATGCTGCTGCTACTGCATACTGTGGAGTAGGTTCTGACTTGTAGCGATCCTTACAGGGATCAGAAAGTCTCACCCTTCTCCTGCGGAGGGGCTGGCAGCCTTGAGCCACGGACCTTGTGGTTCACAGTCTGGTGTTTATCGTATGGAACCATTGTGCGCTCATGGCCCACCATGCAGCATCTTAAAAGAGAGAGAGAAAGGAAGGACAAGAGGAAAAGAGATAGGAAAGGAAGAAGGGAGCAACAGAGGAAGGCAAGGAGGTAAGAAAAATGTGAAATGCTCAATGATTGTAACAGTCTGTATCACAGAATTCCTCCTCTGAACTCAAAATACCCATGTCTTCTTTTTATATAATGAGTATTCAACAGCCTGCAGAAGGTAAAGGGAATATTAGCATATAATCACAAATAGAGGGAAACATTTTAAAGTTAGATATATAATCATGCAAATAAAATTTAAAATTTGGATGACAGTTTTCTAGCAAAAGCTGAATTTTAAAAAATGGGGACAAATTGGAATATAATAAAAATTCATAAAAAAATAACATATGAGACTTTCCAGACTAAAAAAATCTTCACAAAGGAAAGCAGTCAGGGGAAATTTGCCCTCATTTCCATAAAGCTACTCTAATTTAAACTGTATGATTCTGCTGCCAGAACAGAGACCCAAATAATGGAACAGAAAATCTGGAAACAGATCTAAATATGTATAACTAGTTAGTTTTAGGTGATACTTTAAATCAGTGAAAAAAGGAAAAGGTTATTGACTAAATGATGCTGGTATAGCTACCTAATGATTTGTTAAAAAATCCACATACACTCTACCTCAAACAAAATCAAATGCAAGTTGATTTCAACGTTAGAAAGTACTGGAAACTTATCGCTAAATATTTTCCAATATTGACATAGGAATTCTTTTTAAGTTTGACACCAAAAATATAAATGATAAAGTACTAGATCAATAGAAGTGAACAAACTTTGAAAAAAATTCTGTGTGATTAAAAAGAGTACTGGTGATACAGTGGATCAAGTATTGTGATGCTAATTGCAAGGTTGGTGGTTCAAAACCACCAGGCACTCAGAGATGCAGCTCCCTGCTCCCTTAAAGAATCACAGTCTTGAAAACCCAATACAGCAGATTTACTCTTTCCTATAAAGTCACTATGAGTTGGAATTGATGGGTAGGTAGTGGATTATATCACTAAAAAATGTCATGGACAATGTTTGCCTGTGTCTACTGGATTGGGCATGCGATTTTGCAAAATTGAATAAAGAAAACCTCACTCTTACTAAAAAATTATCATGAACAAAATTTAAAAACATACAACAACAATAAAAATACATATGATATATGAGAGGAAAATAATAAATCATTTTCAACATTCTCATGTTCTCATAAAGCCTATAAATCAACAAGAAAAGGAGGGCAGGACAAATAAACAAATATTTCAAATTGAAAGTCATTATCAGTAAACATACCAATTAAAGAAACATCATCTAAATCAATTCCTTTAAAATCAACTGAACTGTCAAGTTTTTAAAAATGATAAAAATATTGGCAAATATCCCAGAAAATAGGCATTCATTGTTGGTAAGAGAGCAAATTGGTAAAAAAATGAGGGAGGCCCATTTGGTTATATATATTTTTAATGTGATAATCGCTAATTTTTAAGATTACTGTAAGATGATAATTGTACATGACATCACAGTATGTTATAATAAGAACGGGCTTATTAATCATATTATGGTATTAAAATGGAAAAAAAATCCGAATAGCCATAGAAAAACTTCTATTTATCTATCTATCTATCTATCTATCTATCTATCTATCTATCTATCTATCTATCTATCTATCTATCTACTTATGTACCTACCTACCTACCTGTTGTTGTTAGGTGCCAGTGAGTCAGTTCCAACTCATAGCTACATTATGTAGAGCAGGACAAAGAACTGCACAGTCCTACCATTCTCACAATCTTTACTATGTTCGAACTCATGGTTGCAGTCATCTAATTGAGAGGCTTCCTCTTGTGCACGGACCATCTAATTCCCCAAGCATAATGTATTTCTGCAGGAACTGGTCCCTCCTGATAACATGTCAAAAATACCTGAGCCAATGCCTCGCCATCCTCACTTCTAAGGAATATTCTAGCTGTATTTCTTCCAGAAAAGATTTTCTCATTCTTCTGGCAGTCCATGGTGTATTCAATATTATTTGCCAACACCATAATTCAAATATATCAATTCTTTTTTGGTCCACTTTATTTGTTGTCCTTCTTTCCCATGCACATGAGACAATTAATAATATGAAGGCTTGACTCAGGCTTAGTAACATGCTTTCATAGGCAAAGATTGTGGATAAGAGTAAAATGAAATCTTTGACAACTTCAATATTTTCTCCATTTATTGCGACGTTGCTTACTGGTCCAATTATGAGGATTTTTATGCTCTTTATGTTGAGGTGCACTTCACATTGAAGACTGTAGTCTTTGATATTCATAGTAAGCACTTCAAGGCCTCATCACTTTCAGAAAGCAAGGCTGTGTCATATGCACATTTCTGGTTGTTAATGAATCTTCTGCTAATCCTGATGATATGTTATTCTTTACATAGTACAGCTTCTCCAATTATATGCTCAGCATGCAGACTGAACAAGGGTGGTGAAAGGTTACAACCCTGATGCACACCTTTCCTGATTTTAATCCATGCAGTATCCCTTTGTTCGAATGTATACCTCTTCTTCAATGTACATTTTCCCATTATTCACAATGTTATCCATAATCTGCTATTACCACATAGCCCAATGCCTTTGCCTAGTCAATGAAACACAGGTAACACGTTTCTGGTATTTTTTGCTTTAAGCCCAAATCCATCTAATATCAGCAATTTATTCAATTCCTATTCTGGAGTCCTAGTGTGGCTCTGTGGACTAATGCACTG
>NW_006408569.1:11483690-11489396 GCF_000296735.1 Chrysochloris asiatica | reverse complement strand
GTTCAAACTCACCAGTCACTCCTCAGAAATCCTACACAGAGTCACTGTGGGGCAGACCCTACTTGATGGAACTTAACAAAAATATTCTGAATCCAATTTGAATTTCAAGTAATTCCCTGCTGCTGTACTGCTGCAACCCTTTTTGAATTGTCTTTAAGAAATTTTACTTCCATATGATATTAATGATATTATTCAATAATGTCCATATTCTGTCTGGTCACTTTTCTTTAGCATGGGCACAAATATGGACTTCTTCCAATAGGTTGGCCATGTAGTTGTCCTCAAAATTTCTTGGCATAGACCTCAGAGCTGCATTTGTTTGTGGAAATATTTCTATTGGCATTTTATTAATTCCAGGAGCCTTGTTTTGCAAATACCTTCAGTGCAGCTTGGACTTCTTCCTTCAATGCCATCATTTCTTGATCATACGCTACCTCTTGAAATTGTTGAATATTGACCAATTATTTTGATGCTTCCTGCACCATTCAGTATATGGGTAACATAGCTGTAGTTGTTAGGTGCCGTTGAATCAATTCTGACTCAGTGACCATATGCACAACAGAACTAAACACTGCCCAGACCTGTATGCACGACAATCCTGCCCAGTCCTGTGTCATCCTCGCAATTGTTACAGTTGATCCCATTGTTACTGCCAACATGTCAATTAATCATATTGGGGGTTCTTCCTCTTTTTCACTGACCCTCCATTTTATCAAATATGATGTTCTGCAGGGACTGGTCCATCCTGACAACATGTCCAAAGTACAAGAAATCAAGTCTTGCCATCCTCACTTCAAAGGAACTTCTGACTGCACTACTTCCAAGACAGATTTGTTTGTTCTTCTGGCAGTTATGATACTTTCAATATTCTTCACCAGCACAATAATTCAAATGCATTGATTCTTTTCTGATCTTCCTGATTGATTGTCTTATTTTCACATGCATATGAGGCCATTGAACATACCATGGCTTGGTTCAGGTTCACCTTAGTCCTGGAACTGATATTGCACTTTGACACTTGAAAGAGGTATTGTGCAGCAGAATAGCCTAATGCACTACTTCCTGTCTAAACTTGGGGCAATAGCTGATAATTCAGATTGGTTTACTCTATAAACCAAAAAATATCAAACCCCTTTTCCTATAGCCAATTCCCCCTCATGATGACCCAATGTGTTACAGAGTAGAACTGTCTATAAGGTTTTCTTTGCTACAATCTTTACAGAAGCCGATTACCATCCTTTTCTCCCACAGCACTACTGGATGAGTTCAAACAAGCCAAATTTTAGGGTGTTATCAGGGATAAGACTATTTGTGTTACCCAGGGACGTTTTGGTCTTATCTTTCTTTCCTGTCTTTTAAATTAATATCCTTTTGTTTTTTTCATGTGTGTTGTCCTTGATGTCATCCCCCAACTGGTCTGCTGTTTTTCAATCATTTGTGTTGAATGTACCAAGTCTTTTTTTGAGATGATCTCTAAATTCAGTTGAAATATACTTAAAATCCTATTTTGGATTTTATGGATTTATTATTTTTTTTCTCCAGTTTCAACTTGAACTTGCATATGAGCTATAATTGATAGTCTGAACTGTAGTCAGTTCTGTCCCTGTTCTGACTAATGATATTGAGCTTCTCCATAGTCTCTTTACACAGATACAGCAAATTTGATCCTCGTATATTCCATCTGGTGAGATTCACAAGTATAGCCTCCGTTTTGTTGTTGTTGTTAAGTGCAGTTGAGTTGGTTCTGACTCATAGTGACCCTGTATGGGTTTCCGAAGAGACCTTACAGTTCAAACTAGTCGTTTGGTCCAACAGCACTGCATCAGTATTCCTTAGTCTCAATTTGTTATTGAAAAAAGGTATTTGCAATTAAGAAGTCATTGGTCTAGTAAAATTCTATAATGAAATTTCCTGCATCATTTCTATCACAAAGGCCATATTTTGCAACTACTGATCCTTCTTTGCTTCCAGCTTTTGTATTGCAAACACCAGTAATTATCAGTGCATCTTGAGTGAATGCTTGATCAATTTCAGATTGCATAAATTTGTAGAATGCTTTTATTTTGTCATCTTTTTCTCTAACATTTGGTCCTTCAATTGTGAATAATAGGCATATTCACTGGAATTCCTGGAAAATGTATGGTTATTATCCTATCATTGACAACATTGTACTTCAAAATAGATCTTGAAATGTTCTTTTTGACAATGAATGTAACTCCATTCTTTTTTAATTTGTCATTTCTAGTCTAGTAGACCATATGATTGTCTGGGTCAAAATGGTCAAATGCCAATACAATTCAGCTCACTAATGTCTAGGATATGAATCTTTATGCATTTCATTTCATTTTTGATGACTTCTAATTTTCCTTCATATATTGCTGATTCTGATTATAAATAGATGTTTGTAGTTGTTTCTTCTTATTTTGAGTTGTACCATGTAAAAAAAATGAAGGTTCCTAAAGCTTTGCTACACTACATCGTTCAGGTAAACTCTACTTCAAAAAGACAGTTTTTCCCGAGTTGTATTTGAGTGCCTTCCAACCTGGGGTTCATCTTCTGGCACTATATCAGCCAATGTTGTTGTTGTCAGGTGCCATCGAGTTGGAACCAATTCATAGCGACCCCATGCACAGCAGAACGAAACAATGTCCGATCCTGGGCCAACCTCACTACCGCCGCCACACTTGATGCCACCTGGCTGAACCATCTCATTGGGGGTCTTCCTCTTTTTCTCTGACCCTCCACCTTACCCAGCATGACATCCTTCTCCAGCGACTGTTCTCTCCAGACAATGTGTCCAAAGTATGAGAGACGAAGCTTATCCATCTTGGCCTCTAAGGAGCACTCTTCTTGCACTTCTTCCAAAACAGATCTATTGGTTCTTTTGGCAGTCCATGGCACTTTCAGTATTCTACTCCAACACCACAACTCAAAGGCATCAATTCTTCTACTATCTTCCTTATTCACTGACCAGCTTTCTCATCCATATGAGGCTATTGAAAATACCATGGCTTGGGTCAGGTGCACCTTAGTCCTCAAGCTGACATCTCTGCTCTTCAATACTTTAAAAAGTTCCTGTGCAGCAGATTTGCCCAATGCAATACGTCGTCTGAGCTCTTGACTGCTGCTTCCGCGAGTGTTGATAGTTGATCCAAGAATAATGAAGTCCTTGACAACCTCAATCTCTTCTCCATTGATAAGAATGCTGTTTATTGGTCCAGTGGTGAGGATTTTTGTTTTCTTGACATTGAGTTGTAAAGCCAATGCTCCACTGCTATTCATAAGCTTTTCAGTCACTATTTGTAAGGTGTTCTAGTCTTTCCCAGTCTGAAATCTCCTAAGAAGCTTGTCAACTGTGGATGCTGCTGCTGGTATTTGAAACACAATTGATATAGCTTCTAGCATCATGGCAACATGCATGACATTATCAGTATGGAAAACGTCAGAGGAGTGATGGGTCTACTTAGCTGTCTACCTACCTACCTAACAGGGCTTACCTCTGGGTAGTATATTATGTGTCATTTACCTTTCTTCTTTATTATCTAATAAAAAAAAATAAGTGAATATTACTTTCAATAAAAAGCTTTTTCCATTTCAAAATATAAATTCTGCTATTCATACTGGTTTAGCTCTAATAATACCTTTTAATCATGTAACTATGTTGAAGGTGCTCTCATGCACAAAACATTTTTGCTGCACAATAATCCTGTAATATGGTTCATGCAGAAATTAGTCTCACTATAGAGTAAAAAGCTATTTCCCAGGAAAATAATTCTAATTATACTTAATGTGAACTTCACTGTGCAAAGAGAAAGAATGGATAAGCACTTGTCATTATGATAGAGACTTGATGTTAGAGCTGTTAGGAGATGTTTTTGGTTAACAAAGTTCCCTTTGTAGTAATGAGTTTATACTCTGACAGAATTCAACTCACATTTGGGCCAAGGAACTCATTCCCTCTAATATTAAACTTCTTAATAAAGGGAAATCTGACATCTATGGTTGAGTCAGTTACCATGAATTCAACTAAATTTTAGTTGAAAGTTGAACTTTATACAAATATGCACTCCCCCCCACAACATGATATATTGATTTAAGTACTTAATAAATATGCTTAATTTACATTTCTAAGGCTTCATAAATTGAGTTAAAACCAAAATTATTTGAGGTAAATGTGTATTTTCATTCCTTATTGTTAGTTCCATGTCAGGCCATACATTAATTTACTAAAATGGACAGTGAGCATTCCTCCAGAATAGCTAAAATATACTATTTACATTAGTGACTTAATAGTATTTAAATTAGTCTACTAATGCACCAGCTAAAAGCCCAGTTCCATTTTTAAAAGATGAGAACATTTTTAAAGTAGAAGAGAAAATAAACAGGAAATTTGTAAATATGCTAAAGTTACAGTGTTATAAATCTTTAAAAATATCTGAAATGCTAAAAAGCATTCACAACAAAATCATATATGAACCCAAAGGCAAACGGGTAACCAGAATAATATCTTGCATAATTATGTATCTAATTCCTTCATTGTTAGCTTAACTTACTTTGCTACTATTGTATATTTTTAAGCTATGTAAACTTAAACAAAGAATATGTCAAAGTAAACATGTACTAGTATTTGTAGAAAGATAAAATTAATATCCCTTCACAGTATATATGCAATTTCCATTGGTTTTGTGTGTTTCTTTTCAATAATGACGGAGGATTTAGACTGATCTCTTCACATTTTCATGTGAAAATCACAGGCATTACAAGAATAAGATTTGGGATACAAACTGAAGCCATTGGATCCCCACAAGATTGGCAGCTCAAACCCACTAGCTGCTCCTTGGAAACTCTATACAGGGTTGCCATGAGTTAGAACTGACTCGATGGCATTTAACAATAACAACAACAATCTAGGACTTTGGCCTCCCTACATGTGTATGACAGTTTGCAGAGCTACCACAATAAATCGTTATTGATTATCTCTGAGGAAATTATATTGGCGTTCATTCCAGAGAACTGAAAATGATTTACTGGGAACTTCTTTCCAGGTATATATGGCAAATAACTAGGAAAATCAAACTTGCCAATACCACTCCTGTTGCCACTTCAACACCCTGTTCAAGAGGTAAATTTAGACTATGATCTCTCTTGGTGCAGTGTGTTAAGTTCAAACCATAACATCAGTGGTTCAAATCCACCAGCATCTCTGTGGGAGAAAGAAGCAGTCTACTCCCATAAAGATTTTTAGCCCTGGAAACACTATGGAAAAGTTCCACTGTGTCCTACAGGGTCACTATGAGTCTAAATCAACTTTATGGCAGTGAGTTTTAGAGCCACTCTGTAAGAAGATTAGAATGGAACTGCAAGAAGATTCAGTACAAACTTTTATAACACACCGCAGAGTATGATTTTTTTTTAAATAAATGTTTTATTGTGAATTGTGTGATAGTCTATGTGGGAGAACATTAGTTTTACATTCATTCTATCATCTATCATTTCATTGGCATAGTTACCATCCCATCCATGCATCCTCACCCTACCAACCTTACCAATCCTCACCCAACCTTACCCTGTAAGCCTGCACCCCCCACCACAGTCCTCAGCCCCTTTCCCTCTCTGGATCCCAAGTCCCCAGCCACACCATCTCTTGACGTCGTCTTCTCTGCCTCACTGCTTCTCTGGGTAGGATCCCGCTCTCCGCTTTTCTCC
>NW_006408569.1:11480808-11482488 GCF_000296735.1 Chrysochloris asiatica | reverse complement strand
TTGCTTTGTGACCTAACACGTGGTCAATTCTGGAAAATGTTCCATGCGCACTGGAGAAGAATATGTATTGTGCTGTTGTTGAATAGAATGTTCTGTATACATCTATGAGGTCAAGTTGATTGATTGTGTTGTTAAGTTCCTCTGTAGCATTATCGAGTTTCTTTCTGGTTGTTCTATCCATTTTCGAGAGTGGTGTGTTGAAATCTCCCACTATAATTGTGGATTTATCTATTTCCTTCTTCAATTCCATTAAGGTTTGCTTCATGTATTTTGGTGCTCTTTCACTGGGAGCATATATGTATATTATAGTTATGTTGTCTTGCTCGATTGACGCGTTGATCATGAGATAGTGTCCTTCTTTGTCTTTTATGCTGGTTCTCATCTTAAAATGTACTTTGTTGGAGATTAATATAGAGACTCCTGCTTGTCTAGTGTTACAGTTGGCTTGGTAAATTTTCTTCCATCCTTTAACGTTTAGTCTACTTTTGTCTTTGTATGTAAGGTGTGTCTCTTGCAGGCAGCATATTGATGGATCTTATCCATTCTGCCACTCTTTGTCTCTTCACTGGTGCATTCAGTCCATTGACATTCAATGTAATTATTGATAAGTACAAATTGATTGCTGTCATTATGTTACTTTTTTGGCGGTGCTGATCATTCTTTGGTTCTGCTTTCTTTCTTGTGTTGGTTTTATATCTTTTGAGTTTTTTTTGGTCGGTTTCCACCTAGTTCCTTTGTTCGCCTGTTCTCCTTGGGGATTCGTTTTTATGATATGTTGTGGAGTGTTAGCTTTCTTTGGGGTTACCTTGTAGCCTACTAACTTTTCTCTGCATTTAGGATACTCCATTGTAACCTGGCATCCTCACCACCTGGGCTTCCATTGCTGCGTTTGTCCCTTCTTTGACATTGATATGTTTTTGGCCTTCAGTTGATCTCCCCGTTCTTTTGATTTTGTCGTTGTAGTCTCGTTCTGTTCTGGACTCTGCTATCTGTTGGCTGTATTCCAGGTGGTGTTGCCATACTTGTCAATATCTGTTTTTTTTCTGTTCTTGTTGGTTCTCTGTCCACAGAACTCCCTTTAGGATGTTTTGAAGTGCTGGGTTGGTTTTGACAAAAATCTCTCAAATTCTGTTTATACTGGAATGTTTTGATTGAACCATCGTATTTGATTGATAGTTTTGCTGGATAGATGATTCTTGGTTGACAGTTTTTTTTCTAGCAGAGCTTTGTATATGTCTCCCCATTGCCTTCTCACCTGCATGGTTTGTTCTGAATAGTCAGAGCTTAATCTTATTTGCTTGCCTTTATAGGTTATATTTCTCTTCTCCCTGGCTGCTTTTAATATTCTTTCCTTGTCTTTGATTTTTGAGTTTGATTATTATATGTCTTGGAGATTTTCTTTTGGGGTCTATCCTTCCTGGAGTACATTGGGCTTCTTGAATGTTTATCTTCTCATCTTTCAAGATGTTAGGGAAATTTTCTTCCAGAAGTTCTTCAACGATCTCTTCTGTGGATTTCTTTGTTTCTTCTTGTTCTGGATTCTTGTTCCGGAATGCCAATAATTCTTACATTATTCCTCTTCATGTTATCCAGCATGAATTTTAGACTCTCTTCAGATTGTTTTAGCCTTTTAGTTGCTTGCTCTTCTACCTTGGCAGTATTGAGAGATTTGTCTTCCAG
>NW_006408569.1:11478162-11479487 GCF_000296735.1 Chrysochloris asiatica | reverse complement strand
CAACAACAACAACAACAACACAAGTCAGTCCTGGTGTGGTCCTGTGGGCTAATGTGTCAGACTACAAAGTGGTTTGAACTGCTCCTTGGAAACACTATACAGGGTCACTATGGGTTGGAATCGACTGGACAGCACTTAACAACAACAACAAACCATAAGCCAAAGAGTCTTGATGCAGCACTTCCAGCACTTAACAACAACAAACCACAAGCCAAGGAGTCCTGATATGGTACTTCAGGTTATTGTGCTGAATTTCAAGGTCGGTTTGAACAGACAGGTCAGTGGTTCAAGCTCATCAGCCACTCCTTGGAAACCCTATACATGATCACTATAGGTTGGAACTGAATCAATGGAACTTAACAACAACAACAACAAAGAAACAAACAAACAAACAAAACACAAGCCAAAGTTATGCTGGTAATGGGAATATTTTTGTTAATAAGAAATTTTCCTTGTCCTTAAGAATTAAGACCAGCTGGAAGGATAAGCATGACCTTTGTTGTTGTTGTTATGTGCCATGGAGTCAGCTCTGACTCATAGGGTTTCCATACTATGGGAGCAGAAAGCCTCATCTTTCTTCCACACAACAGCTGGTAGTTTCGAACTGCTGACCTTGCGGTGCACAGCTCGGTTTGTAACCACTACTCTACCAGAGCTCCTTAAGCATGACCTTTGGAAGAATAAAATAAGCTTAAGGACAGGATAATATATATAAGGTGATCTGATAGCACAGAACATGAAGTGGATGGGGAAATATCAAAGGATTCAGAGGTGGTATTTGGTTTACATCCTGAAGACTGAGGGGTTTTCTGGGTATAAAAAGAGAAAGACAGATAGTCCAGGCAAGACAACTATAAATGTTTGTTTAAATAACTATTAGTGACAATGAATATTTCAATGTTTATGAGTTCATTTTTTCTGCCTAGTATTTTCATTAACCTCATATGCATTTGAAAGACTCATATGCATAGAGTCACTATGAGTCTGAACCAACTCAGTGGCACCTATCAACAAAAACAACACAAAAAAAATTTTATGCCAAGGTGTTTAATGCTTTCCTCACCTTTGATGTTATGCTTAGAAAGCTTTTGCCAACTCTAAATTTACATAAAATTTGATCTATGTTTTGTTTTTTCTTTTCCTTTTTATTTGTTGTTGTTAAATACCATTGAGTTTTATTTGTATAGAAAACCCAGTATAGGGTTTCCAAAAAGCAGCTGGTGAGTTTGAATTGCTAACCTTGCGGTTCAACCTGACCTTGTGTTCCTGCGGCTATCCTACATTGCCTACATTGCTCCCTTTTGTTAGGCAATTAAAGATAATAT
>NW_006408569.1:11462959-11473364 GCF_000296735.1 Chrysochloris asiatica | reverse complement strand
ATTGTACTGGAAGTCTTAGATAATAGAATAAGATAGAAAAGGAAATATAAAATACATAGGAGGGACAGACAGAAAAAAAAACTATCCTCCTGGACATTTAGATCTTCTTATACATTGAGATCTTCCTGCTGTGGCGCTGTAGGATAAACAATGAACTGCGAACCACAAGGTCGGTGGTTCAAACCCACCAGATGCTTCTCAGAAACCCTGTACAGGGTCACTATGAGTAAGAATTGACTTGATGGGACTTAACAAAAACAGTATACATGCTATAAGGAGCCCTGGTAGCACAGTGGATTATGAGCTAGGCTGGTAACTGCAAGGTCAATAGTTCGAATTGACCAGTCATTTCATGCGAGAAAGATGAGGCTTTCTGCTGCTGTAAAGATTTGCAGCCTTAGAAACACTATATAGGGTTGCTATGAGTGGGAAGCGGATCAGTGACACACAACCACTACTATCACCTTACATGTCATACAAGTGGAATCATACAATATCCTCTTGTATCTTACTTCTTTGACTTAGCATGTTTTCAGAGTTCATCCATGTGGTATTATGTATTAGAATTTTATTTCTTTTTATTGCTGAACAATGTTCTGTTGTATTTGTTGTTGTTGTTAAGTGTTGATGAGGCAGTCCCAACTCATAATAATCCTGTCTAGGGTTTCTGAGAAGTGCCTGGTGGGTTTGAACCACCCACCATGTAGTTTCAATGGACCTCATGGTTCAGTGCATTATCCTGTATCACCAAGCCATGACTCCATTGTATTTATATACCACATTTTATTGCTTCATTTATCTGTTGATGGGCATTTAAGTTGTTTCACCTTTTAGATATTATGAATAAGGATGCAACGATTCCTGCTGTATGAGTATGTTTAAGTCTATAGAAGAGTTTTTATTTATTAATTTGATCTGTATGTGCATTTTGGCTATGCTGACTCATCAAATATTGACATGGAGAGGTTACAAAGACCAGATTGTTGTTGTTAAGTGCCACTGAGTCTGTTATGACTCATAGAATGCTGTATACGATTTCTGAGGAGCGTCTGGTGAATTTGAACTACCTACTTGGCAATTAAGAAGTCCAGTGTTTATCCAAAAACCAGGTTGTTAAGCATAAATCGATGTGTGTGACACAACAGATGACAAAACTGAGGATGACTTCATCCTAATATATCCACCAACCTAGAGAAATATGGCCTATCCAAGTTGATATAGCCTTAACCATCACAGACATCATTACTCTTGCCTAATACCTCACCATTACTTACTACCAGACATACTAGGTTCCACACTCATCTGTCAGTTTGTCTTACTGTGGTGACTTGCATGTTACTGTGATTCTGGAAGCTATGACACCAGTATTTTTAATACCAGCAGGGTCATCAATGGTGGACAGATTTCAACTGAGTTTCTAGACTGACTAGGAAGAAGGAGAGACAGAATACTTCTGAATAGTCACTGAAAACCTTATGAATAACAATGGAACACTGTCAGATGGCATTAGAATATTGAATATTGAAGAACACCAGACTATTGTCAGATATAGTGCCAGAAGATGAACCCCTCAGGTTGTAAGGCACTCAAAATACGACTGGGGAAGACCTGCCTCATCAAAGGAGAGTTGACCATGATGGCCTGAGTGGAGTAAAGCTTTCATGACCTTAATTTTCGGATGGGGCACAACTTAAAGTGAGGAGAAACATCTGAAAATATCCTTTAATAATCAGAAAATGGAGTGTACAAAATATGATTCTGTGCATATTGAAATTGGTTAAAAATAAAATTGAACACATAAACACCAGCATCCTAGGCAATAGTGAGCTGAAAAGGACTAGTATTGGCCATTTTGGATCTGATAATCATAAGGTTTACTGTTCCATGAATGACAAATTAAAGAGGAATGACACCACATACATCAGAAAGAATATTTCAAGATCTGTATTGAAGTATAATGTTGTCTGAGATAGGAAAATATCCATATGCCTACAAGGCTGACCAGTTAATACAAGTATTATACAAATTTATGCACCAACCACTAAAAAAAAAAAATAATAATGAAATTGAAGAATTCTAACAATTTTTTCAGTCTGAAATAGATCAAACATGCACTCAAGATGTATTAATAATTACTAGTGATTAGGATGAAAAGGTTGGAGACAAAGAGGAAGGATCAGTAGTTGGAAAATATGGTCTGAGTGATAGAAATGATACTGGAGATTGCATGATACAATTTTGCAAGAACAATGATTTTTTTAAAAACAGCATGAAATATGACGATACACGTGGAATTCACCAGATAGAATGCACAGAAATCAAATAAACTTCATATGTGGAAACAGACAATGGAAAAGCTCCATGTCTTCAGTCAAAACAAGGCTAATGACAGACTGTGGATTAGATAATCAATTGCTCATATGCAAGTTCAGGCTGAAACTGAAGAAAATTAAAACAAATCCACAAGAGCCAAAATATGACCTTGAACATATCCCACCTGAATTTATAGACCATCTGAAGAACAGATTTGATGCATTAGACACTAATGACAGCAGATAAGAAGAGTTGTGGGATGACATCAAGAACATAAAGCAAGACGAAAGTAAAAAGACAAGAGAGAAGGAAAAGACCAAAATGAATGTCAGAAGCAACTCTGAAACTTGTTCTCCAATGTAAAGAAATGAGGAGGTAAATGAGCTGAATAGAAATTTAAAGGGCAGCTAGAGAAGACAACTTCAAATAATGAAATGTGCAAAGACCTGGAGTTAGAAAACCAAATGGGAACAATACGCTCAGCATTTCTCAACTTGAAAAACTATGGAAAATATTTGAGCCTCTACTTGCAATATTGAAAGATTATTTGGGCAAAATATCAAATGATGCAGACAGTATCAAAAGAAGATAGAAGGAATACACAAAGTCACTTTACCAAAAATAAATGGTCAATGTTTAGCCATTTCAAGAGGTAGCATACGATCAAGAATCAATAATACTGAGGGAAAAACTCCAAGGTGCACTGAAAGCACTGGCAAAGGAAAAGGCTCCAGGACCTGATGGAATACAGATTGAAATCTTTAATAAATTTACGTAGCAGTGAAGGCTTCCATTCATCTATGCAAAGACATTTGGAAGACAGCTACCTGGCCAACTGAATGGAAGAGATCTACATGTGTGCCCATTTCAAAGAGAGTGGACCCAAAGGAATGTGACAATCATCAGACAATATTAATATTCAAGCAAAATTTTTCTAAATATAATTTAAAAAATGACTACAATAGTATATGGAGAGGGAACTGCTAGAGGTTCAAGCTGGATTCAGATGAATGAGGGATATCATTGCTGATGTCCGATGGATCTTGGCTGAAAGCAGAGAATACCAGAAAGATGTTTATCTGTGCTTTATTGACTACACAAAGACTTTCGATTGTGTGGATCATGACAAGTTATGGACAACATTGTGGAGAATGAGAATTCTGGAACACTAAACTGTGCTCATGTGGAACCTATACATAGACCAAGAGGCAGTTGTTCGAACATTAGGAAAGATGTGCATCAAGGTTGTACCCTTCACCGTACTTACTCAATCTGTATTTTGACAAATAATCCAAGAAGCTGGATTCCATGAAGAAGAATGTGTCATCAAGATTGCAGGAAGATTCATTAATGTCCTGTGACATGCAGATGATACAATCTTGCTTGCTGAAAGCAAAGAAGACTTAAAATACTTACTGAAGAAAATCAAAGACCGCAGTCATCTCTATGGGTTGCACTTCAATGTAAAGAAAACAAAAGTTCTCATCACTAGACAAATAAATAACATCAAGATAAATAGAGAAAAGATTGAAGTTGTTGATACTTCCTTTTGCTCAGATCAGCCATCAGTATTCATGGAAATAGCAGACAACATATTAAATGATGTGTTGTATTAGACAAATATGCTGCACAAGATCTCTTTAAAGTGTTCAAGACCAAAGACATCATTGGAGAAGTAAGGTGCAACTGACCAATGCCATGGTATTTTCATAAACCTCATATGCATTTGAAAGTTGGACAATGAATAAGGAAGACTGTAGAAGAATCTGAGTTATGTTGTTGCAGGAGAATGTTAAAAGTACTATTGACAGCCAAAATAACAAACACATCTGTGTTTGAAGAAGTACAGTCAGAATGCTCCTTAGAAGACAAGATAGCCAGACTTCGTCTCTCATTGTTTGGACATATTACCAGGATGGATCAGTCCCTGGAGAAGGACATCATGCTCAGAAACATGGAGGGTCAGTGAAAAAGAAGTAACTCAACAAGATGGATTGGCACAGTGGAAGCAGAAATGGGCTCAAGAGTAGCAATGATTGTAAGGTTGGCTCAGGACCAAACAGTGTTTCGTTCTGTTATGCATAAGGTAGCTAAGAGTCAGTACCAATGTGATGGCACCTAATGACAACAACATACTTGGTTAATGTACACAATAGTAAAATAGAGTTTTTGCTATTGTCATAAATGTGAAAGTTTAGATGATGAAATAGTTTATAAGTAAGGAGCAGGTATATTCTCAAATATTCATTTTATCTAAATATTCTATGTAAATGTATAAAGCAAACCAGTGTAACTTAGAAACAAAATAAACCCATTTACTATGCTCTATACCTGTTATTAAGGAGCTCTGGTAGCATAGTGGTTATGAATCGGGCTGCTAATCTCACGGTCAGCAGTTGGAAACTACCAGCTGTTACGTGGGAGAAAGATGAGGCTTTCTGCTCCCGTAAGGATTTACAGACTTGGAAACTCTGCTCAGGGTCAATATGAGTCGGAACTGACTCCACGGCACAAAACAACAACAACAACAACAACATACCTGTTATTATAAATTCTTTTGGCTTTTGTAACATAAGCCATATTTTGAAAAGCTAACATCTATCTGCTGATAAACTTACTCATATCAGAAACTATTCAATATGTCAAAATAGTCACTTGTTCCTCTTAACCTGAAGTTATTAGAGTGTACACTTTTTATGCATAATATTTTACACCAACCATTTTTGTAATAAAATAGTTTTAGGCATTGACAAACAATACTCTGTGTATTTTATATAAATCAAAGACTTTTACTTAAAAATATTTTCAACATGATACATGCTCTATGTGTACAATAAGCCACTCATCATACTATAAATTTTATAAGTTACTTTACAAGAAAATATGATAATACAACATTGATTTATTCTGCTTAATATAAATAGATCTTATTTTTACCAGTTTAAATGCACAGAAACAAAGAATGTGATTCATGATGTTTATAATTGAGAATGGTCTCCCTTTTCATCTGGAAGGAACTTGGAATAAAAAAATGAAATGATACCACACTAAGACTCTATATGAAAGCAAAAACAAATGAGACATACAAGTTTTAAGGAAATCTGAAATCAATTTTTATATAAACTTAATATTTTCTCCATTGCAAATTATTTTTCAGGTACTTTGATTCAATTTCTGATTGTTTTAGACACTAGCATTGTAGCAAACTGGCTATGCACCTTAGACGACTTGGTATGCATTCATGATGTGCAATATTTATATATAAAAGGAAAGCCATGTTTGGCAGTGGGTAATAGTATTCCAAAACAAGGCTTTCTGCTTTTTGCTTTATTTCAATTCATATTTTTCACAAAAAGTTTCCTAATGGTAGCTCATGCTGAACAAACTACATTTCTACATTGGTTTTGCCTGCCAAATTCTTAACAAATCAGCAAAATGACTATACATAATTGAAAACAACGAAATTAGAATATTCAAAAGGAAAGACACTACATAAAGTTCAAAGGAGCAATCAGTTATGTAGAAACTAGGAGCAGTTCCATTTTCTAACTTGATGTCTTAAGAATAAGATCATTTCTTAATTGCAAATGGCTGAAAGCGTAGAAAGAGACATATTCAAGCCTTCTCCTTTTCGTGAATTAATCTTTTGCTAGTCAGGTTATTCAACAGAATAAGGGAAACTTCCAAATGAAAAGTTTTAATATTCTAATTACACTAAAATATAATGCTGTGATATACAATAATCTACTTATGCTGTAGAAATCCTGGTGTGTTGCTGCAGAATAATGCCCTGGACCGCAAGGTCAGTTACAACTGAAAGGTCAGCTACTCAAACCCACCAGCTGTATTTTGGAAACCCTATACAAGGAGCTCTGGTAGCCTAGTGGTTACGAATTGGGCTGCGAACCTTAAGGTCAGCGGTTCGAAACTACCAGCCGCTCCGCGGGAGAAAGATGAGGCTTTCTACTCCCGTAAGGATTTACACCCTCGGAAACCCTGTACAGGGTCGCTATGGGTCGGAACCGACTCGACGGCACTTAACAACAACAACAATACAGGGCACCAAAAGATTTGTTTTGGAAGAAGTGCAGCCAGAGTGCTCCTTGGAGGCCAGGATGGCTAAGCTTCGTCTCTCATACTTTGGACATATTGTCCGGAGGAAACAGTCGCTGGAGAAGGATGTCATGCTGGGTAAGATGGAGGGTCAGAGCAAAAGAGGAAGACCCCTAACGAGATGGATTGGCCAGGTGGCATCATTGATGGACTCAAGTGTGGCAGCGGTAGTGAGGTTGGCCCAGGATCGGACATTGTTTCGTTCTGCTGTGCATGGGGTCGCTATGAGTCGGTTCCGACTCGATGGCACCTGACAACAACAACATACAGGGCACAACAACAGTTATGCTGTAGGATGAGCACTGGACTGCAAACCACAAGGAAGGCTGTTTAAAACCAACAGCTGCTCCTTGAAAACACTACGCAGAGTTGCTATGAATCAGAACCAACTCAAAGACACTTAACAACAAAAACAACAAAGTTATTCTATGGAAGTAACATACTGCATTGTTTAAAGATTACAGACACAAACTATATTGACTTCTTAGGTTCCCAGCCACTTATTATAATAGTCCACCACTCGTCTGTCAGTTTGTCTTACTGTGATGGCTTATGTGATTCTGTGATGCTAGAACCTATGCCACTGGCATTTTAAATAAATAATAGAAGGGTCTTCCACTCTAAACAGCTTTCAGGTAGCCTTCCAGAGTAAGGCAGACTAGGAAAAAGGAGATAGAGACTAGTTTTGAATATTTAATTACTGAAAATCTTACGAATACCAGCAGACTATTGTCAGATATAGTGCCAGAAGATGAGCCCCTAAAGTTGGAAGGCACTCAAAATACAATAGGGAGTTACCTCCTCAAAGTAGAGTTGACCACAATGACACAAATAGAATAAAGCTTTCAGGACCTTCATTTGTTGATGAAACATGACTCAAAATGGGGAGAAACAACTGTAGATGTCCCAGAATAATCAGAATATTGAACTATGAATAATGAATCAAGGAAAATTAGAAGATGCAAAAAATTAAATGGAACTCATAAAGATTAATGCCCTAGGCATTAAAAAGCTGAAATGGACTGGTGCTGGCCAATTTGAATAAAACAATCATGTGGTTTACTATGCCAGAATAACCAACTCAAGAGGAGTGGCATGAAATTCATCATCAAGAAGAAAATTTCAAGATGTTTCTTGAAGTACAACGCTGTCTGTGATAAGGTACTATTTATACACGTACCAGGAAGACCAATTAATAAACTATTATTCAGATTTACCCATAAAACACTAAAGCCAGTGATGATAAAATTGAAGAATTCTACAAACTTCATCAGTCATAAATGGAACAAACATGCAGTCAAGATGTATTGATATTACTGGTGATTGGAATGTGAAGAGTGGAAACAAAAAGGAAGGATCAGTAGTGGAAAATTTGACCTTGTTGATAGAAATGATGCTGGGGATCACATGATAGTATTTTGTAAGACCAATAACTTATTAATTGCAAATACCTTTTTTAAACAGCATAAGAGAAGACTATACACATGAAACTTATCAGATGGAATGCACAGAAATCAAATTGACTACATCTGTAGGAGGAGACATTTGAAAAGTTCTATATTATCAGTCAAAACAAGGTCAGGGACACAATGTGGAAAAGACTTTTAATTGTTCATATGAAAATGCAGCCTGAAGCTGAAGTAAATTAAAATGAATTCATGAGAGCCAAAATACAACCTTGACCAATGCATCTGGATTTTGAGATTATCTCAAGAACCAATTTGATGCATTAGACATTAATGACCAAACAACAGAAAAGTTGTAGGATGACATCATGAACATTATAGAAAGTTGTTAAAAAACAGGAAAGAAAAAAAAGATCAAAATGGATTTCAGGAGAGACTCTGAAACTTGCTCTAGATAGTAAAGATACTAAAGCTAACGGAAGAAATGAAGAGATCAAAGAGCTGAATAGAAAATTTAAAAGCACAACTCAAGAAGACAGTCAAGTTTTATAATGAAATTTGCAAAGACCTGGAGAAAAGAAAACCAAAAAGGAACATGCTCAGCATTTCTCAAGCTGAAATAACTGAAGGAAAAATTGAAGCCTCAAGTTGCAATATTGGAGGATTCTATTGAATGATGCAGAGAACATAAAAAAGAAGATGGAAGGTATACACATAGTCACTGTACCAAAAAGAAATGATCGATGTTCAGCCATTTCAAGAGGTAGCATTGAAGGAACTGATGAAAAATAAGGCCCTAGGAATTGATGGAATATCAATGGAAATATTTCAACAACCTGTTGCAGCACTATAATCACTCACTCATATATGCCAAGGAATTTGGAAGACAGCTACCTGGCCAAGGGATTGAAAGAGATCCATATGTGGGTCCATTCCAAAGATAGTTGACCCAAGGGAATGCAGAAATCATCAGAAAATATCTTTAATATCAAATACAAGTAAAAATTTGCTGAAGATAATTAAAAACTGGTTGCAACAGTATATCAACAGAAAACGGCCAGAAATTCAAGTTGGATTTAGAAGAGGACATGTAACTGGGGATATCATTGCTGACATCACATGGATCTTGGCTGAAAGCAGAGAATACCAGAAAGATAATTGTTTGTGCTTTTATGACTATACAGATTTTCAACTGTGCATCATGCCAAGCTATGGATAACATTGCAAAGAATGGTTATTCCAGAAAACTTAATTTTTTCTCATGAGGAACCTGCACATAGACCAATCAGTAGGTGTTCAAACAGAACAAGGGGATACTGAATGGTTTAAAATCAGGAAAGGTATGCCACAATTCTATCTTTCACCATACTTACTCAATATGCATGCTGAGCAAATAAATTGAGAAACGGCATTTTATGAAGAAGAATGTGGTTATCAGGATTTGAGGAAGACTCAATTAACAACCTGCGATATGCAGATCTTGCAACCTTGATTGCTGGAAAAAAAGAGGACTTAAAATACTGACAAATATCAAAGACCACAGTTTTCAGTATGAATTCCAGCTCCAAAGAAAAGAAAACCTATTAATTGCCAACACTGGACCAGTAAATAACAATGTAAATTCTCACCACTGGACCAGTAAATATCATCATGATAAATGAAGAAAAGTTTAAAGTTGTTAAAGACCTCATTTTACTTGACCCACATTCAACATTCATGGAAGCAAGTCAAGAAATAAAACAACACATTGCATTAGGTAAATCTGCTACACTTTCCAGTATTTAAGAGCAAAGATGTCAACTTGAGACTAAAGTGTGCCTGTCCTAAACCATGGTACTATCAATACCCTCATATGCATGGGAAAGATGTACAATAAATAAGGAAGACAATAGAGGAATTGATACCTTTGATTTACAGTCTTGGAGAATATTTAAAGTATCTTGGACTGCTAGAAAAATAATAGTCAGAAGAAATATAGCCAGAAGGCTCTTTAGAAGCCAGGAGGGAGAGACTTCGTCTCTCATACTTCAGACATGTTATCAGGAGGGTTCATTTCCTGGAGGACATCATGTTTGGTGAAGTGGTTTTTGTGGTTAGGTGCCATCGAGTTGGTACCAACCCATATTGACCTTATGCACAGCAGAATGAAACAGTGCCCGATCCTGGGCCAACCTCACTACCGTTGTCATGCTTGAGTCCATAGGTGCTGCCACTTGGCCAATCCATCTCGTTGGGGGTCGTCCTCTTTTTCTCTGACCCTCCACCTTACCAAACATGATATCCTTCTCCAGTGAGTGGTCCCTCATGACAATATGTCCAAAGTATGAGAGACAAAGTTTGGCCATCTTGGCCTCGAAGGAGCACTCTGGCTGAACTTCTTCCAAAATGGATCTATTGGTTCTTTTGGCAGCCCATGGCACTTTCAGTATTCTCCTCCAATACTATAACTCAAAAGCATTAATTCTTCTACAGTCTTCCTTATTCACTGTCCAGATTTCACATGCATATGAGGTTATTGAAAATACCATGGTTTGGGTCAGGCACACCTTAGTCCTCAAGCTGACATCTATGCT
>NW_006408569.1:11455667-11461226 GCF_000296735.1 Chrysochloris asiatica | reverse complement strand
CCAAGGCCATATTTTCCAACTACTGATCCTTCCTCTTTGTTCCCAACCTTTGCATTCCAATCACAAGTAATGATCAATAATATATCTTGATTGCATGTTTGATCAATTTCAGATTGAAGAAGTTGGTAGACATCTTCTATTTCATCCTCACTGGCTTCAGTGGTTGGTTTGCAAATTTGAATAATAGTGGTATTAACTTGGCTTCCCTGTAGGCGTATGGATATTATCCTATCACAGACAGTGTACCTCATGACTGATCTGGATATATTCTTTTTGACAATGAATGCAACACCATTCCTCTTCAATTCGTCATTCCTGGCATAGTAAACCATGTGGTTGTCAGATTCAAAAATGGCCAATACCAGTCCATTTCAGCTTACTAATGCCTAAGATATCAATGTTTATGCATTCCATTTCATTTTTGACAACTTCCAGTTTTCCAAGATTCATACTTAGTACATTCCATGCTCTGATTTTCACTGGATGTTTACAGCTGTTTCTCTTCATTTTGAGTTGTGCCCCATCAGCAAATAAAGGTCCTGAGGGCTTTTCTCCCATGGGCTTTACTCCATTTGTGTCATCACGGTCAACTCTACTTGGGGCAGGCAGCTCTTCCCCAGTCTTATTTTGTTTGCCTTCCAACCTGAAGCGCTCATTTTCTAGGACTATATCTGACAGTCTTTCTTTGCTATTCATAAGGTTTTCAGTGACTAAAGATTCGGAAGTAGTTCATCACTCTTTCTTCCTTGTCTGTCTTTGTCTGGAAGCTCATCTGAAACCTGTCCACCATGGTTGACCCTGTTGGTATTTAAAATACCGGTGGCATAGCTGTCAGAATGACAGCAACTCATAACCCACCACAGTATGACAAACTGACAGACTTGTGGTAAAGTGGAGGGTTAGCAAAAAATAAGAAACCCCTTCAATGAGATGAATTGGTAGTGGCAGCAGCCAGGAAGTGTTTAATTCTGTTGTGCCTAGTGTTACTATGAGTCTGTCAAAAATCAATTGCACCTATGAAAAACCACTATAAAAATACAGCAATGTTGGATAATTTTTTCAAAGTCTTTGTCTCATTTTCCTCACCTGTAAAGCAATAGTTATAGTTCCTACCTCATAGGGTGGTTATGAGATATAAATGACTTAATACCCATACATTACTTAAAACAATATCTCATATGTAGTTAACACTATCATTGTTTTTGTTATAGTGATTATGTGATTTACTGAATTACTTAATATAGGCCTTCTAGCTATAGAATGATTGAGTGGGAACTTGCTAACAAAATGCATGGAATGTGTGGTCAGGTTTATGTGCTAACGTCCCAGTATTATGTGGTTGTCCTCCATTTTGTGATCTGATGTAATTATCCTCTATTGTATTTATTGTAAGTCCTCTCCCCTATGTGTTAAAGGAGCTCTGGTAGCGTAATGGTTACAAATCGGGCTGCTAACCTCAGGGTCATCAGTTCGAACCTACCAGCTGTTTTGCAGGAGAAAGATGAGGCGTTCTGCTCCTGAAAAGATTTACAGCCTGGGAAACCCTATACAGGGTCGCTATGACTCAGAATTGACTCCACAGCACATAACAACAACAACAACAATGTGTTAATGGGACAAGATGAGGTTATGTTAAGGAGGATTATGTTGTGTTTTGGTAATGAGGCAGGACTAATGGGGTATATACTTGTCACTACATTTGCTCAAGGCACCACCTTTGTTCAAGTCACACCTTTAAACTCATAAGAGAATAAAAGAGAAAGAAAAGAGAGAAGCAAGTAAAGAAAGGGAAGCTGACTATCCCCAAGAAGAAATGACAGGAGCAGACTGCATCCTTTGGAACTAGGAAACCTGCGATGGAAATTTCTAAGACCCAGGGGACAGAGTTCTGTTATATTAGAAATAGCAAGAGATGGTGACAACCAACAGCAGATAAACAATGACAATAGAGGCAGCAGAATGAGGAGACCAGCAGGAGATGGTGAGGTAGGCTTCCTAGCTAATGGAGCAAGATAGCTGAACACATTTGAACCAAGGTTTATTGTTAGAGTGGGTGGCTGCAAGCACTTATTGACAGAGCTAAAGAAATTTGTAACATTTGCCAGAGCAGGGCTGATTCAGTCCAGCCCAAGAGATCTGATGGGCCAAATGGCTGAAGGCCAAATGACTGAGGGCCAGGGCAAGATCTGCCTTTTGGCATGGCCAAGAAGCTGTCCTGAATAAAGAACTATATCTGAAACATTCCTGATCCTAAATTGTAACCTGTTATTTCTCTAATAAACCCCATAATCATGGGTATTATCTGTGAGTTCGTGTGGTCATTGCAATGAATTATCAAACCCAGTAGAGAAGTAGAAAGTGTCATGAAGGGGAAGACTGGTGTCAGAATTGGTAAAATGGCTGGAGAGAGGAGCTATGTCTGATACTCACATCACAGGAATCAAACTTGGGCTGATGCTGATGGCAATTCTGTCTCCTTCTTGTGAAATTAGAGGAGGTCATATCCCCTGCCACGCCAATTTTTACAGATCATTATCATTATTCATATCACAAGTCAACTGAAATGAGGATTAAAAACTATATTAAAGGGACATACAAACATGTATAAATAAAGAAAGTTAATGTAGTGTTTTCATATAATAGTCATTCAATAAAGATTTTGGGACTAATAAATACCAGGAAATTGAAATGCGGTCATGTAAGAAGCCTAGTTAGGTAAAGTTCCTAAACAAACAGGAAATAATCAGGTGTAGAGAAAATATTATTTAATGAGTACTACCTGAGTTGTGTAGCCTAGTGGTTACGAATTGGGCTGCAAACCTTAAAGTCAGCAGTTCGAAACTACCAGCTGCTCCGCGCGAGAAAGATGAGGCCTTCTGCTACCGTAAAGATTTACAGCCTTGGAAACTCTGTTCATGGTCACTATGGATCGGAATCGACTCGATGGCACTTAACAACAACAACATAGGGTCACTAAGTCAGAATAGATTCAACAGCAGTGGTGACTCTGTGTGTGTGGACATGGTGAGTGTAGTCATACAATGAGAAGTCAAACTGATTAAAACATGTTTATATCAGTGGGTTTCAACTCATGCTGCCCAATGAAATAATCTGGGTATTTTAAAAATTTCTTGTCCTGGGTCCTATCCTTAAATATTCTTATAACAGTTGAGGCCCAAGCTCTGCCATTTATCTTTTATAATGCACAAGAACTTCCAGGTAATTATAATTAGTTGTTTTTGGTAAGTACCGTGGAGTCGGTTCCGACTCATAGTGACTCTGCACAGGGTTTCTGAAGCTGTAAATCTTTACGGTAGCAGAACGCCACATCTTTCTCCCTCGGAACCGCTGGTAGTTTCGAACTGATGACCTTGTGGTTGGCAGCCCAACTCGTAACCACTGTTGTTAAGTACCGTGGAGTCGGTTCCGACTCATAGTGACTCTGCACAGGGTTTCCAAGGCTGTAAAATTTTACGGGAGCAGAACGCCGCATCTTTTCCCCACGGAACCGCTGGTAGTTTCGAACTGCTGACCTTGCGGTTGGCAGCCCAACTCATAACCACTACACTACCAGAGCTCCAATATCGGGTGAAAAGTCACTGATTTAGAGCAGTGATTATCAAAGTATGGTCACTAGATCAGGTACAAATTCTTGGGTTCCACCCAGACCTACTGGATCCAAAAAACTCTAGAGTTGGAGGTTTAACAAACCCTCCAAATTATTCAGATAAAAATAAAGTTTGAAAACCACTATTTTAGGGTATTCTGAAGTAAAATGTCAAGGAGTCCTAGTGACACAGTGGATTAAACGATGGCTACTAACTGAAGGCAAGCAGTTCAAACCCACCACCTGTTTTGTGGAAGAAAAATTAGGCTATCTGCTTACATATTCATATTCTTAGACACCCCATGGGGTAGTTCTATTCTCTCCTCTAATGTTGTTATGAGTAAGAACTAACTGAATAGAAGTGGGTTAGATTTGAATGAAGTCAAATGTTTTATCTGAAAAGAAATTGGCTTAAAAACCCTTAAATATTGGTAAAACCTTGATTAAAAAAATTTTTAAGATATTTGTGTAGAGTTAAAAATTATAATTAGCAAATTTGATCAGGTTAATCTAATTAATACTTATAGACCTATCAAACAAGGGATATACCTTATTTTCAAATAAACATAATATTTATGAAATGTCATTTTAAAATAAATATCAGATAATCTACATTAACTATACAGATCACATTCTCTGACAACTCTGCACATTAGAGGTCAGGAGAGTGTATAGAAACAACAATAAAATTCGAACAAATTACTTGCCTTAATATTATAGAATTCAGATTTTTAGTAAAATATGACATTTTAAATTTGCATATGTCTTTAATTTTAGTCACAAGAAATACCTAAACATTTAGGCATTTTGTTGTTGTTAAGTGTCATGGAGTCTTCATGGAGTCGGTTCCAACTCGTAGTTACCCTGTATAGGTTTTCTGAGGAAAAGCTGGTGAGTTTGAACCGCCAACCTGGAGGTTCACACTGACCTGATGGTCAAGTGTTTATTCTACAGTGCCATATCAGGACTCCAATTCAGGAAATTCTAGAGTTTATTTTTAAAAGATCTAAAGAGCAGGATTAAAATATTTGGGTAAATTTATGAGACTGTATTGATTTAAGAATGTATTTCCTTTTCAGTAACATTATTTTCATATCATGCCAAAATGAAATATCATTAAAAGAGTAGCAAAATGTAAATATTTTAGAAATAATGAATTATGGGTACAGTTAGAAAAAGCACAAGGCATATCATCAGTGACTTACTACAAATAAATGACAGATTTTACTCTACTAAAGTTTATAGCATGTCAGTATTTACTTTAAATCTCCACAAATTTAAAATGCAAACTGTCAGTATTTTCTGAACGATAAATAGAAATAAACAGCATTCAAGTAATAGGACTTTTAGCTGAGAATATCAATATTAATTTTGAAATGTTTCATTTTCTAAATAAGAGGAGTTTAGAGGGTTTTTTTTTTTTTAATTACGAATAAAGCAGACTTACTTTCCTTCTTATATAAGAGACAGCAATACCAAAAATGTCCAATTCATTAATTCAATGAAAATTTGTTGGGAATTTGCTCTATGCCAAGTATATTTCTAGGCACTTGGGATACAGTGGTAAAAAGTTAGAATGGTTTTCCTACAAATTAGATTCTAGTAAGAGACAAATATTATGCAAGTAATTAAATTGACATATTAACACTGTTGTTAAGTGTCCTCAAGTGGGTTCTGACTAATAGCGGTCCTGTATAGGGTATCCAAGGAGCTCTGGTAGTGTAATGGTTAGGAGTCGGTCTGCGAACCGCAAGGTCAACAGTTTGAAACTACCAGCTATTCAGTGGGAGAAAGATGAGGCTTTCTGCTCCCGTAAAGATTTACAGCCTCGGAAAACCTATGCAGCTGTGACAAATGTTGAAAATCGGAACATGGAATGTACGAAGTATGAATCTGGGAAAATTGGAAGTTGTCAAAAATGAAATGGAATGCATCAACATCGATATCTTAGG
>NW_006408569.1:11436669-11452884 GCF_000296735.1 Chrysochloris asiatica | reverse complement strand
TGGTATTTTCAATAACCTCATATGCATGTGAAAGCTGGACAGTGAATAAGGAAGACTGTAGAAGAATTGATACATTTGAGTTATGGTGTTGGAGGAGAATACTGAAAGTGCCATGGGGCTGCCAAAAGAACAAACAGTTCTTTGTTAAAAGAAGTGCAGCAAGAGTGCTCCTTAGAGGCCAGGATGGCCAAACTTTGTCTCTCATACTTCAGACATATTGTCAGGAAGGACCAGTCGCTGGAGAAGGATATCATGTTTGGTAAGGTGGGGGGGTCAGAGAAAAAGAGGAAGACCCCCAGTGAGATGGATTTGCAAAGTGGAAGCATCAATGGGCTCAAGTATGTCAACAATTGTTAGGTTTTCCCAGGACCTGGCAGTGTTTCGTTCTATTGTGCATAGAAATCTTTATGGGAGTAGAAAGCCTCATCTTTCTCCCGCGGAGCGGCTTGTAGTTTCGAACCACTGGCCTTAAGGTTCGCAGCCCGATTCGTAACCACTACGCTACCAGAGCTCCTTAGGATCTCTATTAGTTGGTACCTACTCAATGGCACCTAACAACAAGTGTGTAAAGATCTCAGAAAAGTGTTTGATGGAGAGAAAAAAAAAATTTGCTAATTCCATAAACAGGAATTAGCTCTCTGTTTTTGAGGAACTGGCAGAAGATAAATATGATCTTGTAACAGCAATGATATAAATTTAACACTAGGAGCAGATCCTGTAAGACTTTATAAAGAAGTTGACAGTTGGTGTCAAGTTGATTTAAACTCATGCCAACACTATGTGTGTGTGAGCAGAGTGGTACTTCACAGGGCTTTCAATGGTTGATTTTTTGGAAGTGGATCACCAGACCTTTCTTCTGAGTTGTCTCTGGATGTATTAGGAAAGTCTGAACTAACAATCTTTCAGTTAACAGTCAGGCTTCCATTTGTACCACTCAGTGACTGCATAAAACTTTATTGACTATGATAAAGCTTTTTGTTATTGTGAAATGCCATGGAGTTGGTTCCGACCCATAGCGACCTTGCATAGGATTTTCAAGGTGCGACTAGTGAGCTTGAACCACCAACCTTGCAGTTAAAACTGATTTTGCAGTACGGCACATTTTAAGATTTATTTGTTTTTGTCTCCTTTTAACTGCTAGTAGGCTGAAAGTTTACAGAGAAAATTGGTTTTCCATTCCATAATGCTTTCTGTTTCAAGACATTGATTACAATCCTCCCAATATAACAACACTCTTCCCACTTTCTCTCTGTTTACCATTTCCATTCATCCTTCTTTCCTATCCCTTTCTGCCTTTTGTCCTTTTTCATTGGGCAAATGCTACACTTTTGATCTCATGATTGATTGTTTTAAGGAGTGCTTACCTCCCTGATCTTATTGTTCATTTTATAATATTGTTGTTGTTAGGTGCCAGCAAGTCTGTTACAACTCATAGTTACCCTTTGCACAACAATTGCTGTTATGTTTGATCTCATTGTTACAGTCACTGTGCCAATACATCTTGTTGTGGGGGGGTCTTCCTCCTTTGTGCTGATCTTCTAATTTACTAAGCATGAAGTTATTTTCTAGGAACTTGTCTATTCAGATAATATGTCTAAAGTATGTGAGACAAAATCTTACCCATAAGGAACATTCTGGCTATACTTCTACCAAGCCAGATTAGTTTGTTCTTCTGGAAGTCCATGGTACTTTCAGAATTTGTCTCCAACATCATAATTTAAATTCATCAATACTTCTTTGGCCTTCCTTATTCATTGTCCAGTTTTAATATGCATATGAGGTGACTGAAATACCATGGCTGGGGTCAAGCTCACCTTAGTCCTGAAAATGACATTTTTACTCTTCAACATTTTAAAGAGCTCTTTTGTAGCAGATGATACCAAAACAATACATTGTTTGATTTCCTGGTTGCTAATTCCACAAGCATTGATTGTGGATCCAATTTAAATGAACTATTTAGCATTTTCAATCTTTGCTGTCTATCCTATGGTTTACAGATCCAATAGTGAGGATTTTTGTTTTCTTTACACTGAGTTGTATTGTACACTGAAAGTTACATTCTTTTATCTTTATTAGCAAGTGTCTCAAATCTTTTCCTCTTCCAGAAAGCAAGATTGTGTCATCTGTATATCACAGGTTGTTAGTGAGCCTTCCTCCAATGTGCATGCCATGCTTTTCTGCATATAGTCCTGTTTATCAGAATATTTGCTCAGAATACAGATTGAATAAATATTGTGAAAAGATTAAAAGCCTGGAACACCCCTTTCCTGATTTTAAACCGTACAGTATCCCCTTGTTATGTGTGAACAACTTCCTTTTGGTCTATGTACACGTCCTTCATGAGCACAAATAAGGGCTCTGGAATTCTGATTCTTTGTAATATTATCCGCAGTTTGTTATGATCTACACAGTCAAATGCCTTTGCATAGTCAGTAAACAAGTAAACATCTTTCTGGTATTCTCTGCTTTCGGTCATGGTCCATCTGAGATCAGTAATGATGTAACATCCCTCCTGTTGTTGTTATTGTTATGTGCCGTAGAGTCTTTTCAACTTATAGCAACCCTGTATCGGGTATCTGAGGCTTTAAATTTTCACAGGAACAGAAAGCCTCATCTTTCTCCCACGGAGCAGCTGGTAGATTTGAACTCCTGATCTTGCAGTTAACAGCTCAGCTTGTAATCCACTATGTGACCAGAGCTCCTGTCCTCTTCTTAATACAGTTTAAATTTCTAGCAACTCCATGTTGAGGTACTGCTACAAATTATCTTTAACAAAATTTTAATTGCAGGTGATAATAATATTGTTTGATAATGTTCACATTGTGTAGGAGCATGTTTCTTTGGATTGGGAACAAATTTAGATACTTTTTAATCGATTGCCCAAGTAGCTATTTACCAAATTTCTTGGTATAGTCTAGTGAGGACCTCCATTACTACATCAGTTTGATGAAATTTTTCAATTAGAATTCAGCGTGGTTTGGACTCTTTCTTTTAGTACCATCAGTTCCTGATCATGTGTTGTTATTGTTATTAAATACCATCGAATGGGTTTCCTACTAATAGTGACTGTATAGGGTTTCCAAGGATTGGCTGGTAAGTTTGAACCACACCTTGCAGTTCAGACCAACCTTGAGGTTGAGTGCTTTCTTATGGTGCCACAACAGGACTCCCAATCATATGCTACCTCTTAAAATGGATGAATGTCCACACAGTCACTTTGTGTATTCTTTCCAAATGATTTTGACGCTTCTTTCATAGCTCAATATTTCCCCCATTTTATTGTTGTTAAGTGCTATTGAGTTGGTGCTGACTAATAGTGACCCTGTATAGGCTTCCAAGGAGCAGCTGGTGGGTTTGAACTGCTGACCTTGCATTTAGAACTTCACTGCTTATTCTCAAGCACCATACCAGGACTTTATTAAAATCAACGATATTTGGATTTCATTTTGTTTGCAAGCATTCTGTTTATCAAAATAATTCTAAGGGTACCACTAGTCATCTCACGCAGACAATTGACACCTTGTTTACAATTGATCATAGTATTCCTTGAATCTTAGAAAATGTCTTGCTAAGCCTATGGAATGATTCATCAATTGTGTTTGTATCAGCTTACATGGGGAGATGGTATTTTTTTAAGCTGGGATGTTCTCACTTTATTATTTTTTAATATCAAAACAAAAAAATTAAACATGTATTTACCAAGTAGTCTAAACTCACTGATTCTACATTCTGTCTGTCAATGCTTTTTCCCTGTGTCAGTATTTATATTTTGGAGAAGTTATCCTTCAGCCAGTCAGCAGCCATTTCAGCTGTTTCCTGATTATGAGAAAGGATAAATGCATGTGGTATCTTTTTCTCACAGAGTTGGATAGCTCCTTTAATGCTGCAGTCCAAGACTTGAATATTTTTTTCGATTTTCTCAGCTTGAGAAGTGCTAAGTGTGTTCCTCTTTTTTGGTTTTGCAACTCAAAGTGTTTGTACATTTCATTATTTTACTTTACTTTGTCTTCTCCACCTGTTTTTGAAATCTTATGTCTCGTTCTTTTACTTTATAATTTCTGTTTTGTTACTCTACATTCAAGAACAAGTTTCAGAGTCTATGCTGACATCCATCTTGGTCCATTCTTTCCTGCCCATTTAAGGACATTTTACTATCTTCATGCCTAATGTTCTTGATGTCATCGCACAACTCTTCTGGTCTTCTGTCATTAGTGTTCAGTGGATCAAATCTGGTCTTGAGATGGTCTCTAAATTTGGGTGATATATTCTCAAGGTTGTATTTTGGTTCTTCTAGACTTGTTTTAATTTTCGTCACCTTCAGTCTGACTTTGCATATGAGCAAAGTTAGCCCCTTGCCTTGTTTTGGCTGGTAATACAGACCTTCTCCATTGCCTCTTCCCACAGATACATTCAATTTGATGACTTTGCATTCCATCATGCAAGTTCAATGGGTATGTTGTTGAAAAAGCAGACATTTACAATGAAGAATTAATTGATCTTGCAAAATTCTGTCATGTGATTTCTAACATCTCATCACTAAGGACATATTTTTCAACTACATATATTATACATCCTCTTTGTTTCCATCTTTCATATTCCAATAACAAATAATTATAAAGGCACCTTCATTGCATTTTTATTCTAGTTCAAACTCAAGAAGTGTTAGAATTCTTCCATTACATCATCATTGGGTTTAGTAGTTGGTACATAAATTTGAATAATAATAGTATTACCTGCTCTTACTTGTTGAAGGTGTTCTTAGGTTGTTGTTGTTGTGAAGTGTCATCAAGTCGATTCCAACCCATAGCCACCCTGTATAGGGTTTCCAAGGAGCAGCTGGTGAGCTTGAACCACCCACCTTGCAGTTCAAACGGCTTTGACGTCTGGCACATTAACCTACAGCACCACACCAGGACTCCTGTTCTTAGGTCCCCTCCCTTTTTTTTCTTTCTTCTAGAAACCTTATGCACAACAGAATGAAACACTGCCTAGTCCTGCACCATCCTCACAATTTTTGTTACACTTAAAACCATTGCTGCTGCCACTGTGCCAATCCATCTAATTGGTGGAACTTTTATTTATTTTTTTGCTGACCCTCCACTTTACCAAGCATGATGACCTTCCCTAGGGACTGGTCCCTTTTGATAACATGTTAGAAGTATGAGAGATGAGGTCTCGCCAACCTGACTTCTAAGGACCATTCTGGCTGTACTTTTTAAAACACAGATTTGTTTGTTTTTCTGATAGTCCATGATACTTTCAATATTTTTCTCCAACACCATAGCTCAAATGCATTAATTCTTCTAAGGACTTGTTATTCATTGGCCAAATTTCACAAGCATATGAAGCAATGGAAAATACCATGACTTGGGTCTGGCACACCTTAGTCCTCAAATTTATAATTTTGCTCTTGAACATTTTAAAGTGATCTCACGCAGCAGATTTGCCTAATGCAAGACTCCTTTGGATTCTTGACTGCTGCTCCCCTGAATGTTCATGATTTATCTGAGCAAAATGAAGTCTTTGACAACTTCAATCTTTTCTCCATTTATATGGATGTTGTTTATTGGCCCAGTGGTGAGGATTTTGTTTTCTTTACAGTGAGATGCAACCTTTACAGAAGACTGTGGTCTTTGATCTTCAATAGTAAGTATTTTAAGTCCTCTCACTTTCAGCAAGCATGTTGTATCATCGGCATATTGCAGGTTGTTAGTAAGACTTCTTCAAATCCTGATGCCACATTTTTCTTCAGATAATCCAGCTTCCCAAATTATTTGATCAGCATACACATTGAGCAAGTCTGGCAAAATAACACAACCCTGGCACACACCTTTCCTAACTCTAAAACATTCGGTGTTCCCTTGTTCTTTTTAAACAACGGTACTGGTCTATGTACAGGTTCCTCATGAGCACAATTAAGTATTCTGGAATATTCCACAATGTTGTTCATAGTTTGTCATGATCCACACAATCAAAAGCCTTTACATAGTCACTAAAGCACAGGTAAGCACCTTTCTGATATTCTCTGCTTTCAGCCAAGATCCATTGGACATCAGCAATGATATCCCTCATTCCGCATCGTCTTCTGAATCTGGCTTGAATCTCTGGAGATTCTATGTTAATGTATGCTAGCAGCTGTTTAGCGAGATTTTACTTGCATGCGATATTAACATTATCTAAGAATTTCTGCATTCGGTTGGGTCACTTCTCTTTGGAATGGGCATAAATAAAGATCTTTTCCAGTCAGTTGACCAGATAGTTGTCTACCAAATCCTTGGCACAGATGAGTGAGTACCTGCAGTGCTACATCAGATTGCTGAAAGATTTCAATTTGTATTCTATTAATTCATGGTAACTTGTTCTTTGCCAATGCCTTCAATACACCTTGAGCTTCTTCCTTAAATATTATTTTCTGTAGACCATTTGCTACCTCTTTAAATGTTTGAACATCGACCATTTCTTTTTGGTACAGTGACGCTGTGTATTCCTTTCATCTTCTTTTGCTGCTTTCTGCATAAGTCAGTATTTTGCCCAGAGAATCCTTCAATATTTCAAATCAAGACTTGAATTTTTTCTTCAATTCACTCAGCTTGAGAAATGCTGAGTATGTTCTTCCTTTTTGGATTTCTAACTCCAGGTTTTTGCACATTTCATTATAATATTTGACTTTGTCTTCTTGAGCTGCCTTTTGAAACTTTCTGTTCAGCTTTTTTACCTCCTCAGTTCTTCCATTTGATTTAGCGTCTCTGTGATGGAGAACATGATCAGAGTCTCTTCTGACACCCATTTTGGTCTTTTCCTTCTTTCTTGTCTTCCTAATGACTTTTTGCTTTCTTCCAGTATGATTTTCATGATGCCATCCCACAACTCTTCTTGTCTTCAATTTTTAGTGTCTAATGCATCAAATCTGTTCTTCAGATGATCTTTAAATTCATGTGGAATATATTCAAGGTCATATTTTTGCTCTCATGGGCTTGTTTTAATTTTGTTCATCTTCAGCCTGACCTTGTATTTGAGCAATTGATGATCTGTTCCACAGTCTGCCACTGGTCTTGTTTTGACTGATGATATGGAACTTTTTCACCACCTCATTCCACAGATGTAGTCAATTTAATTTCTGTGTATTCCACCTGTGAGGTCCATGTGTTTAGTAATCTTTTATGTTGTTTTAAAAAGATATTTACAATGAACAAGTCTTACAAAATTCTATCATGCGATCTCCAGCATCATTTGTATCACCAAGGCCATCTTTTCCAACTACTGATCTTTCCTCTTTGTTTCCAACCTTTGCATTCCAATCATCAGTAATGATCAATGCATCTTGATTGCATGTTTGATCAATTTTAGACTGAAGACGTTGGTAGGATTTGTCAGTTTCATCATCACTGGCCTTAGTGGTTGGTGTGTAAATTTGAATAATGGTGGTATTAACTGGTCTTCCTTGTGGTTGGGTTGGTTATGTGTCCTAGAATCGGTTCTAACTCACAGTGGCCCTGTATAAAGGTTTCTGAGGCTGTAAATCTTTACAGGAGCAGAAAGCCTTATATTTCTTCTGTGGAACCACTGGTAGTTTTGAACTGCAGATTTTGAGATTAGCATCCTGACTCGCTACCACATTTTTGTAGTTGTATGGGTATTATCCTATCACAGTCAGCATTGTACTTCAAGACAGATCTTGATATGTCATTTTTAAACATGAATGTGATGTCATTCCTCTTCATTTTGTCATTCCCAGCATAATAGGCCATGAAATTGTCTGATTCAAAATGGTCAATACCTGTCCATTTCAGCTCACTAATGGATACTGATATTTATGTGTTTCATTTCGTTTTTGAAAATTTCCAATTTTCCTAGACTCATACTTTGTACATTACAGGTTTGGATTATTAATTGATGTTTATAGCTACTTCTTTTCATTTTGAGTTGTGTCTGATTAGCAAATGAAAGTTCTGAAGACTTTATTCCATTCACATCATCACAGTCAGTTCTATTTTGAGGAGGCAGCTCTTCCCCAGTCACATTTTGAGAGCCTCCCAATATGAAGGACTCATCTTCTGACACTATATCTGATAACATTCTGATGCTCTTCATCATGTTTCAATATTCAGTATTCATGTGCTGACTGTGTTCCACTGCTATTCATAAGGTTTTCAGTTACTAAATATTCTAAAATAGTCTATCACTCCTTCTTCCTAGTCTGTTTTCATTTGGAAGCTTAGCTGGAACCTATTCATCATGGGTGACCCTACTGATATTTAAAATATCAGTGGCATGACTTCCAGAATCACAGTAACACACAAGCCGCCACAGTACGACAAACAGACAAGTGGTGGATTGCATGTTGCTATGATTTTAGTAGCTAAGCCACAAGCATTTTAAATACCAGTAGGTTTTTTATTTCAACTGATCCCTCAAAATTAACCTGCCAATTGCTTCTTATTAATCTATTCTTGATAAGGAAGCTCTGCTGAATCCCATCCACCATGGTTCAGCCTGCTGGTATTGAAAACATCAGGGACATAGTTCCAGTATCATAGCAATATGCACACCACCACAGTATGACAAGTTGACATATGAGTGAGATCACATTGTAGGACTGTCTATTGTTTGGCTGAAAGTTGTATCAGAGAGGTCAATTTGGTACTAGGCTTGAAAAGTGTCTAAGGATTATAGCTTTGGGGTTCTGCCAAACTGTGTCATGCCAGTAAGCCTGGTCTTTTTTTTAATTATTTTGAGTTTTGATCCACTTCCCCCGGCTCCATTTTGTCTAGGACCTCTTATTATGATCTCTTTGAGAGTGGGTGTCATCTATTTTTTTTTTCTGATCTCACAATCAAGGGACGTGGGTTCTGTGTGGTCCATTAGTCCTTTGGGCTAATCATCTTCATGTACCTTTGAGTTGCATCTTTGCTCTAGATGAAGAGAGGTGGATAGTTGTACCTTAGATTTCCAAAAACTTAGGATTTTACATTAAGTGCAGTGGGAAGCCTTGGAATATTTCAAGCAAAAGGACAGCTGTTGCCTGAGTTATAGTTCAAACTCCATACCATTACACTATAGGTGGGAGGAAACAAATGGAGTGGACCAGGATGCTTTCAGAGAACTTTTAGATTATTGTTGTATTCCATATAAAAAGTGTGGGTGCAGTGATAAGAGTGATTACTTATGTATCAGAATAATTTACCTTTTGTTGTTGCTGCTGTTAGCTACCATTGAGTCATCTCTGACTCACAGAGTGCATGTGTAGAACAGAGTGAATATGCCCAGCTTTCTGCCATCCTCATTATTGTTTTGTTTTAGCCCTTTGCTGCTGCTACTGTTGGGTTGTTTCATCATTTACAGTAATTATCAATACATCGTGATTATATGTTTGATTATTTTCTAACTGAATAATCCTTTAATTTCATTATCACCGGCCTTATTGTTTAGTACGTAAATTTGAATAGTGGTATTAATTGGTCTTATTTGTTGTTGTTAAGTGCTGTTGAGTCAGTTCTGACGTACAGCAACACTGTATAGGGTTTCTATGGAGCAGCTAGTGGGTTTGAACCAATGACCTTGTGGTTAGCAATTCAGTGCTTATCCTACAGCGCCACACCGTGAGTACTGTATTCTTTGTAGGAGTATCCATATTTATCCTGTCACAGGCAGCTTTGTACTTCAAGATAGATCTTGAAATATTCTTCCTAGCAATAAATGTGACACCATTCCTCTTTAATTTGTCATTCTTGGCTTAATAAACCATTGCTGTTCTTGTTCTTAAGTGCCACTCAATTCTGACTCATAGTGATCCTGTATAGGGTTTCTGAAGAGTGGCTTGTGAGCTTGAACTGCTGACCTTTTGGTTCAAACCAGCCTTGCAGTCCAGAGCATTGACCCATAGCACCACATCAGGACTTCTAGTAAACCATTGTTGATATTGTTAAGTGCCGCTGAGTCAGTTCCAACTTATAGAGACCCTGTATAGGGTTTCCAAGGAGCAACTGGTGAATTTGAACTGCTGACTTTGTGGCATTAGCCCACAGCACTGCCCTGGGACTCAGTAATCCATATGATTTTCTAATTCAACATGGCCAATACTTGTTCACTTCAGTTCATTAATACCTATGATACTGATTTTTATGTGTTCCACTTCTTTTTTCATTGGCTGGCAATTTTTGCAGATTCATACTTTGTACATTCCACATTCTGATTATTAATGGATGTTTATAGTGATTTCTTCTCATTTTCAATGTGCCCTTTCAGCAAATGAAGGTCTTAAAAACTTGGCTCCATTCACATCCTTAAGGTCAGCTCTACTTTGAGGAGGCAGGTCATCCCCAGTCGTAATTTGAGTGTCTCATCTTCTAGCACTATATTAGATGATATTTCCCTTGTCATAAAGTTCTCAGTGAGTAAACATTCAGAAATGGTATGCTTCCCCACCTTCCTAGTCTGTCTTAGTCTGAAAACTGCATGAAACCTGTCCACCATGGGTGACCTTTTGGGTATTTAAAATAGCAGTGGCATAACTTCAAGCATCACAGCACAACACAAGTCACTGCAGTATGACAATCTGACAGACGAGTGGTGACCTTGGAAATATAGTTTTTAAGATAGAACAAAAACTAAACAAATCAAAAAAATCTTGCAATTAGTTTTTGTAAAAAAAATAATTAACAAACTCTCAGGTGATTAAGTGTGCTTTATTTTTTTTTTTTCCAACCAATCATGCATTTTGTTTCATCTCAATGATTACACTTCTTCCCTGTAACAACAGTTATCCTGCTTCTACTTTGAGGTTTCCCTTTGACATCTTATTTTTCAAAAATGAACAAAGTAAAAAAAATTGGTGTACACATACAAAACAAAAAATATATTTTCATTTAAATGTCCAAAGGGCACAGTTTGCAAGGCAACTTCCGGTCTTCAGGCACACAGCCTTTTTCATTCCATGTCATCACCTCCACCACTGTCTCTGCTTTTCTAGGTGGGATCTCACGCTCCACTCATGCTCTTCCATCTTGATGGTCTTGAGACCATCTGTCCCTGAAATGAAAGATTAACTACTTCCTCTTTTAGTTGCACATCTTCTACAATTACAGTTGTGACAATTGCAACTATGATAACAGTTTCTCACAATTGAATCACGAAATCCTATCACTATCATCCCCTATCCCCTTTCACCAGATCCATCTGGAAAACAAGAAAACTATTTAGTGGGGATTCCACCTTATACCCCTCATTTTGAAACTATGCACACCCATGAAAGTTTGTAAGCCAACCACTTTGTGCCTTTATAACCCCCATTTCTGATAGCCAATGTCCATGGACACAGGCCTCGCTCTATGTACTAGAGCTGAGAGTGAAGTGACCAGCTGGTCTGAAGTGGGGAGATGCAGCCAGGAACTCCCAAATTTGAAGATAGTACCCATTTGACCTAGCTGATCAGAACATGACCAGATGAAGATAAAGAAGTTTGATACTATGAGTAAATGTAAATTGTTACAATTTGATTAACTGGACCTTTGCTTATGGATGCAGTTGCTCAAAATTCTAATCAAAATGGGAGGATTCTTCATATCAAACATCAAGCTTATTTCCTCAGTACACTGGATTGATAGGGACCAGCAACTTACACATAGGTGAGTAAGTGTACTTCTTTTACTCAACCAGATAGTTAGTAGCTAAGTTAAGAATAAAAGTAGTCCCCAGATTATGAATGTCTGACTTACAAACAACTTGTATTTACCCATTGTTGTTGTTGTTGTTAGGTTCCATCGAGTCAGTACCAACCCATAGCGACCTTATGCACAGCAGAACAAAATACTGCCCAATCCTGGGCCAACCTCACTACTGTTGCCACGCTTGAGCCCATTGATGCTGCCACTTGGCCAATCCATCTCATTAGGGGTCTTCCTTTTTTTCTCTGAGCTTCCACCTTACCAAACATGATATCCTTCTCCAGCAACTGTCATACTTGTGGCTTGTGAGTTGCTGTAATTCTGAAAGCTATGCCACCAGTATTTTAAATACCAGTAGGGTCACGCTCTGGTAGCTCTGGTAGCGTAGTGGTTACGAATAGGGCTGCGAACCTTAAGGTCAGCGGTTCGAAACTACCAGCTGCTCCGCGGGAGAAAGATCAGGCTTTCTACTCCCGTAAAGATTTACACCCTCGGAAACCCTGTACAGGGTCGCTATGGGTCGGAACCAACTCTAGGGCACTTAACAACAACAACAACAACAAGGGTCACGCATGGTGGACAGGTTTCAGATGAGCTTCCAGATGAAGACAGACTAGGAAGAAGGAATGACAAACTACTTCTGAATATTTAGTCCCTGAAAACCTTATGAATAACAGGAAAACTTGACCTTTAGTGTCATGTAAATCTGCCCTCTCTTTGAAATGTTTGAATAAACCCCTATTCACAGCAAAAGCTTCATCACAATTACCTTCACTGTACAAGCAGTTTTTAAATGATTGAAAAGGCTTCAAGTCTTTTCTTGCACTGAAATGTGAACTGTATTCATCTGGTGACTTACCTACAAACTCTGAAGACATCGTTAGAACAGATCTTGTTCCTAACTCAGCGACTGCTTGTATACCATTAAGTCTTAACAAAGCTAATGCTATAGGGCTGCCAGTCCAAGGCAGAAGTGATCACTACTTTATCCTGATCTAAGATATTGTAACATGCACTCAACTCCAACTGTCCTTGTACCCATGACCCAACCTCTTCAAGACATGGAAGGTCTATCCAACCCAGTCACTATCCCAAGAATACCATGGCAGTGCTCATAGAGCAGAGTTAGGATGTAGAAGACTGGTTTGAATCTGGGGCATCAAGAGGCAGGGAACTTGCAGCCAATAAATTATCCTGGTGAGGTAGAAAGGTAGTGAAAGGTAGAATCACATGTGAATTAAAACTCCAAGTTTACAAAACACAAATTAAAAGATAACAGTATTAATAATTTCAAGATGGCAACCCCAAACATGAGGTCCCCTTCTAAGTGCAAAGTCCTGTGCAACCACAGTGGTCACATATCAGTGAAGCCTGAAATACACTAAAAACATGTTGTTGTTGTTGTTGTTAAGTGCCATTGAATCAACACCAACTCATAGTGACCATAGGGCTTCCAAGGAACAGCTCATGGGTTTGAACCTCTGACTTTGTGATTAGCAGTCCAGTGCTTATCCTACAACACTACACCAGGAATCCACACATAGAAACCATCACATATAAATCCCTCCAATTTCTTCCATTCCACAAATTTACCTGTACTTGTATTTATTTTTGCCTGCTTATGCATATCATGTCCAAAACAATAGCCCCACCTAAACTTCTAATATCATTCCTTTCCTGTCTTCTAATCAAACTTGATCTTTCAATTATACCATCTTATTCCAGCAGATGAAGTTGAGTACATTGACATTATCTTGTGATAGCTCCTATTTCCTCTGCTACAAAGTCAACCATATAGGCAAAAATACAGAATAGTCACCATTTAGGACTTTAATCTTCGATTCACTTCTCATACTATGTAAAATCTTACTTATTTCTAAATGACTTTTCTGAATTCATTCTCACCAAAATCCACCATATTTATATTGTGACTGATTCATCAAATAGATAAAAAAAGTAATGAATATATGCAAGTTTATTAGGGAAGAATGTAAATAAAGGAAAAGTTCCATGAAACCAAACCAAAAAACTAAGCCTATTGATGTCAAATCCATCCCAACTCATGGCAATCCTATGTGTTACAAGGTAGAACTTCTCCATAGGATTTTCTTGGCTATAATCTTTACAGAGCAGATCACCAAGCCTTTATCTCATGATATAATTGTACTGGTTCAAACTTCCAATTTAGATTAATTGTTATTTTTAAGTGTTGCTGAGTCAATAACTACTCATAGCTACTCACAATAAGGTTTTTAAGGGTTTGAACTGCTGACCTTGTGGTTCACAGTCCAGTGCTGATCCTACAGCACCACACCAGGAGTAACTGATTGCAAATAGATTGCTCTACCCAGGAATCTTAATGCCCTGCAAAGCATGGCAATTATGAATCACAGTTCAAAATGTCTGGAGAGTGATTTGTACTATATCCTGTGCCAGTTTTGGACTCCTGAAAAGCAGATACCAAGGTAAAATTAGAAGTGTCAAGAGATTAATTCTGAGAACTGTCACAAAGGATAAAAATAAGAGGGAGCAGGAGTAGGCAGGAAAAGTTTTCAGAATGTATTACAGAATTTACACCTGAGATAGAAGAGAAAGAAGGGAGGTTTGGGCTGAGACAGGTCCAGATTTTTTTAGTTCTGAGATTGCCTCAATCATATCTAATGGGAATCCCTGAGCAAATACTGTCTGTTAGAGGTGTCTACCTCAAGCAAAAATGACCCAAATCTCTTCCCTCTACAATGTCCAATCACTGCTTTGGAACTTTGCAGAGGAAGCATGACTTTAGCATAGTATCACAGGGATCTGAGGGTATGGTAGTCAGAGGCCATCAATGAACTATGCTCTCTTCAGCAGGTTTTCTTGAAGGGAGAATCCAAGCCACAATCCACCATTTGCATCTGTACCAGTTGCACTTTTCCATGCATGTTTGGGGAGTAGTTCATTCATAGCCTTCACTCTTTCTTCCTGATGAGATTCTTAGAAGAGGGACATTAGTGGGACAAACTAGAGCCCCCATTGTTATAATAGATCTGAGGGATGCAAATAGTTTTCACCCTTTCCCTCCTCTACTATTCATTTTTAATTAGTTATCACCAGCAGGCTTACGGACTTCACTGGTGGTATGAGTCAGATATACTTGCCTGAGGAATCTAAGTCTGAAGAACTAATCATATGCTTCTCAAGTACAGGTTGTTGCTCTTATTAGTCACATCCTCCTTATGTAGAGGTTGCTACAGATGTCTTTGACAGATACAATATTTAAGGAAATATGAAGACGAACTCAAATGGATCATCTATTTCTCTTGTTCCCATTATTTAAGAATAACCCTAACTGCTCTTGCTTTCAGGGTCAAATATCACTTCCAAAATATTAATTCCTTTCTGACCTTTTGTTCCCTGAACATAAGAGGATACATCCTCTTTTGGAACTTCAACATTGTAGATTTCAGAGTTGCTGGAACAGAAAGCACGAAGTCCTGTGTCACTGGCAGTGATGGTAATTGAAGCTACTCCTTATGTAGCTTGGCTCCTGAACCCATGTATTCTTCTTATTGAAGAAACAGTGTACATAGAGGGTCTCAGTTTAATGTAAATATGACATGTAGAAGGTTGGTGCCTGAAATTTGCAGAGTATTAGCTTAGAGTTGTTACTTTAACTACATCCTAAGCAGACAAATTCCATGGCCCAAATATACTTAAAAATATAACTTCACAATAATGGATTAACAAAAGGAGACTATATTAATAGAGTAGACTAAAGTAAAGGTCTTGTAATGAATAGTCGAGGAGACAAAAGATAAGATATTAAATGTAGCAATAGACATAAGAAGAGTCTTCAAAATATACTTAGGAGTCATAGTTAATTGGTCTTAGTTAGTTATTAAATATGGATATTGCTGTTGCTTTTGTTAATCGTCGTCAAGTTAGTTTCAATTCATAATGCCATAGAGTTTTCAAGGAGCAGCTGGTGGGTTTGAACTGCTTATTTTGTGGTTTGCAGTCCAGTGCTGATCCCACAGCACCACACCAGGAGTCCAAATATGGATATTAAGGGGAGTAAACAATTAATGATAACTCTAGAAACATGGAGTCCTGGTATGGTACTGTGGGTTAATGCACCAGATTGCAAAGCCTTTTGAACTGCAAGGCTGGCAGTTCAAGCTCACCAGCTGCTCTTAGGAAACCCTACCCAGGGTCACTATGGGTCGGAACTGACTGGATGGCACTTAACAACAACTAGAAACTTGAGAGGGAAAGACAAAGATGACATTAAGATATAGAATACAGGAGTGTTTAGGGTAAACATAAAGACTTTGATATGGGATATGCACTGTTTGAAGTACCTGGTAGATTCTTTCAGTAAATTCATGTAAGAGTGGAATACAGATCAATTTGGAGCTACAGCTTTTAAAGTTATCTACACATATATTGTATTTAAAGTCATTTGGGTGGTTTAATTTATTTTGAAGAACTTAGCAAGAATCCATGACCAAACACACAACTTCTAGGAAATATTCATATTTAACATTTGGAGGAAGAGAAATCAACAAAG
>NW_006408569.1:11404930-11436569 GCF_000296735.1 Chrysochloris asiatica | reverse complement strand
GCAGTTCGAAACTACCAGCTGCTCCGCGGGAGAAAGATGAGGCTTTCTACTCCCGTAAAGATTTACACCCTTGGAAACCCTGTACAGGGTAGCATAGTGGTTACAAATTGGGCTGCTAATCTCAAGTGGTTCTGTGGGAAAAAGATGAGGCTTTCTGACTTTCTGCTCCCACAAACTTTTACAGCCTCGGAAACCCTATGCAGAGTCACTATGGTTGGAATCAACTTGACAGCACTTAACAACAACTTTATATATGACATAAAGGATTTGTGGAATAAAAGGTTTATCACTGCTGATGATAGATAAAGCAAGGAATTACTTAAGGGGCAACTAGATTTAGCAATGATACATTATAAACCAAAAATCAGGTAAATGCTGACATTTTAACAGTTGCAGTAATGTTGGGACAGAATTTCTACTGTAGTGAATTAGGGAGTGAACAGAAGAGAGGAGTTTTCCAAAATTCAATAGGCTTTCAAAAAGTTTGATAATAAGATAAAAAGAGGCAAATAGGGCAATAGTTTAAAGGAACAATCAGCTTAAGGGAATTGCTCGCTTGAGGGAAGGTGGGTTTTTTTTTTTTTTTTTTAAAAAAGAACCTTCCTATATGACAAAAGAGGAAACCAGTGAAAAGGAAGGCATAAAAAATTAGGCGGCATAACAAATCAGTAACAGTACTGAAGTAAGTTTGAGGGACTATGGAAAGAAAACATTGGAAATAGCTAGCTTTAAAAAGGCAGCACCTCTTTCCTCTCCCCCTCGATGGAGATTAAGATATTTGAAAACTTGCTTACACTCAGTCCATTCGACCATGCTACTGCTGCCAATTTTCAATTACCTCTTATAATGTATAGAGGGCAGAAGTAAGGAGAATCCAAATTTGAATATGACCTGAAAATCTGTGATCTACATGGTCAAAATGCAAGGTTGAGAAGGTGGCTATGGTGGAATAGTAGTGAAGAAAATCCATAGGGAGAAAAGAAAATATAGCATTTATAAACGGAAGCAAGTTTTTAAAAAGATGTGATAGGGAATTGATTTTTTGCATTAACAAACTTACAATAACAAGTAAGCCATATGCAGAAGTTAACCTTTATAAAGAGCTGTTCACAAGTATTGAAGCTGTATAAGTGTGCTCTAGTGTTCTGACACTGAGTATATTATTGTGCATATGCGTAAAAAAAAAAAAAAAGCAAATGTTTGGAAAACTGTTTAGTTACGTTATTTGCATTTTATTTTTATTTGTTTGTTTCTCTCAATCACTTTCAGACAACAAAGTCACTAAAGTTATTTCTAGAGCTTTACAGTGCAACATTAAGTTCATCATATTGAAACTCCAGTGATAGGCTTCCACTGAAATAGAGGACTGATAGAATCTGGAAGGATGAATCTATGGTACACTGCTATGTCAGCAAAGTTGCCATTTGCTGAATAAGAACTGATAAACAGAAAAATCAATTTAAACAATCCTAACAGTTAATCCATTCTAGCGGGTATTACCAACTCCAGAAAGAGTGGGTATGCTAGATATTAAAATAAGCACTAAAGGTTAGAAAGAGAATATTTGAAAACTTCTTTGCTAGCATATTTTTAAGTACTTTTTTATTTACTGAACACAGACATTTAACATAATTTTGATAATGTGTTTAATAGTTCTAGTGCACAGTATGGTTATCATAAGATATTTGTATTACTGATAAGGATTTCAATACAAGTATAATAATTCTAACTAAGAAACTAATTTCAATTTGAAATTTTCTTTAATTGCCACATCTCCCCTTCAGTTCCAATATGAATTTTCTTACTAGAGTCTGAAAATACCTTTTCATATAATCTCATGTATTTTAATTTGAATATTTATTTGAAAAAAAATTCAAAAAAATCTAGTACAGAAACATCAATTTTGTTGCATGAAAGATATGAGTGATGTCATGTAAAACAGTGAAATAAGAAGCTCCAGAGATCGGGTCTTCCCCATAAATAAAAAAATGAACTGAAAAGAGCAATTGTAATCCATTATTTTGGGACTCTAACTTGATCAGACATTTACACCAAACAGATAAGTTCCCCATAAGAGAAACACCTGCTGACTTTTTGTAGGTGAACAGCGTCCACTCATAAGTTACCATCCCCAATTCCTCAGACCCAACCCAATGGTGAGGAAGGTGGCCTGTATTCCTAGTAAGCTGGCTGGTGCTATACAGACAGTGGAGACTTTGCCCTCTAACAATGTGATGTTGCACAGTTTGTGCAGTTTGGTTTGTCTGGTGGTTCCCTGAGACATGATTGTGGCTGCTTTGGTACCCTTATACTGCTTCTGAAAGCAGCAATTTAAAGGGCCAATGAACCTCTTTTCCCTTTTTCTTTTCTTTTTTTTTTTCTGTGAAATCAGCCAGGTCACTGATTGACTGCTGAGAGAACAAAATTGGATCACACACTTTGCAAAAATAGCTTAGAAATATCACTAAACAAATATTTGACTATATCTTTTATCAAGCAGCAACAACAATTCCTAAAGAATGAGATAATCTAGTATTTTTTAAATATTTTTTTTTTTATAATTGTTTTTTCCCTGGAGTGGAAGCAAATAATAGCTGAGCACAGGTTACAGAACAGATTTCTCAGTACCATGCACATCTTGCAGGGTGGTCTTTGCAAAAATATTTAGGAGAAACGGTTGAGCATATGAACTATTATGACCTCCAATGACTAAAATATATCACAATCCATGGGAAAACAGAAGAATCTGAGTTCCAGAGTTGTCACATTATGAACAGTCAAATGCCCTAGTTTCAACAAAATATAATAAGGCAAAGAAGGAAACATAAAGGCCAGTTCAAGCACAAGAAGGAAACAAAGTGACAGAAATCATTCCAATAGAATCCCATAGAATTGACAGATTAGAAAACTTTAAAAACAATATTAAATATGCATAGAGAACTAAGAAAACAACTGACAATGGACTAAAAGAAATTAGGATAATGAAACAGAATATATATATTTTAATGGAGATAGAAACTATAAAAAGTAACCATTCAGAATTATTAGAGCTGGAAAAAAAACATGAAAATTTAAATGAAAAATTCAGTGAAAGGACTCAGAAGCAAATCTGAGCTGGAAAAGGATTAACCAATAAGGCAATCAAAATTAGTCATTTAGTCATTGCTAATATCTAATGGACCTTGACAGGAAGCAGAGAATATCAGAAAGATATTTACTTTTGCTTTAATGGCTATGCAAAACATTCAACTGTGTTGATCATAACTATGGATGACTAGGGATAACATTGCTAAGAATGGGAATTTCAGAACACCTCAGTGTGCTCACATGGGACCTGTACATAGACCAAGAGGCAGTTGTTAGAACAAAACAAGGGAACAGTGAATGGTTTAAATCAGGGAAGGTGTGCAGCGTGGGTATATCCTTTAACCATACTTATTCAATCTTTATTCTAAGCAAACAATCCCATAAACTGGATAATATGAAGAAAAGCATGACATCAAGATAGAAGGAAAACTTAACAACTTGAGATATGCAGTTGACCCAATCTTGCTTGCTGGAAACAAAGAGGACTTGAAGGACTGATGAAAATCAAAGGCTACAGTCTTCACTATGGATTGCACCTCAATGTAAAGAAAATAAAAATCCTCATAACAGGACCAAAGAATTGTTGTTAAGTGCAACAATAATTGTTGTCAAGTGCAACAGACTATAAGTCTGTTGTTCAGACTTACAGTAACCCTGTGTAGAGATTTTCAAAGAGTAGCTGGTGAGTTTGGACCTCCAACCTTGCAGTTAGAAGCTCAGTGCTTATTCTACAGCACAACACCAGGGCTCCTGGATCAATATCTAACATTATGATAAATGGAGAGAAGATTGAAGTGGTCAAAAACTACACTTTGCTTGGATCCACAATCAACAGTTTCAAGATCTGCTACAGAAGATCTCTTTAAAGTGTTAAAAAGGAAAGATGCTAGTGTGAGGACTAAGGTGCGCCTTATCCAAGCCATGGTGTAGTCAGTCATCTCTTATGAATGTCAAAGTTGGACAGTGAATAAGAAAGACTGCAGAAGAATCATTGCATTTGAATTATTGTGTTGGCCAAGAATATTGAAAGTACCATGGATTGCCAGAAGAAGACACACATTTGTCTTAGAAGAAGTACAGTCAGAGTGGTGAAATGCCTGCATTAAAAGAGAAGAAAGGCCTCAAATAAATAACTAAACGTTATACCTTGAGGAACCAGAAAAGAAGAGCAAACTAAGCCAAAAGCTACCAGAAGGAAGGAAATAACAAAGATCACAAAAGAATTAAGTATAATAGAAAACAGTAAAACAATACAGAGAATCATGTAACCAAAAATTGCTTCTTTGAAAAGATCGATCAAATCGACAGCCCTTTAGCTAGACTGACAAAGAAAACAAGAGACGATGCAAACAGTTAAAACTAGAAATGAATGTGAGTACACTTCTGCCTTTACAGAAATAAAAATTATTACAGGTGAGCAATGATGAACAATTGTGCACCATCAAACTGGATAACTGATTAAACAGGCAATTTCCCAGAAACATATAAGCTACCTAAATTGACTCAAAAAGTAAAAAAAAAAAAACTCAACAGATACATAAAAGGTGAATAAATTGAACCAGTTATCAAAAATCTAAAATGGAAAGTCCAGGACCAGATGACTTCACTGGGGAATTCTACTAAACATTCAAAGAAAAATCGATGCTAATCTTTCTCAAACTCTGCCAAAATTATAAGAGAACAGTTCCTAACTCATTCTGTTAAGAGCTGACAAGTACATCACAAAAAAAGAAAACTACTTCCAATACACAATTAAAAAAGAGAAAACTACAAGGCATTATCCCTTTAAATATAAGTACAAATACCCTTAACAAAACACTAGAAAACCATGTCCAACAGCATAGTTAAAGGATTTTAGTACATGAGCACATGAGCTACATGGCATGATAGGAAAATTAAAGGTATCCATATTGGCAAAGAGAAAGTAAACCTCTATTTGCAGATGATATGATTCTATACATTTAAAAAAAAAACCCAAATACTCAGTATAAAAGCTACTAGACCTCGGAGGATTCAGCAAAGTGGCAGGGTATAAGATCAACATCCAAAAATCAATTGGATTTTTCTATACCAATAACGACAGTGCTGAAAAGGAAATTAGGAAAGCAATACCAATTACAATAGCCTCCCAAAGGATGAAATATTTAGGAATAAACGTAACCAGAGAAACAAAGGACCTATACAAAGAAAACTACAAAACGCTTCTACAAGAAACCAAAGAGACTTACAAAAATGGAAGAATATACCATGCTCCTGCATAGGAAGACTTAACAATGTGAAAATGTCAATACTGCCCAAAGCAATGTACACATATAATGCAATCCCAATCCAGATTTTAATGACATTCTTCAAAAAGATGGAAAAAAATAACTACAAACTTTATATGGAAAAGAGACCCAGAATAAGCAAAGCACTACTTAAGAAGAAGAACAAGGTAGGAAATCTCTCACTCCATGATTTCAAATTTTACTACACAGCTACTAGTGGTCAAAACAGCCTGGTACTGGTACAATGAAAGATACATTGATCAAAGAAACAATTGAGAATCCGGAAAATCACCCATGCACATACAGCCAACTGATATTTTACAAAGTACCTAAGTATATTGCATGGGGAGGAGATAGTCTCTTCAACAGATGGTGCTGGCAGAACTGGAAAATGATATGCAAAAGACTGAAACAAGACCTTCACCTCACCCCCTATACAAAAATCAACACAGCATGGATTACAGACCTAAATGTGAACCCCAGAATTATAAAGGTCATGAATGAAAAAATAGGGACCAATCTGAGGCTCTAATACAGGGCACACACAGACAACCAAAATTTTTGAGAATTACACAAACAAAAGTAGACAAAATAGATTATTGGGACATAGTAAAAATTAAAAATTTATGTGCATGAAAATACTTCACCAAAAGAGTAAAGGGAACCCACAGAATGGGAAAAAATCTTTTGCAATGACACAGCAGACAAGGGACTCATTTCTAAAATATATAGGAACCTACAGCATCTCTACAAGAATTAAAAAATGGGCACAGGACATGAACAGACACTTCACCAAGGAGATGTGGGCAGCCAACAAAAATGTTCACAATCACTAGCCATTAGAGAAATGCAAATCTAAACAACAATGAGATATCATCTCACACCAGCAACAACAGCAAAGATCAAAAAAGTAGAGGGAAATAAATGCTGGCTAGGATGTGGAGAGACTGTGACCCTCCTACATTTCTGGTGGGATTGCAAAATGGTCAAACCGCTCTGGAAAACAATATGGCGATTCCTCAGAAGTGTGGAAATTGAGATACCTTATGATCCAGCAATTCCTCTACTTGGTATTTACACGCAAGAAATATGAGCCATAACACGAGTAGATATATGTACACCAATGTTCATAGCAGCACTATTTACAATAGCAAAAAGATGGAGACAGGCTAAGTGTCCATCAATGGAAGAATGGATAAACAAACTTTGGTACATACACACAACGGAATGTTATGCTACCTTGAAGAATAACAAGGAAGCTGCAAGCCACCGCATAGCATGGATGAACCCTGAGGACATTATGCTGAGTGAAATCAGTCAGTCACAAGAGAAGAAATACTGCAAAGGACCATTATTGTAAAATATTAAGAAAAAGTGCCCACACTAAAATAGGGGAAAAAATTATTTGTTGGTTACCAGGCTTTATGTGGTGGGGTGAGGGGAGGAAGTGGAAAGTGGAGCACAAGGTAGGGAATAGACACCGAATAGTTTGGGTGCTGGGTTGGGGGTGTCAATACACTCTAGTGTATTCTAAGGGGAAGGGGACAGGAAGAACAAGGTGGATAGGAGAACAGTTAGGCAGGTTTGCATGGGCTAAATAGGACAGAGGTAAATAATGATGTAAGCACAAACTTACACCAACAGGGCTCTGTGATACAAGGATTGAGGCATGGTTGGAATCATTAAAAGTGGGTAAATAATGTTAAGATGCTTGGCTATCTTAGTTCCTCTTACCTACTTTTGTAAAATAAACACTTGAGAGAGGGAGAAAGGAATAGCCAGAAAAATCACCATAGAAAGCTTGTAAATCCGTATTCAGCCTATAACTGACTGGAATGTATAAACTGGGGCTACAACTTGCCCAGTGAAGAAGGCTTCCTGTGGAGCCTTTGCCTTGCACAAAATCATAGGTGGAATTCTGATCCCCATCCAGAATCTTCTTAAGTTGGAAATTTCCACTTGAAAGGACGAGCAGAACAGCCTAGAGTGGCTATAAGAACAGAATATACTTCTTGAAAGAAAGACCAGCTTGAAAAGTCAAAAACAATAATGGCAGTCTGATTCACGACTACAAGAACAAGCCAGTTGTTCCCCAGGAGCCATCAAGGCAGGTGGTCGGACCCTCAGAACAAACCCCTTTCCAAGAATAATACTAAGTGGAATACACGAGCAGGCATGTGGGCTTGCTGCTGAACTCGTTGGTCACTGATAAGTGGGGGGAAAACAGCAATGAAGTTGCAAGCTAAGTCTGACCACAATCAATAGATTCCTGTTAACCTGGATTGAGACCTGGTTGGCCAGCAGTATGACGAGATCTGGGGATTCCTGGGCCCAGGGACAGGGACAGAGGACCAGAGAGGAGCATGAAGCATCCAGCTGATATGAAGTGAGGGGAGATGCACAAGAACACCTATACCTGCAGATAGTACCCACTTGACCTGGCCTTAATGGCTGGATGATCAGAACTCGACTAGAGTAAGAAAAAAAGAGGAAAAAAAGACTCATCTGATACAGTTTGATGAACTTGACCTATGCTTGTTGACGCAGTAGGTCAGAGGGAATAAATCTTTACGGCGAGATATACCTTGGTATACAGGGTCAACAAGGATGGGCAACTTAGACATTGGCTACCCAAAATGGGGGAGCTAGAAAGGCAAAAAAAAAGTGACTGGCTCAAGCTTTCAATAGGGAACCTAGTTCCAGAGGGTGGGGGGAAAGGTAGAATCTCTACTGAGTTGTTCCCATCCTGTCTAGATGGGGCTGGTAAAAGGAGATGGGGATAAGACTCTTGTGGTTCAGTAGTGAATGATTGCTATCAGGATTGACTGTGAGTGTTGGAAAGTTAAAGGTAGACATTTTATAACAAAAGGAAGGGAGTGGTATATTTTGCAGTCCAGGATTGGGGATCCCTGGAACCATCAAGGGAGAAAAGCAAAGTGCAAGACTCTATCCAGAGAAGCAGTGATGTCAGAGATGGAGAAGAGACAATGATGTGGAGAGTTGTAGCAGCTGGGGATTTTAGACTCAAAGAGGGAGAGGGGCTATGTGCTGATGACCAGGGGGAAGGCTTGGGGGTGTACCTTTTGGTTGTTTGATGATGCATGCAGGAGATTGTAATCATTGCAATGAAATGAAATAAGATAGGATGAATGTAAAGCTAATGTTCTGCCATGTAAGCTATCACATAATTCACAATAAAAAGATAAAAACAAACAAACAAACAAACAAACAAACAAAAAACCAGTATTGTACTTATTTAGGAATAGACATCTGAAGAGACTTCAAAAAGTTTGTGGAAAAGTTGCATTATCCATGAAATTTTGGAAGCTCATCATATATCGTAGTGGAATAGAATTAAGAATCTGTATCTATAGTTAATTGATTTGTAGTCTTTTTAATAGATGGATGTCCAAGTGCAAAAGAATAAAATTATACCAATATATCACAGCATATATACAAATTAACTCAAAATAAATTAATGAACTAAATACAATAACTAAAAGCATAAAACTCAGAGAAGAAAACATAGGGGCAATGCTTTAGAACCTAGCTTTTGACAACATATCTTTAGCTATGACACCAAAAGCATAAGCAACTAAAGAAAAAATACATACAATGGACTTAATAAAAATTAAAACTTCTGTGCAAGAAAATGAAGAGGGAATCTACAGAATAGTTGAAAATATGTGATAGTCATACATCTGATAATGGTTATACATCCAGAATATATAAGACACCTATACAACACAACAACAAAAGACCAAACAACCCGATTTTTAAATGGGCAAATAAATAAACATTTATTCAAAGAAGATATAAACATGTCCAACAGGCACATGAATAGATGTTTCACATCATTAGTCACAATGAGATACACCTTCACATTTACTTGTTTTTATTGTTACATGCAGTGGAGTCCCTTCATAGCTACCCTATGCACAGCAGAATTAGACATTGCCCAGTCCTGCACCATCCTCACAATTGTTATTAATGTTCGAGCCCATTATTGCTGCCACTGTGTCACTCCATCTCATGGGAGGGGGTTCCTTTTTTTCACTGACCCTCCACTTTGTTAAGCACAATGTCTTTCTCCACAGGCTGGTATATTATGACAACATACCCAAAGTATGAGAGACGAAGTTTCACTATCCTGTCTTCTAAAGAGCATTCTGGTTGTACTTCATCCAACAAAGATTTGTTTGTTCTTCTGTCAGTCCATAGTACTTGCAATATTTTTGGTCAATTCCATAATTCAAATAGATGCTTCTATAGGATTCTTAGTGTGGCACTGTGGATTAATGTGCTGGACTACAAGGTCAGTTTGAACCATAAAGTTGGCGGTTCAAGCTTACCAGCCACTCCTTGGAAACCCTATACAGGGTCGCTATGGGTCAGAACTGAATTGACAGCACTTAACAACAACAAACAGTTTTCCTTATTCACTGTCCAATTTTCACATGGATTTGAGGCTATTGAAAATACCATGACTTGGGTCAGGCACCCCTTAGTCCTCAAACTTACATCTTTTCTCTTTAACACTTTAGGAGGTCCTTTGCAGCAGATTAGTCAAATGCTATACATGCTTTGAATTCTTGACTCCTGCATCCACAAGTGTTAATTGTGGATCCAAGTAAAATGGAGTCTTTGACAACTTCAATCTTTTCTCCATTTATCATGATACTATTTACTGGTCTAGTCATGAGGATTTTCATTTTCTTTACTTTGAGGTGCAATCCATACTGAAGGCTGTAATGTATGAAATTCATTAGTATTTTAAGCCCTCCTCACTTCCTACAAGCAAGATTGTGTCATTTGCATATCGCAGTTTAATGAGTATTCCTACAATCCTGATGCCTCACTCTTCTTCGTATAATGGGACTATTTGCTCAGCAGACACATTTGATAAGTATGGTGAAATGATACAACCGAGATGCACACCTTTGACTATTATCAGAAAAGTTAAGGAAAAAAAGTTTTGGAGAGGACATCCTTTGCGGGTGGGGATGCAAACTAGTGTAGCCTTTGAAGAAAACAATTTGGTGATTCCTCAAAGAATTAAACACAGAATTTCCTTGTGACCCAGCAATTCCATTCCAGGATCATAAAGTATACACTCAAAAGACTTGAAATCAAACACTAAAACAGCTATTTGCATTTATACATTAATATTAATTGTAGCATTATTTACAAAAGTCAAAAGATAGAAATAACCTAAATGTACATCAATAGATGAATGGATAAACAAAATGTAATATCTACATACCAAGAAATATTATTCAGCCAAAAAGAGAAATGAAGCTCTAATGCATGCTACCACATGGATGAACCTTAGAAGCATATTTTAAGATAAATAAGTAAGACTCAAACATTGTATGATTTCACTTGTATAAAATATCTGGAAAATATTTATGGGTGTAGTAGCTCAAAATACCAACTGAGAGGGAAGGAATCTTCACATCAAAGATCAATCCTATCCCTTCTGTACACAGGGTTCATAGGGACGGGCAACTTAGACATAGGCTACCTAAAATGAGGGGGCTATAAAGGCACAAAGTAACATGCTTACAAGTTTTCAAGAGGAAGTTTAGTTTTAGAGTGTGCAGGGCAAGGTAGAATCCTCACTGAATAGTTTTCATCTTGTTTAGATGGGTGTGGTGAAAGGAGAAGATAATAAGAGTCTTATGATTCAATAGTTAGTAACTGTTATCATAACTAACTGCGATGGTCACAACTGTAAAGGTAGAAGTTTTGTAACAAAAATGGAGGAGTAGTTAATCTTACAGCCCACGAACAGAGGACCCAGGACCATTAAGGGAGAAGAATGAATAGAATGTGGGACCTTATCTAGAGAAGCAGTGGCACCAGAGATGGAGGCAGAGACTATGAGATGGAGAGATAGAGCAGCTGATGACTCCAGACTCATGGAAAGAGAAAGGTTGTTTGCTGGTGGCCAGAAGGCAAGTTTGCAGAATGTGCCCTATGGTTGTTAAAATGATTATATATTCCTGAGTGTTTTTCTGTACATTCAAAACAAAAAACAGAAAACAAAACAAAACAAAACAAAACAAAAAAACAGAGGGAATAGAAGGAAATACTGTTGGATGATGATTCATTTAGGAGATTGTAGTCATTGCAATAAAATGAAATAAAATAGGATGAGTGTAAAATTGATCTTCTCCCATGTAAATTATCACTCAATTCAGGATCAAAACTTAAAAAAAAAAAATGTATCTGGAATAGGAAATGTCTAGTAAGAAGTTGATCAGTGATTACCAAGGGATGGAGGGAATAGACAGTTATTACTTAAGGGCTATTGCGTTTTTCATTAAAATAATGAAAACTTTTTTTGTGGAAATTGATAGTAGTGATAATAGCACAGTATGGTGAATGTGATTAATGTCACAATTGTACACATAACACTGGTTGAAACAGCAATTTTTGTGATATATATTTAACCACAATAAACAAAATGTAGCCAACCTATTCTGATATGCACAACATATTAATAGCTCCATTTCAAATGTGTTTTAAGAAAACACAAATAATATACTACTTGTATATGAAATCATGTAACACTATAAGTATTGATTAGGTGGAAAACATTTATCTCCCTGACCCTTCTTTAAATGATATTACACTAAGTATTGGTGAGTGGCGTTCGATGTAGCAAATCCTCTTTGAAAGAAGTTAACAGCAGCACATTCACAATGAAATTATTGTAAATTGGCAGGATATATGAAAGTCAAAATAATGCTTTGCTGAGTACACGCTGACATAGGTTTAATATGAAAGATTTAACTTGGCACTGATATTGTTATGTATGTGCATGCATTTTTCCAATTAAAGAAGCCAGATTTCCACTGGCATTTCAATGATCACTCTGCATGGGTCAGGTAAAGTACATGGAGATTACATTGATAAGAAATGCAGGAATTGTCTCTAAATCCAGATATTTTCTAGTATTACTTCAGTGTTGGCTAAGTTCATCATTGAACTGAACAACATTGTCTGTTTTGTATGGGATATACAATTATGAGTACTGTGCTTTGTGCCATTATTTCTTCAAATCTCACAAACCTCCTCTATTTTCTTGATTATGTCTCTGGTTAATCTCAGAAATACTGAATCACGGAACAGATTAGAATTTAAATGCTGTAAGGATTCACTGTCTTGGAATATTTAAAAAGCTCAACCTTTTAACTTCACACTTTGTTCTTTTGATTCTAAGGTGCTTGTTTGCATCTTTACCTTACAGAGCCTAGATACAAAGCACTTCTGTTGGTACAGAGCTTAATTATAATCCATGTTCTTTTGAATTAAACAATCACCACCAGGGCAACTGGTAAAAAAAAAAAAAAAAAGAGTGCAATAATAAATTATTTAAAAAGGAGTGGCATTAAAGTGGAGATCAGGAATATTGTGGTGAATATGAGAAATTCAACTTTAAAAGTAAGTCAGAAGGAAAAGGGAAACATGATTTCACATAAATATAGCATCACAGATAAAATACAGATCTTCTAGGATGTCTGCAATAAGCCTATCCAGATCAGTAAATATGTATTCTATTTTTGTTTGTTTGTGTTTTTTAACAATATTTGCTTTCATTTCTGGGGAAGGTTTACACAGTAGTTTAGGTCCCCCTTCAATGATTTCTACACATTTGCTAGCAATACCTGAACTTTTTCATTATTGCCATTTTGATAGTTCCCTTTTGTATTCTGCTTTGAAATTGCTATCCACTGTGATTCTAAAATATTGCTGTTGTTGTTGTTGTTAGGTGCCATCGAGTTGATACCGACTCATAGCGACCTTATGCACAGCAGAACGAAACACTGCCTGATCCAGGGCTAACCTCACTATTGTTGCCATGCTTGATTGAGTCCATCGATGCTGCCACTTGGCCAATCCATCTCATTGGGGGTCTTCCTCTTTTTCTCTGACCCTCCACCCTACCAAACATGATATCCTTCTCCAGCGACTGGTCCCTCATGACAATACGTCCGAAGCATGAGAAATGAAATTTGGCCATCTTGGCCTCGAAGGAGCACTCTGACTGCATTTCTTCCAAAACGATCTATTGGTTCATTTGGCAGCCCACGGCACTTTCAATATTCTTTTCCAATACTATAACTCAATAATGCCATTTAACCATCCTCACCATCTGGAAATTACTGGTTTACCGAAACCTAACTCTATGATTTCTAACCCTAGTTCTTGGCACATGCCTACTACATATTTGTTGAATGAAATTTCTTATCATGTTTTCTTAAGAACAACATTAGCCTTCAAACATATAGTCAACTCATAGCCTAACTATCCTTTAGACTTTTTTTTCATGCATAAATTGACAGGAATTTCCCTATTTTTTTTAACTGTTTCACAATGACTTTATTATTAGGCAATTGAGAAACAAGAACATTCCTGTTGAATATTCCAGGTCCCCTTTTGGTACACCCATCCTGACCACCATCTCTGTCCTAGCCTACATACACTTGTACAATCTGAAATAATCAATGAAAGTTAAGGTAATAGTTCTATGAAATGGATTCCTAGTATTTACACAGAATGGATTTATATATACATATATCAAAGCACAGGAATCCTAAAAACAGCATTTAGTTGAAAAAAAGAAAAAGAGAGAGAGAATAATATTGAATAACAAAAGATAGTTTGGCATGGTAGTTAAAAGTATGGTTCCTAAAAACAGACGTACATTTTTTATCCTGACTCTGTGGTACCATAGGATAAGCACTGGACCACAAGGTGTGTTTGAACCTATACATGGTCACTATGAGTCAGATCAGATTTGAAAGCATTTAGCAACACAACAATAATAAATGAAGAGGAATTAAAAAAAAAAATTAAACTAAAAGGAATGAATGGATATTCAAACAGAAAGGCCAATGGTGGATAATGTGAGATGAACTGAGGAACATGATTAATTCCATATTGTTGTTGTTATGTGCCGTGGAGTCGGTTCCAACTCATAGCGACCCTGTACAGGGTTTCTGAGGCTGTAAATCTTTATGGGAGCAGAAAGCTTCATCTTTCTCCTGCGGAAGAGCTGGTAGTTTCAAACTGCTGACCCTGAGGTTAGCAGCCCAATTCGTAACCACTACTCTACCAGAGCTCCTTAATTCTACATTACAAAAAGAATAGAAAGAGGAAAAGGAGAAAAGAAGGGAGGAAGGGAAGAGAGAGAAAGAAAAGCTTCTCAAATTGAAGTCTTAAAATTTCGACACTTGTAACTCAAAGACATCATTTAGGCTTCTGAGGTTGATGAATCTATGTAATACCCTACATATGTTGCAAAAATAAATAAATAAAAATCAGTTTGGAAGCCCGTATCTTTACAAATGAATCATTCTTCCTCAGTAATCAAAAGAACTGTTGGAAATTAGGCTTAGATTCTTGAATATCACCCTGGGGAGGAAAAAATAAATCAGTGTAAAATTAATTTAAAAGAGGAAGAGATAAACACTTATATTGGATCCTGATGGAAAAGGTATTTTAGAACTTTCAAGAAATCTAAAACCAAGCTATTTTCTTCCACTCCCCCCCCCACGCCCCCAAATCATGCCTTACAATTACTGACAAATAAATGCATTTAGTACTCTCCTCTATTATTACAGACCAGGGCTAAAGCTGTTTTTTAAAGGACCCTTTTAAAATAAAGACATAGCTAAAAATAGGCACTGTGTTTGTTTAAAAAGCCTGTGCATTAGGATGGTTCAGTGCAATTTACTGTTATTTTAGCCAGCTTAAAGACTAGGTATTTTAAAAGGCTTAATTGTTAAATAGGGAAGAAAATGAAAGTAAACAAAGGAATGATTTATTAGTCTTTCCATCATAACCAAACCTACCCTGATTTATGATATGTTCCTTTTCATTGTATTTTTCTAATGCCTTCTTCCCTCTGAGCTCAAACTACTTTAGGAAGGTTAGTTCATTTATCTTTATAATTTCCCTTCAAGGAAAGTAGTAGGTTAGTATCACTGTCTCCATGAAAAGATGAACAATGAAAGAAAAGTGATTCATAGTTAAAATCATTAAGTTATATAAATTTCCATAGGATCTTAAGTACTACAGTTCCTCACATACATATCTTCTGTTGTTCTCTCACTATTTTATGAATATGTGTATTGTCCCCTCACTTAGTGAATGCAGGAGCTACTTATTTATGAAGGCTCATGCTGACTTTCCTCATTGCTTGCAAATTTTCACTTTGTCTAGTATATCAAGTTGCCAAACCCAAAAAGAAACAGACCCAATGTTGTCAAGTCAAATCTGAGACATAGGGACCCTACAGGACAAAGTAGAGTTGCCCCATAGGGTTTCTGCTACTGCAAAATCTTTATGGAAGTAGACTGCCTCATCTTTCTCCCATGGATCCGCTGGTGGGTTCAAAAAGGCTACAAATAGCTAGTAAATGCCTAATGATGAATTCTTGAATAACTGACAAGTTGGTCAACCCCAGAATTTCACTGCCCTGAATACCTCTCATTCCCAGCACAGATGAAAACAATAATATTCAACTACAGTGGCTTTTCTAAACCCTATAAGGTGTTGGACATATTGTCCAGAGGAAACAATTGTTGGAGAAGGATGTCATGCTGCGTAAGGTGGAGGATCAGAGAAAAAGAGGAAGACCTCTAACGAGATGGATTGGCCAGGTGGCATCATTGATGGACTCAAGTGTGGCAGCGGTAGTGAGGTTGGCCCAGGATCAGACATTGTTTCGTTCTGCTGTGCATGGGGTCGCTATGAGTCGGTTCCGACTCGATGGCACCTGACAGCAACAACAACAATAAGGTGTTGAAGCTGGTGGTGGTGATCTTGTACCAACCTCACAATCATTGTTATGCCTGAGGTCATTGCTGCTGCCACTGTGCCAATCCATCTCAGTGGGGGTCTTCCTCTTTTTCACTGACACTCCACTTTACCAACCATGATGTCCTTCTCCAGGGACTGGACCCTCCTGATAATAAAATGAAAGTATGAGATACAAAGTCTCACTATCATAGCTTCTGAGTAACATTCTGGCTGTGTTTCTTCCAACATAGATTTTTTTTCTTCTGGCAATCCATGGTATTTTTAATATTCTTCTCCAACACCATAACTTAGATGCATCAATTCTTCTATGTTCTTCCTTATTCATTATCAAACTTTCATATGCATATGAGGGTACTGGCAATACCATGGCTTAGGTCAAGTGAACCTTAGTCCTCAAATTGACATCTTTGCTCTTGGACATTTTGAAGCGATCTTGTGTAGCAAATTAGTTTTTTTTTTTTTTTTTTTTGCTATTGTAAATAGTTATGCTATGAACATTGGTGTGCATATCTACTTGTGTAATAGCTCGTATTTCTTGTGGGTCAAAACCAAGTAGAGGGATTGATGGACCATCAGATATTTCTATTTCCAACCTTCTGAGGAAGCAGCATATTGCTTTCCAGAGAGGCTGGAACATTTTGCAGTCCCAGCAGCAATCCAGGAGCATCCCAGTCTCTCCACATCTTCACCAGCATATATTGTCCTCTACTTTTTTAATCTTTGCTGTTATTGCTGGTGTGAGAGGATCTCTCATTGTTGTTTTGATTTGCATCTTTCTAATGGCTAGTGATCTTGAACATTTCTTCATGTATTTGTTGGCTGCCCGGAGTTCCTACTTGGTGAAGTGTCTGTTCATGTCCTGTGACCATTTTTAAACTGGATTATTTATCTTTATTATTTCTTTTATTTTGGTGACTGTAGGTTCCCTCTGTTAGTCAGTTTGTAATTGTTAATGTGTTAAATTTGGTTCTTTCTTCTTTTTGGATATGTGCATTTATTGCAATAAATTGTCCTTTCAGCACCGCTCTCACAGTGTCCCAAAGATTTGGTATGTTGTGTTTTCATTCTTGTTTGTTTCTAGGGATTTTATGAATTCAGGTTTAATTTCTTCTTTTACCTAGTTGCTTTTCATCGGCAACTAGGTAAAAGAAGAAAATTCCATGTATTCAACTTTATTACCTCAGTCTTCTTGCTGTTGATTTCTAGTTTTATAGCATTGTGGTCTAAATAGATGCTCTGTAGTATATAGAACTTGCAACAAATAATTGATGGTCTGTTCCATAGTCAGTCCCTGACCTTGATTTGTCTGATGATATGGAGTTTTTCCATCATATTTTCCCACAGATTTAGTCATATGGTGAGGTCTTTGTTCGTAGTCATTTGGAGTCCTAGTGTGATGCTATGGGCTAATGTATCAGACAGTGAAGTCGTTTGAACTGAAGGGTTGGTGGTTCAAGCTCACCAGATGCTCCTTGGAAACCCTAAACAGGGTCACTATGGGTCGGAATCGACTCAATGGCACTTAACAACAACAATGTGTACAGCCATTTTTTATATTGTTTAAAAAAGTATTTGCAATGAATAAGCATTGTTGTTGTTGTTAGGTGCCATCGAGATGGTGCCAACTCATAGCGACCTTATGCACAGCAGAACAAAACATTGTCCAATCCTGAGCCAACCTCACTATTGTTGCCACACTTGAGCCCATTGATGCTGCCACTTGGCCAGTCCATCTCATTGAGGGTCTTCCTCTTTTTCTCTGACCCTCCACCTTACCAAACATGATATCCTTCTCCCGTGACTGGTCCCACCTGACAATATGTCCAAAGTATGAGAGATGCAGTTTGGTCATCTTGGCCTCCAAGGAGCACTCTGGCTGCACTTCTTCCAACACAGATCTGTTGGTTCTATGGGCAGCCCATGGCACTTTCAATATTCTCCTCCAACACCATAATTCAAAAGCATCAATGCTTCTGCGGTCTTCCTTACTTATTGTCCAAATTTCATATGCATATGAGGTTATTGAAAATACCTTGGTTTGGGTCAGGCACACCTTAGTTCTCAAGCTGACATCTTTGCTCTTCAACAATTTAAAATAGTCATGTGTAGCAGATTTTCTTAATGCAATACGTCGTTTGATTTCTTGACTGCTGCTTCTGTGAGTGTTGATAGTTGATCCAAGAAGAATGAAGTCCTTGACAATTTTTGTTTTCTTGACATTGAGATGATATTTTAAGTCCTCTTCACTTTCAGCAAGCAAGGTTGTATCATCTGCATAGCGCAGGTTGTTAATGAATCTTCCTCCAATCCTGATGCCATGTTTTTCTTCATACAACCCAGCTTCTCGGATTATTTGTTCAGCATACAGGTTGAGTAAGTATGGTGAAAGAATACACCCCTGTCGTACATTTTCTTAAATTTAAACCATCCAGTGTTCCCGTCTTCTGTTCGAACAACAGATTCCTCATGAGCAGAATTAAATGTTTTGTAATACCCAAACTTTGCAATATTGTCCATAGCTTGTCATGATCCACACAATCAAAAGCCTTTACATAGTCAATAAAGCACAGGTAAACATCTCTCTGATATTCTCTGCTTCAGCCAAGATCCATAGGACATCAGTAATGATATTACTCATTCCAACGTCTTTTCTGAATCTGGCTTGAACCTCTGGAAATTGTCTGTCAATGTATGCTTGCCACCGTTTCTTTATTACTGTTAGTAAAACTGTACTCGCATGGGATATCAAAGATATTGTCTGATGATTTCTGCATTCTGTTGGATCATTTCTCTTTGGAATGGGCACAAATACAGATCTCTTCCAATCAATCAGCCAGATAGTTGTCTTCCAAATTTCTTGGCAAAGATGAGTGAGTGTCTCCAATGCTGTCTCATTTTCTTGAAAGATTTCAATTTTTATTTCATCAATTCCTGGTGTCTTGCTCTTTGCCAAATCCTTCAATGCACCTTGGACTTCCTCCTTCAGTATCACTGGCTTTTGATCATATGCTACCTCTTGAAAAGGTTGAACATCAGCCATTTCCTTTTGATACAGTGACTCTGTGTATTCCTTCCATCTTCTCTTGATGTTTTCTGCATCATTCAATAATTTGCCCAGAGAATCTTTCAATAACGAAAGTTGAGATTTGAATTTTTTTCTTCAGTTCCCCCAGCTTGAGAAATGCTGAGCGTGTTCTTCCTTTTTGGTTCCCTGACTCCAGATCTTTGTGCATTTTGTTGTAATATTTGGCTTTATCTTCTCAAGCTGATCTTTGAAATTTTCTGTTCCGTTCTTGTACCTCCTCATTTCTTCCATCTGCTCATTAGTCTTGAAAAACTTTATCATGCAATCTCTAGGATCTTTTCTATCATCAAGGTTCGATATATAGATTGTTAATCAGGGAATTACTTTAGAAAAGCACACGAAGAACACCATAACCTTAGAATATTGGAATCAAGTTGGTTGCTCTGTAGATTTGGATCTTTGTCGGAGGAAAAGATACCAGGGCTTCCTCAATCTCCTCCTCCATTTGCAAGTTCCTATTCTGTTACTAAAGCCTTTGTAGTTGACAGAATGTTTCAATATTCAACTCACTTTGTGAGTGAAAGTAGTGGATACGATAGACTATATTTTATAATAATCACCAAGAGTGGGAAAATTCACTGAGAATTGCGATCTATAATTAACTACACATTTTAGCTAGAAAGTCAATTGCCATTGGATAAGCATTTGTTTAGAAAAATATAATAATAATAAAAAAAAGACAAAACACTACCTTATAATTGTTTCCTACTTATGGAAGCCAAGTGACGCATCTTTCTTCTACAGTGTAGTTGGTAATTTCGAACCACCGACCTTTTGGTTAGCAGTCTTAACCACTGCACCACCAGGATTCCTTATAAAACCTTAAAATCTACTGCCATTCAGTCAATTCCAACTTATAGAAACTCTGAATAGGTTTGCCGAACCTGTAAATCTTTATCTTTCTCATGTTGAGCATTGGTTAGTGAGTTTGAACTGTTGACCTTGTGGTTAGCAGCCCACAGTTCAGTAAAAAAAAAAAAGAGCCAAGGCTCTTTTTAGAAAATCTTTTGTTGTTAAGTGCCATTGAGTCATTTCTGACTCATAACAACCCTGGGCAAGATGGTGTCTGGCTACCACTGTTGACTGCTCTGAAAAGTCCTGCATTGATGGGAGAAAAATGTGGCTGGGAACTGAACTCACCCTCACTGCTCAGCTTTCAATCAAACAATAGACATGCCTATGTTATTGTTGTTAAGTGCCATTAAGTTGATCCCGACCCATAGTGAACAGGTGAGCTTGAACCACTGACCTTGCAGTTCAGACGGCTTTGCAGTCTGGTGCATTAACCCACAGCGCCACACTAGGATTCCAGACATGCCTATGGGGTGAGCAATAATACAAGGAAGGTATGAGCTCCTTAGAACACTCAACCATAGGAACTAGAAAGGTCAGCATTTACAAAGAAAAACTTTTGAAAATTCATACTGGAATATGGCTGGATGCTATACTAGTACTTCCTTATTCTCCATTACTATTGTTGTTGCTGTTAAGTGCCACCAAGTTGATTCTGACTCATAGTAAACCTATAAAGGATTTCTGAAGAGTGGCTGGTGAGTTTGAACTGCTTACCTTGCAGTTCAAACTGACCTTGAAGTCCAGTGCTTATTCCACATCGCCAAACCAGTACTCCTCCATTACCATGGTACTCCATTACCATATTGTTGTTAAGTATCATAGAGTGGATTCTGACTCATAGTAACCCAGTACAGAGTTTCCAAGGAGCTGTTTGTGAGTTTGAACCATGAGCCTTGTGGTTCAAATCGACCTTGCAGTCTAGTGCTTATACTATAGTGCCACACCAGGACTCCTCCATTACTATGCTACTAAGAGTAGCATTGTTGTTAAGTGCCTTCTAGTCGGTCCTGACTCACAGCAATCCTGGATTGGGTTTCTGAGGAGCACTTTGTGGGTTTGTACTGCTGACCTTGTGGTTCGAAGTCCAGTGTTGCTCCTACAGTATTACACCAGAAGCCCATGCAAATTTGAATGACATAAAAAGGATAAAGTAAAGAGCCCTTTTGCTGTTGAGTCCTTCCGATTCGTAGCAACTTTATAGGACATATTAGAACTGTCCCATAGGGTTTCCAAGGCTGTAAATGGTGGGTAGACTGTCAACCTTTCAGTTAGTAGCCAAACACTTAATCACTGTACCAGGGCTCCTCCTCCGTAAAGTCCCCATAAATTTCCCAATGCCCATCTCTCTATGTTCTCTCCTTATTACAGCCTTAACTGAATGCCACATGCTCTCTCCATTCATTTCTGTTTCTATATATACTTTGTTCTTTGAGCTCTACTGTCTGAGAAATTCTTAACTCATTCTTCAAGAACCATAATAATAAAAGATTAGGGAAGATTAGGCTTCCTTAATCTTCCTGATCCCCTAAACCTCAGAAGAATTGATTGTGTTCTCCCTCACTGCATTCATCAAAGAAAGGTGACTATCTCCTGCTTTGTACCACCACCACATCTTGTACATATTTTTGTTACAGCAATTATAAGAATTGCAAGTATGTATCTCAGGACTTCTGTTGTGGCACTGTGGATCAGCACTGGACTGCATACTACAATGTTGGCAATTCAAATCCACCAGTTGCTCCTTGGAAACCCCATGCAGGGTTGCTATGAGTCAGAACTGACTTGATGGCACTTAACAATAACAGCAAAAAGTGTGTATCTACAGGTGGGTGTCCTGTTTATGACCATAAATTTCTGAAAGCCATGTCATAGGACCAATGCATGCACACTGAATGACTAGAAGAACGAAATTTCCACAATAGGATTCTTCCTAAATTTAAGCAATGATTTGCTTTGCCTTTATTTTGTGGTTCATCTTCTGACACAGTCTTTAATTTTTCTTTATCTTTTCTTACCAAACATGTGAGAAATTGTTTTTAATAGATAAACACAAGAAATTTGTTTTGTAATCAGAATACACATTTTGATATGGTGGCCACTCCTTCAGAGCTTGATTATAATATTGAAGGGATTCTCTTATCTTTATTAATGGAGAACCTCTACTTAATTGAGAAAGTCCTGGTACTGTGCTTTAGGATAAGCACTGGACTGCCAACCACAAGGCTGGCAATTCAAACTCACCAGCTGCTGCTTGGAAACCATATACAGGGTTACAATGAATAAGAGCTTACTCTATGGCATTTAACACTGATAATAAAATTTAATTGAGAACCTGGATTTTTACAACATACCAGAAGCATTTAAAGTGTAAAGAAATGGTATCAAGTCATTTAAGCTCCACAATAATAATGATTTTTTATGCTACATATTTAAGAATCCTGTGGTTTTCACATGTTTTGTAATATTTACAAATACACTAAAGTATTATTATTAATAATGATGCCTATTTGATTATCAAAGGCATACTATTCCTTGTGTAGATTTGTTACTATGTTTATATACCAACCTAATACCATAACAATCCACTGTGTGGGATTGTTTTAAAAATACCTTTCTTGACCTTAACATATTCTTCACTTGGAATTCAGTTTGACTTTCTGTTATATCAGCTAGCAAGATAATTTTAAAGATAATTACTAAAACACAAAGAAGTAATTAATCATCATCTAAAAGGCATGAAGTATACATGCATTGAATAAATATAAATGCCTATAAGGACATTATATAACAATATTATATATAACATATGACAATATGACACTATGCCTCTCCATGGTACACACTTTTCACTTATCAGCAAAAGATTGATTCAAAAATTAAGGTTATATGGGAAAAAATATTTTGCAATGACACATAAGACAATGGATTAATTTCCAAAATATATAGGAACCTACAACATCTCTATATGAAAAGAACAAGTAACCCAATTAAAAAATTGGCACAGGACATGAATAGACACTTCACCAAGGAGGAGATCCAGGCAGCCAACAAGCATATGAGGAAATGTTCACGATTACTAGCCATTAGACAGATGCAAATCAAAACAACAATGAAATATCATCTCACACCAGCAATAGTAGCAAAGATTAAAAAAGTAGAGGACAATAAGTGTTGGCGAGGATGTGGAGAGACTGGGACCCTCCTACAGCGCAGTTGGGATTGCAAAATGGTCCAACCACCATGGAAAATAATATGGTGCTTCCTCAGAAGGTTGGAAATAGAGATACCTTATGATCCAGCATTTCCTCTACTTGGTATTTATCCACAAGAAATAGGAACCATAACGCGAGTAGATATCTGCACACCAATGTTAACAGCAGCACTATTTACAATAGCAAAAAGATGGAGACAGCCTAAGTACCCATCTATGGAAAAATGGATAAAACAACTTTTGGTGCATACACACAATGGAATACTATGCTACCCTGAAGAATAACAAGGAAGCAGCAAGCCACCGCATAACATGGATGAACCTTGAGGACATTATGCTGAGTGAAATCAGTCAGTCACAAAAGGAGAAATATGGCACAGAGCCATTATTGTAAAAAATTAAGTAAAAGCAGCCACATTGAAGCAGCCACATTGAAAGGGGAAAACAATCTTTTATTATTATTATTATCTTTTTTCTTGCTGTTGGCTACCGTGGTATAAGCACAAACATGGAACAACAGGGCTCGTGGATACAAAGATTGAGGCACGGTTTCAATGGGTAAAAGGGGGGAAACGATGTTAAGATGCTTGGCTGTTTGTTGAATCTTGGTTTCCCTTGCTTACTATCATAAACGAGATACTTGAAGTGGAGAGAGAGGAATAGCCAGAAACATCACCAGAGAAAGCTTGTAAGTCTGTCTTCAGCCTATAATTGTCTAGAATAACTAAAATGGGGCTAGAACTTGCCCAGTGAAGGAGGCTCCCTGCAGAGACTTTGCACTGCACAAGACCATAGGTGGAATCCTGATCATCATCCAGAATCTTCTGAGATGGGACATTCTTATGTGACAGGACAAGCAAACCAGTCTGGAGCAGCTAGAAGAACAGAAGATATTTCTTGAAAGAAAACAACAACAACAATAACACCAGCAATCCAATTGACTACTACAAGAACAATCAAGTTGTTCCCCAGGGAGCCATCAAGGCAAGTGGTCAGGTTCCCTCAAGGCAAACCCTCTTCCAAGACTGAAACTCACATGGAATACACTAGCAGGCATATGGTCATGCTGCTTACCATGTTGGTCACTGATAAGGGGAAGAGGGGAAAAACAGCAATGAAGTTGTGAACTAAGTCCGACCACATTCAATAGACTCCTGTTAACCTGGATTGAGACCTGGTTAACTAGAAGTATGACTAGACCTGGGGATTCCTGAGCCCAGGGGCTAGGACATGACCCCAGAGGACTAGAACAGTGTGTGATGCATTCATCTGACATAAAGCAAGAAGGAGATGCACAAGAACACCCACATTTGCAGATAGTACCCATTTGACCTGGCATCAATGGCTGGATGATCAGAACACGACTAGAGGAAGAAAGAAGAGGAAAAAACAAAAACAAAAAAAAGGAGTAACCCACTATAAGTGAATGATCTTGAGCTATGCTTGTGGATGCAGTATGACAAAGGAGCAGACAAATCTCTACAGTGAGGACCACACCCTTGGTACACAGGGTCAACAGGGATGGGGAACTTGGATATTGACTACCCCAAATGGGGGACTACAAAGGCAAGAAGTGACTGGCTTACTAGCTTTCAATAGGGAACCTAGCTCCAGAGGATACAGGGAAAGGTAGAACCACCACTGAATTGTTTCCATCCTGTCTGGAGAGGGTTAATAAAAGGTGAGGGGGAAAGGACTCCTGTGGTTCAATAGTGAATAATTACTATCAGGTCTGACAGTGAGTGTTGGAAATATAAATGTAAACGTTTAGTAACAAAAGGAGGGGAGCAGCTGATTTCACAGTCCAGGAGTGGAGATCCCTGAAACCATCAAGGGAGAAAAGCGAAGTGGGAGACTATGTTAGGAAAGGCAGTGACACTAGGGATGGGGGCATGGGCAATGAAGTGGACAGAAGGAGTGACTGAGGACTCTGGACTCAGGGAGGGAGAGGGGTTGTGTGCTGGCAGCCAGGGGGCAGGAGTGAGGGGTGTACCCTTTGGGTGTTTGATGATGCATGAAGGGGATTATGATCATTGCAATGAAACAAAGTACGATAGGATGAATGTAAAGATAATGTTCAGCCATGTAAATTAGCACATAATTCACAATAAAAACTAAGGTTATAATCTCACTTAGCAATATAGTCATTAGTTCAGTTTTTATACAAAAATTAACTTCATTAAAAATAAGATGTCATAACTTGTGGATCTTCTTTAGCAATTTCATTTTCCAATCCCCTATATGTACTTATGATGAATGGCTTTTTCATGTTTTACTTAGGTCACAAATAGAAATGTTATAGGCAGATTGAATTAACCTCAGTAAAGAAAAAATGCATTTTTAGTGGCAATTCTATTTTCAAATATGAAAGATGCACTTTGAATGTACTTATAGCTACAAGAATAATTTTATCGCAGTTCATTTTACATTATTCATTTAAACTGGGTTATGTGAAATAAAATGGTAAATACACCTATATAGGTTTATAAAATTTGGTGTTCTGTCAGCAACCAATAAATAAATAATAATGACAACACTAAGGTTAGAATAATGGTTAATAATCCTGAGCATGTTTTAACAATGGTTCCAAATTAAAATCATAATAAAATCAGGATATGAAGTTTATTAAAATTTTTTTCTTAGCAACTTAATTACCCAATATTAATATCATTTCAAGTAGGTGATTAATCCTCCTTGCTGAAAAAGTTAAATTCTAATCACTGCTTTTCAATACAAATGCACTGCATTCATTTGAAAGAAGGCCAATTTACTGAAGAACTGTTGCTTGCCCTGAATTCAAATATAGCCTCATTTCTTAGATTTATTAATGACAAGCAAACATTATAAATTGCTACTTATACTGCAACTTCTGGAAAAAGAATAAAACTATGTTTTATGTTTATTTTAGTGTGTAACAAATTGATTTCCTTGCCACTCCAGTGTATTGCTTTTTTAAATGGCACTTTGCCTTTGTTTAGTTGAACCTTTCCGTAAATATTAGATGAAACTGATATGTTCTTATATTCATAATTAGTGAAAAATTCTACAGTTGTTAAGCTCAAACTGGACAAAATGTGGACGGAGAATAAATCACAGACAAAACACCCTGTCTCTGCAATATTTCTTAAGAAAATATCTTTTTGTTCTTTTTACTCCTAGCACAGAAAGACTTTCTGGTGCTATAGGTATTTAATGAATAAGGCAAATTATACTACTGTATGCATGCATGTTCAGAGATGGGTTTTACTAGAAAGAGAAAAGCAATTCTAAGTTTAACTTTGTATATATGCAATTAAGCAGCTGATAAACCATAAGTATTGTCTTAAAGTTCTTGGCAAATATCAATGTTGTTGTTGTTGTTAAGTGCTGTCAAGTCTGTTCCGATTTATAGAGACCCTGTATAGAATTTCAGAGGCGCAATACTAGTATATTCATCCTTCTTGAATATATGTTTTAAAAATAGATAATATTAACTCTGTTTTACATATGATAGCATACTGGGCACAGGAAAATCAATTAGCTCCACCAGGTACCTAAAATTGTTTAACTAGAGAGGTTAAAATCAAGATATAATAAAATCTCTAATTTTTATTTATCCATGAGTATGAGTCACCCTATAGAACTTGGGTTACAGTTACTCTTTATCTTTCTCATGCACACACACACACACACACACACTCTCTCTCTCTCTCTTATACACAAACACAGAAAGAAGCCATCAATCCAATTCTGTATCTTATAATTATGGCTGTACATGGTCCAACCAACATTTCAGCTAGAAACCCTACTAAAAGGAACTGTAGAATATGATGGCAATTAAAACTCTAAGCAGACAAGGTGTTAGAATCAGGGTTGAGATGGCACCTCGTGAAAGCAGTTTACAATGAAGAAATATAAACACTCTGACAGATAAGAAGCAAAAAGGAAAAATTACTAAGTGTTTATTAGAAAACAAAGATATAATATCTGATTTTATTATACAATATTTGTATGCCCTATTTTTATATTCCTTTCTGTTTACAGGTGGTTCTGAGCAAAAAAAAAAAAAAAAAAAATGTTCAGAGGCTTTCTGGTAAACTGCTATTCTGAATTAGACAGGATTTTGCCATAAATATGAACTGATATAAACGCACAGTAAACAGCTATTAGACTATGAGTAATTTAATTAGTGGTGTATCTTAGTGTGTCATTAACCATAATAAAGATTTGTTAAAACTGAAATTCTTCTATTTTGTTGTAGCTATTACTTCATGCTAGAGAGGAACTCTGATGGTGTCACGGGCCATGCATTAGACTGTTAATCGCAAAGTAAAGTTCTCCACTCTGCAGGAGAAAGATGAGGCTTTCTACTTCCACAAACATGTACAGCCTTGGGAACCATGTAAAGGGTCACTATGATTTGTAACAAGAGTCCTGGTATGGCACTATAGGTTAAACACTGGACTGCTAACTGCAAGTTAGGCAGTGCAAATACACCAGCCACGCCTCAGAAACGCTATACAGGGACACTATGAGTCTGAACCTACTCAATTACACTTAACCACTACAACAACAACATGAGTCAGACCCAACACGACAGCACAAAACCACTAACACCCACTAGTGAGGTAGTGTATGAATGTCACTAGTTTATATTAAGTTGTTGCTATTAAGTGTCATTGAGTCTATTCTGACTCATAGTGACCCTGTATAGGGTTTCTGGGGAGCAGGTGGTGGTTTTGAACCGTTAGCCTTGTGGTTAGCAGTCCAGTACTTACCCTACAGTGACAGACCAGGACTTCTTATACTAAGTATGCAGACATATTTTCTTAGCTTGAGCCCTTCCTTAATAAAGTTTTAATAGCAGTAAGGTACAAATTTTTCTTTAGCTAAGAAGTGAGAACTCATTTTTATGGAACTGTAAATAGGACCCTAAAAAATGAATCATTCCTAGCTTGTTCCCACAGATATCTCCTTTATACCAAACATGCAATTCGGAGATAAACATACAATTATTAACTTCAAAAATATTTCAATAGATGCTTATGTGGACAAAATTGAAACATATTATATTTAACATTAGTGGGTCAGTAGGAAACTGAAAGTGTCGCATTCATAAGGAAGCAAACAATAAACATAATAAATTAGCTCAGATTTTCAGATGTCATACATATAATTCAAATTTGGTAATCAAAGTTAATATGCTGTGATATCAAGTATTATTGCCAGTGAGTGAGCACGTTTTAGTTTTTTAACATTTTACATAAAATACTATTAAGTAAATATGCTTAAAGGGAAAACATTTGGCTTTAATTTTCTTAAGTTTTCCATTACAATGAAGTCTAGTCTTACAATACTAGAAGCTTAGAGTATTTAAGAAGAGCTACTGATACTGTCTTAAACAATTTCATGAGATTTTTAATCTTTTCCTACTCTCACAGTTTCCACACAGACTGAAAATAAGACATGATCTGCCAAGAGTAAAATTACTTTCTTCCTATGAACTACACTGAAAATAATCTTAAGTAAGTGATGTTGTTGTTGTTGTTATGTGCCGTGGAGTCAGTTACGACTCATAGCGACCCTGTACAGGGTTTCCGAGGCTGTAAATCTTTACGGGAGCAGAAAGTCTCATCTTTCTCCCGAGGAACAGCTGGTAGTTTCTAACTGTTGACCGTGAGGTTTGCAGCCCGATTCGTAACCACTACGCTACCAGCAGATAGCAACTCAATATTGATTTCCTTTCTCTAGGTTCTAAGATGTGTTGAAATATAAAGTACACACTAGGTGGATATTTGGGGGACATCACATAGGAATAACATTCAATAGAGGTGATTTGTTATTCATGCAAGACAAGTTTAGACAACAACACTTGAAGTGCGATAAGTAGTTTCAAAATCACGTCTAGTCATATAATTGATACCAGTTATTTTTAATACATAACAAACTACTGTTAGGCTATCCAAAATCTTTCATGTGTAAAGACTGTCTCTAAAAGTAGATGACCGTTATACCCACTTAAGCCTTGGGGACCGTTCTCAGCACTTGTTATATATATAGATAGAATTCTTCCACATGAAGTGAACAGTTAAGACAATTTTTCCTTAACTGTGCTTCACAGAATGCTAACGTCAATGTATTTCTCTGAAGGAAAACAAAACAAAGTTTTTGCTAGTAAAATATATTTTGAAAGTACTACATACCATACCCACCTCTTGGAGATTTACAATGCACATGACCACTGAAAACATTCCTGAAAGGGAATAGACACTTTGATTTTGTTTAGCCCAGCAGTTCTTAAATAAATGTGTCCACAGAGAACCATCTTTCTTAGAATGCATAATGACACCTCAAGGGAACTGGATGCAAACTAAGAAGTCTTAGTTAAAGCAACTTTCAACAGAAAATATTAAATGGTGGTTGATTAAATATTATTAGCATTGAAATACATAAAATATGTAAAATAATGCATCAGGATACCAAAATAAAATTATAGAGAATCTATCAGATACTTGGAAATACACGAGATTTCTAGAAAGTTAACTGGAATCCATATATGGAAATGAATTGTTATTGTTGTTGTTGTTAAGTGTAGTTGAGTCAGTTCCAGCTCATAGCAACATTCTATATGGTTTCCAAAGAAAAGCTGGTGAGATTGAGCCACCGACGATGCAGTTGAAACCGACCTTACAGTCCAGCGCACTAACCTGAAGTATCATGATCTAATTGTTTTTCTAATAACGCAGAAAAATACTGAAAAATTAAAATTAACAGGGTTCAACAAATATCTGCATTGTGGAAACATAAGACAGAATACAATTTCCAAACATTTAGTGCCATTTAAATTAAATTATAAGGAGATTTGGTAGCGTAGTGGTTACTAATCAGGCTGCAAACTGCAAGGTCAGCAGCTCGAAACTACCAGCTGCTCCATGGGAGAAAGATGAGGCTTTCTGCTCCCATAAAGATTTACAGCCTCGGAAACACTGTACAGGGTCGCTATGAGTCAGAACCGACTCCACGGCACATAACAACAACAACAACAACAAATTAAATTATATGCATATTTAATTTTTTTAAATAAAATGAAGACTGCTATAATTGATGTGATGCTGGAAAGTGAGAACTCTCATACACATTGGTGAAAGTACAAAGTGGCTTTGGTCTGTTTAGAGTGAAATTTGGCAATATACATAATTTTAAATGTATATATTCATTGATCAAAAAATGCCATTGTCAGGAACTTTTGTTACACACATAAATTATATGGATGCAAAAGTGAATATCTAATATTTGTTATAATGTTATTTGTGATTATAAAAATAATAAGTCTTCTAAATATCTAGTCATATGTATAGATAAATAGGTTAATATTAATGGTAAATCTGTATTACTGAATACAGTAATACAGTCATCTGTCATCACAGTTATGTGGAAAGATCACCGAGTTATATTCTTAACAGCATTTTGGTTAAGAGCATAAATAGTTACACATAAAAACAGATAAATAATGCCTTTACTCAGTTAAACAGCAATGAGCAAGCAAGCTTTACATAAGAAACCAGATAATTATAAAGCTAATCACTAAATCTTTTGTTTTCAATTTTTAAAGGGCACTTAAATCACCTATGTGGTGGTGATGTGCCATGGAGTCAGTTCCGACACACAGCGACCCTAAACAGGCTTTCCAAGGCTGTAAATCTTTACAGGAGCAGAAAGCTTCATCTTTTTCCCATGGAACAGCTGGTAGTTTCGAACTGCCGACATTAAAGTTAGCAGCCTGATTCGTAAACACTAGGCTACCAGAGCTCCTTGGGAACACGCTAGGAATCTGCATTTGTTTGTTTGGTTAGTTTGTCTTCTCAAGTCACTCTATCTAGCACAGCTAGTTACAAAAGCAGCAGTTATGCAATCAAATGATGTATTGCACTGGACAAATCTGCCGCAAAAGACTTCTTTAAAGTATTAAAAGCAAAGATGTCATTTTGACTAAGGTGTCCCTGACCCAAGCCATGGGGATTTTCAATCACTTCATTTGCATGTGAAAACCAGACAATAAATAAGGAAGACTGTAGAAGAATCTATGCATTTGAATTTTGGTCTTGGGAAGAATATTGAATATACCACAGAGTGCCAGAAGAATGAACAAATCATTTCTGTAAGCAATACAACCAGAATGTTCCTTAGAAGTAGGAGTTACTCTCCTGCACTTCGAACTTATTACCAAGAGGTAAAAGTCCCTGGAGTGTATTATACTTGTTGTATTATACTAGTTCATTGAAAAAGAGGAAAACCACCAAAATCATCAAGGAGATGAATTGA
>NW_006408569.1:11399267-11404014 GCF_000296735.1 Chrysochloris asiatica | reverse complement strand
TATTAATACATAGCAGCACTTGATAACTAAGACAACAAGCTACTTTAAGGAGCAATAAACTAAGCAAAGGAAGACAGTATCCAATGTCTGACCAAAAGTAAGACTCTGTTTCTTCCTTCATCCATTTTCCCTTCTAGGAGAAATTCAAAATGTACCTGCTTTTTTATTTCCACTTCACTTGCAAGCACAAAAAGATCAAATAAGTTTCTCATCTGATAAGATCATGGGTAAATTATTAAGATATTCAAAAGAAATAAAGCAGAACAAAAGAAATTGTTATTTGTACATTTGCCTGGGGCAGGATTTTTATTATGATACTTTAAAAATAATCCTCATTAACCCCTTTAAGAGAAACTAAAGACACATAGAGAATGTCTAGGAAATAAACCATAACTAGCAATGATCTAAGGAGCTCTGGCAGCGTAGTGGTTACAAGCCGGGCTGCTAGCTTCAAGGTCAGCAGTTTGAAACTATCCAATGTTCCATGGGAGAAAGATGAGGCTTTCTGATCCCAAAAAGTTTTACAGCCTCAGAAGCACTACACAGGGTTGCTCTCAGTTAGAATTTATTCTACGGCACACCACCACCAGCAATGACCTATTGGAAAATGATAAACATCTTTTACTTACCACAATGTTTTAAGGACTCTTGGTGTGGTGCTGTGGGTTAATGTCCTGGGCTGAAAAGTTGGCTTGAATCGCAAGATCGGCGGTTCAAGCTCACCAGCAGCTCCTAGGAAATCCTATATAGGGTCACTATGCATTGGAATCAACTTGATGGCACTTAACAATAACAGCAAACCATGTTTTAAGGACTCCTGGTGTGGCATTGTAGGATCAGCACTGGACAGAGAAGCTTAAGCTCAGCAGTGCAAACCCACCAGCTGCTCCTGGGAAATCCTATGCAGGGTCTCTATGAATCAGAATCACCTCAATTGCACTTAACAACAACAGCAATCATGTTTTAACAAGTTATTAGTCATGGAACCATGACCAGCATGTTTACATCTTAAAAATATACTTCCAGAAATTACTTTAACTTTTTTTTACTAATATTTGAGCTGAATTTTTAAAATAATATTTAATAATATTTTAATGATTTTAAAAATAATATTTAACATTTTTAAATAACATTTGAGCTGAATGATCCTTCCTTATGAAGTTATTATTTTCTTGTTGTAATATTATCTTTGAAATTTGGAGTCATTCAGGAATCACCTAGTTTATTGAGTAAACCGCACTATCATTTTTGGTGCTAGATTAAGTAAAAACACGTTTTCTCTCTTGATTCCAATTCTAACACCTCTAAGTTTAGAAGTCCTTTTTTACAAGAGTAATAAAAATGAATTCGGTTGTTGTTATGGTATGATTGAGTTGGTTTCAACTCATAGAGACCCTATGTACAACTGACCAAAACACTTCTCTGTCCTGTGCCGTTTCACAATAATTGTTATGCTTGAGTCCTTTTTTGCAGCCACTGTGTCAATCCACCTCACTGAGAGTTTTCACTGAAGACTCTATCACTGAAGCTCTATTTGTCAACCTTCTAATTTATCTTGCCATCCTTAGTTTAAAGGAGCATTCTGGCTATATATCTCCCAAAACAGATTTGTTTATTCTTCTGGTTTTTGCTGTTGTTAACTGCCGTCAAGTACGTTCGGACCCATAGCGACCCTGTATAGGGTTTCTGAGGAGCAGCTGGTGAGCTTGAACCACCGACCTTGCAGATCAAACAGCTTTGCAATATGACATATTAACCCACAGCGCCACAGCATTCTTCTGGTTGTTGTTGTTGTTGTTAAGTGCCGTAGTATTGTTAAGGGTCGGTTTCGACCCATAGCATCCCTATATAGGTTTCCGAGGAGAAGCTGGTGAGCTTGAACTGCCAACCTTGCAGTTCAAACGGCTTTGCAATCTGGCACATTAACCCACAGCGCCACACCAATAGTCCATAGTAATTTCCGTTGCTGTTGTTAAGTGCTGTCAAGTCAAGTCTAAACCGTAGCGACTCTGTGTAGGGTTTCTAAGGAGAAGCTGGTGAGCTTGAACCATGGAACTTGCAGTTCAAGTGACTGCATTCTGGCACATTAGCCCACAGCACCACACCAGGACTCTAGTAAATTCAGTATTCTTCCCTAAAAACATAATTCAAAGGAATCAATTTTTCTTAGGTCTTTCTTATTCACTGTCCAGCTTTCACATGCATATGAGGCTGTTGAAAATATAATGGTTTGGGCCAGGATTGATGACATCTTTCCTTTTTTATTATTTTAAAGAGGTCTTTTGCAGCAGATTTGCCCAATGCAACATACTGTTTTATTTCTTGACAGCTGTTTCAATGAGTGTGGGTTTTGGATCCAAGTAAAATTAAATATTTGAGGACTTCAATATATTCTGTATTTATCACGAAGTTACAGTCAGCAAGCAAGGTTGTATCATATGCATATGTTGTTGTTTTTATTGTTAGTCACTATCAAGTCAAGGAGCTCTGGTAGCATAGTGGTTACGAATCAGGCTGCTAATCTCAAGGTCGGCAGTTTGAAACTACCAGCTGTTTTGTTGGAGGAAGATGAGGCTTTCTGCTCCTGTAAAGATTTGCAGCCTCAGAAAACCTGTGCAGGGTCACTACGAGTTGGAACCAACTCCACGGTACTTAATCAAGTCAGTTCCTCTTATAGAGACACTAGGCACAACAGGATGAAACATTACCCCATCCTTTTGCATCCTCACAAATTTTATGTTTGAGCCCATTGTTTCTGCCACTAAGCCAATCCATGTCCTTGATGGTCTTCTTCTTTTTTGTTGACCCTCCACTTTGCCAAACATGATATCTTCTCCAAGAACTAACAACATGTACAATCACCTCTAAAGAGAATTTTGGCTACACTTCTTCCAAGACAGAGATATGTTCTTCTGGAAGTCCATGGTGTTTTCAGTATTCTACACCAACACCATGATTCAAATACATGGATTCTTTATGGTTTTCCTTAATTCATTATCCAATTTTCACATGCGATAAGACAATTGAAAATATCATGGCTTGTGTCAAGCACACCTTAGTCCTCAAAATGACATCTTTGCTCCTTAATACTTTAAAAATATATTTGCAGAAGATTTGTGCAATGCAATACATCTTTTACTTTCTTTACTGTTTCTTCCATGAGTGTTGATTGTGGATCCAAGCAAAATAAAGTGCTAAACAACGTCAATCTTGTTTCCATTTATTTTGATGTTATTTATTAGTCTAATTATGAAGATTTTCATTTTCTTTACATTGAGGTACAATCATAGTGAAGTATTCAAAGTAAGTCCTCTTTGTTTCCAGCAGGCATAGTTATGTCATCTACATATCTCAGGTTGTTAATGACTCTTCCTCCAATTCTGATGCCATGTTATTTTTCTAATTTCCTAATTTTGAAGTTTATTTGCTCAGAAAATAGAGTATATAAGTATGATGAAAGGATACAACCATGATTAATGCCTTTCCTACTTTTAAACTACTAGGTGGTCCCTTGTAGTGTTAGAATGACTATCTCTTGGTCTGTATACAGGTTCCATATGAGCACAACAAAGTGTTTCAGAATTCTCATACTTTGCAATGTTATCCATGATTTGTTATGATCCACACAGTTGCATGCCAACGTATACTAGACAAAATATATGAAACACCATTCTGATATTCTCTGCTTTCAGCCAAAATTCATCTGATATCAATAATATTTATCCTTTCCACATCTTCTTCTGAATCTGGATTGATTTTCTGATAGTTCCCTGATAATGTAATGTTGTAATAATTTTTAACTATACTCAGAAAAATTTTACTTGCATGTGATATTGATGATGTTGTTGTTAAGTGTCATCAAAGCAGTTCTAACTCATAGTGACCTTGAGTATATTCCAGCTGAATTTACAGATCACCTAACAAATAGAATTGATGCACTAAATAGTAATGAATAAAGACCATACATCATACATGAAGCAAGCTCATAGGCCAGACATCATACATGAAGCTCATAAATAAGAAAAAAAAAAAACTGCCAACCAAGAATCTTCTACCCAGCAAAGCTGTCAATCAAATATGATGGTGTAATCAAAACATTCCAGGATAAACAGAAGCTAAGGGATTTTGCCAAAGCCAGCCATACTATGAAAAACATCCTAATGGAAGTTCTGTGGACTGAGAATCAACAAGAACAGACAACAACTAGAGAATGATGTACGTGGCAGCATCAACCTGAACTCAATCGACAAATGGAAGAGTCAAGAACAGAATAAAATGAAAAGAACAGAGGATCTGGGATGTCAGTCTATGATGAAAACAATTACAATGTCAAAGAAGGTAAACAGAGGAACAAGAGATTCAGGTGGTGGGAAGGTCAGGTAGATTACAGGATAAAATAGACTCTCTTAAATGGAGGGAAGAGTTAATGGAATGTAAGGTAACCACAATGGGGTTGGGGTGGAGGGTTTAGTTTGGGTGTTGGGGAGGGCAATACAAGAAGAGGGAGGAGGTGGAAGAACAAGATAAATATGGGAACACTGAGACAGGTTTGCATGGCCTAAGTGGGACAGAGGTAAATAGTGATGCATGCTCAACATTGGAACAACTGGGCTCTGTGATACAGGGATCTGGGCATAGTTTGAAGAGGGGAAATAATACTAAAATGTTTTACTGTCTCATGAATATTGGTTTCCCTTGCCTACTATTGTAAAATAGACACCTGAGTGGGATAGAAAGGAATGTTGGG
>NW_006408569.1:11398166-11399077 GCF_000296735.1 Chrysochloris asiatica | reverse complement strand
AATCTTTGCAGAGTATAGGACCTTAGGTGGAATCTGGAGCCCCATACAGAACCTTCTGAGGTGGGACATTCCCACTAGCAAGGACAAGCAGACCAGCCTGGAGGAGCTAGAGTTATGGAAGATATATCTTCAAAGAAAGATCATCAGGAAAAATCCAAAACAAAAATGTTCAGCATGACTGGCTACTACAAGAATAAGCAAGCTGTTCGCCAGGAAGCCATTAAGGCAAGCAATCAAGTTCCTTCAGGACAAATTCCCTCTAAGACTGAAACTCAAAGGGAACACATGAATAAAAATGTAAGCTTGCACACGACCACATTGGTCTATTGGTGAGTGGAAGAGGGGGAAAATCAGCAATGAAGAAATGGGCTGAGTTCAACTACAGTCCATTGACTCCCGTTGACCTGGACATGAGAGAGAGAAGAAGAAGGGCTGATTGGTCCAAATTGTGGTGAGACCTGGGGACACCTGAGCCCACGGACAAGGACATAGCCACAGAGGGCTGGAGCTGAGAGTGAAGCATCTAGCTGATATGAAGTGAGGGGAGATGCACAAGAACACCGAAACTTGCAGACAGTACCTATTTGACCTAGCTTCGATGGCCTGATAATCAGAACTCGACTTGAGGAAGATTACTATATATATTTGTTTTTGTAAAAGAAACAAGGGTAAATTGCTACAATTTGATGAACCTGACCTATACTCACATGGAGGTAGTAACTCTAAATACCAACAGAGCAAAAGGGAAGGAGTCTTCACATCAAGTATCAATGCTATCTCCTCTGTACGCAGTGTAGATAGAGATGGGCAACTTTGACATTGGCTACCTAAAATGAGGGGGTGATAAAGGCAAGAAGACACTGGCTTACAAGGTTTCAAGAGGGAGTTTAGTTTAAGAGTGTGTGTATGGA
>NW_006408569.1:11395437-11397405 GCF_000296735.1 Chrysochloris asiatica | reverse complement strand
GGGTAGGTGAGAAGGGAAACCATTGTAAGGAAAATAAAGTTAGTTGATGATAAGCTGAAAGCTGAGGAAACAGGATTCAAGGAAATGTATATAGACCATTTCACTGGGCTCTCACAGCCCTGATAAAGAAAAAGACAAATTATACTGGGTACCACCTCCTTTCCTTTCATGAGACAGATGCCAGTTCTTCTTTCTCTCTGTAAGACTGTCTCTTATAATAAACATATTCTTCATTTCCCTAAGCCTCTATTTTTCTAACTTCTTTTGCATGGAACAAGTGTGTCATGCCTTTCCAATTCTTTGGAAGGAGAGTTAACACCTTTCCAGAGAAGACATTTCAACCCTGACAAGTGGATGAGCATCGAAGTCCTGTTGTGGTGCTGTGAGTTAATGTGCTGGACTGCAAGATTGGTTTGAAATTTAAGTTTGATGATTCAAACCTTACCAGCTACTCCTCTGGAACCCTAAACAGGGTTACTATGAGTCTGAGCCAACTCAATGGCAATCAACAACAGCAACAGAGTTTGCATTACATTAAAAAACAAAGTCCTAAAGACATTCTTAACTTACCTCAAAATGTCCTTAAAACCCACAATGGACTCAAACATAAACAGTTTTGAGGATGGGGCAAGACTAGGCAGTGTTTTGTTATGTTGTGCATAGAGTGACTATGCGTTGGAACCAATAAAAGGGTGCCTAAACATAACAGAATTGCCATGGAGACACAACTAATACATTGAATCAATACAAAATTTCATGCATTTCAATGGAATTATACTTAATACTAAAATAATGATTTGATCACCTAGTAAGAGCTGTTGCAGTGATTCATAATTATTTTCAACGGTAAAAACAAGAAATTCCAATGATTCATGTCAAAATGCCACTTATTCAGACGGATTTCCAGCGCTTCCCTGACCAGGCAGCTCGGGTAGGGTAGTCTCGGGGAAAAGGGGCGGAATAGCACATAAGAAACCTCTGTCTACCAGACAGCCTTTGAACAAACATAATATCTTATATTTCAACATTCTGAACTCTATTTTTTTAAAAGATCAAATTGCTGAGGAATTACAGGCATTTCGAGCTTTTGCCTGTCTGCACGCGGCTCCTGCTTCCGCGCCTGCACTGGCGAGTGCCTCTGCCCCCTGCAAACCTTGGAATGCAGGGCTAGAGCAACCCCACTTAGAAGGCTGCATTTCCAGAGAAAAGGAAGCATAAACAAACAAACAGAGAGGGATATCAGTGCAGATATCAGGAAATTTGGGGTACGCACGGTACAGAGAGACTGAGAGAGGCATTTTTTAGGTCATCAAATATGGACACAACCTCCCTGCAGCCACGACCCCCAGCCCTCTACTGCCCCGGCCTAGACCAGCCCTCTGCCAAGCCGCCGAGGCTCAGGAACACCCAAGGCACAGGCCCATCCACTGAGGCCAAGACCCTCCTAAGGCCCAAACACTCCCACTGAGGCCAAGGCCTGCCCTGAGGCCCAACCCGCCCACAGACTGGTCACAAAGGCCCAGGCTCAACCAAGGCCCAAATCACCTACCCATCTTGCGGCCCAGGCGGACCACAGCCCGGTCGCCGCCGAGGTCCAGAACCCCCAATGCTCAACCCGCCACGTAGCCAGGTGACTAAGGCCCAGGGCCCCAGAGGCCCAACCCGCCATGTAGCCCGGTCGCCAAGGCCCAGTGCTCCTGAGACCCAACCTGCCTTCAGCCTGGTCCCGGAGGCACAGGCCCCCCGAGGCCCAATCCGCCCAAACCACCCGCCCGAGGCCCAACCCTCCAGCAGCCCGGTTGATGACGCCCAGGCCCCCAGAGGCCCAAATCATCTGCCCTAGGCTCAACGCACCTGCCCGAGGCCCAAACAGCCCGCCGCCGAGGCCCAGGCCCAACTGAGGCTCAAAAAAGTTACTGTTAGTTAAGCAATAAGGAGAGTGAAAAGGGAAGACCACATCCTGATCAC
>NW_006408569.1:11381913-11389052 GCF_000296735.1 Chrysochloris asiatica | reverse complement strand
AAAATGCCACTTATTCAATTCCCATCTTAGATTGAGTTTAAAATCTATTTTTCATCTAGGAATTTTGTTATTCCATGGTTTTTTCATATTTGGACCAATAAGAAAAAGCACCAACATTTTCTGAAAAATGAAAGCAATCATTTATAAATGGAATTTGTAGAAGGCCTAAGCCATTGGAATGTTGGTTCTCTGGGTTACTTCTAATAAAAACTTTCTAAAAACCTGACCAAAAAAAAAGTAGAAAGGAAAAAACATCCTTCTATATCTGGATATCATTACTATTCTCAGTACAAATAAGATGAGGAATGATTACTTGCAATTGGATATGGTGAATAGCTAATTTTACTGTATAACAAGGTGAATGGAAATATGTGTGATCCTAATGAAACTTTTTGAGTAGAAATGCATCAATAAAGCCCATAAATTAGTATATATTAAGGAGAGTCTCCTTTCTTAATCCAATATGCTAGTACTCTAAGGTGAAAAGCGTGTTAATTTTATAAAAAAAAAAAAACCCAAAAAACTATTTGATGCCATAGAATATATAAAGGCGTTGAAATTCTACTTTATACTGGGGAAGCTCCTAAGCATCAAGAAAGTCGTCCTTGTGCTATTCTTTTCACATTTAAAAATCAGAAAATCAATTTGTGCAAACACATTTTACACGTTTACTGTGCCAGGCATTGCATTGAGGGGTACAAAATCAATTAAAGTATGGTCTTGCAAAATGCTTACAATATATTAGATAGTAACTCACAAGCAATAGTAAAGTGTGATACAAACATAAAAGTTTGGAACTTTTATTCATAATTGCCTGTAAAAGGATATTTAAAAATAAGAAATACAAATACTAGCTATCATAAAATGTTATAAGATTTGTAAGAAATATGTCAAATCAAACAGATAATTAATGATGGGTTGGTAGCCTATTTGGTATATTCTTATAAACAATCCAAAAATTTCAAAGGTCTGAAATGAAACTATATTTTCCTAATAACTAGAACTTCAAGATTGCTGCTTTACAGTAGTTTCTTTTCTGAAATACTCAAGTATTTAGCAGTTAAATAGATTCTTGTTGGTAGGTAATTTAATCTATATAACATACTGACTATCAAGACATCATTTTATTCATTATTTAAAACAGATTTTCTGGCCGCACATTCTAGTGCTGAGTTTAAAATTGGTTTCAGGTGTCCAAACTTTCTAGGTTTCTAAGATGCTTTGTTCTATCAACTGTCAGTGAATGTGACATATCCTCTAATTATAATTCACCTTATTTCACAAGATGCCCTTAAGAAACTTCAGGCTAAGGTCAGTTTTAAGAAACCTACATAATTACTAGTTCTTTCTAAAATGTATTCTGTGATTTTGGGTATTCCTTTCAAAACACATCAGGGCAGAATTTTAGATATAACTTTTTCCTTGCACCTAGTTAGGAAAGATGTATTCAAATAAATACTTCGGAGATTAAATGTACTTAAAAGAGAAGAAAAATGTGATGGCTCAAATTCTAATTTGAAAAGTATCTTTCTTTGTATCTTTTTAAGGAAAAATGAATCAGGAAAAAATATATTCTCTATATTTTTGAAAATGTCAAGACCCTCTTGTCCATACTTAAATAATCATGATGTTTCCTCAAAATAATCAAGCATATTTTCTGTACCACATGTAGTATACTACTAGTACATAAAGATTGTTGTTGTTAAGTGCCTTTGAGTCTGTACTGACTCATAGCGAACCTGTAAAGAGTTCTGAGGCGCAGTTGATACGTTTGAACACCCGATCTTGCAGTTAGTAGTACAGTGCTTATCACTGGAAATACATTAAGCATAAGGCAGGAGTATTTACATATCTATTAATTTAAAATTGTGTCAATTTGAAAACAGTTCTCAATCTTTAAGAAGACAATTATGGAAACATTTACATCCTCCTTATTCTTCATGCTAGCATGATGATGCTTAAATATATTCTTTTATTGTCAATATAAATAAATAAATAAATAAGGCCAAACACCTTCACTAAGAAAGGACTGAGGGAAAGAAAGAAGGGAACACTTTTAGGCGTGACATAAGAAACATCTTAGAGTTTACTTTGCCTTGTGATGAATATGTACAGAGAAAAGCAAATGATAGAATGTCCTTTTTAAAATACAATTTTATCATTTTTTCACATGAATCAGTAACCTTCCAGTGGACTTTGACTCACAGTAATCTCATGTGTGCAGGGTAGAGATGCACTCTATTGGGTTTTCAAGACTGACTATTAGGAAACAGACTGCCAGGCCTTTCTTCTGAAGTACCTTTGCAAGGGTTCAAACTGCCAACTTTCCTGTTGTCCAGCACTTAACTGTTTTCATTATCCAGTCTCCAAATGAAATAGAACATAATTTATTGTATTCCAAAAGTATCCTTCATTTGTCTTGAAATAGATGACACCACCTTTCGTTTTTCAATTTGTAGTACCATGGTGGTTTGCATGTTACAATGATGCTGGTAGTTATGTCACCAGTATTTTAAATACCAGTAGGGTCACCCAAGATTTTCTGAGAGCTTTCTAAGAAAGACTTGGAAGAAGAAGAAGCAGAGGGAGAAACTTCTGAATGTTAAGCCACTGAAAATGTTATGAATAGAAGCAGAAGACTGTCAGATACAGTGCCAGATGATGAACCACACAGGTCGGAAGGCATTCAAAATATGACTGGGGAAGAACTGCCTCCTTAAATTAGAGTTTATCCTAATGACATGGATGGAGGTACCCTTCTTTTTTATGATTGGGCACAATTCAAAATGAGGAGAAGCAGCTTAAAACATCCAATAATAATCAGAACATAGAATGTATGAAGTATGAATTTAAGAAAATTGTTGCTGTTGTTGTTGTTGTTAATTGTCGTCAAGTCAGGTTCCGACTCATAGCGATCCTGTATAGGTTTTTGAGGACCGGCTGGTGAGTTTGAACCACCAACCTTGAAGTTCAAACCTACTTGAGGTAGATTGTCACATTTGAAGTTTCAAAACTGAAATGGAGCTCATAAAGATCAATAACCTAGGCATTAGTGAGATGAAATGCATTAGTATTAGCCATTTGATTTAGACAATTGTATGTTTAAATATGCTGGGAATGACAAATTCAAGAGTAATGGCATCATAGTCATTGCCAAAAAGAGCATTCCAAGATCTTTTTTGAAGTACAATGCTGTCTGTGATAGAAAAGTGGATTATACCTACAAAGAAGCTTGGTTAATACCATTGTTATTCAAATTTACACACTAACCACAAAAGTCAATGATGATGAAATTGAACAATTCTACCACCTCTTCAGTCTGAATTTGATCAGCAAGGTTATATTTTGACGCATTGATAATTGGAATGTGAAAATTGGAAACTAAGAGGAAAGACACATAGTTGGAAAATATAACGTTGCTGATCAAGACAATGCTGAATATAGCATGAAAGAATATTGCAAGGACAATGACTTACTCATTGCAAATACCTTTTTGTGGCAACATAAAAGGTGACAGGATTGGATTGGAAGAGACTCATTAACAGTCTGTGATATGCAGATGTTACAACATTGCTTGCTGAAAGAATATATAAAATACTTAACTGATGGAGAGCAAAGACTACAACCATCAGTATGGACTGAATCTCAATGGAAAGAAAGCAAAAATCTTCACAACTGGACCAATAAATAATATCCTGATAAATTGAGAAGATTTTTGGGTTGTTAAAGACTTCATTTTACTTGGATTAACAATCAACAATCATAGAAACAAGCAGTCAAGAAATCAAATGATATATTGCGTTAGGCAAATCTGCTGGAAAATACTCTTTAATGTTTTCAAGAGCAAATATATTAGTTTGAGGTTTAACGTATGCCTGACTGAAGCCATGATACTTTCAGTTGCCTTATATGCATGTGAAAGTTGGACAATGAATCCACTTATTTGAATCATGGTGTTGGCAGAGAATATTAAAAGTACCGTGGAGTGCCAGAAGAACAAACAAATTTATGTTGGAAGAAGTACAGTCAGAATGCTCCTTAGAAGCAAAGATGGCAAGATTTCATTTCTCATACATTGGACATGTTATCAGAAGGGACCAGTACCTAGAGAAGGACATCATGCTTGGTAAAGTGGAGGGTCAGCAAAAAAGAGGAAGACCCCCAATGAGATGGATTAACACAGTGGTAGCAGCAATGGGAACAAACGTAACAATTTTTGAGGATGGAATAGGACCCAGCACTGTTTTGTTCTGTTGTGCATAGGGTCATTATAAGTCACAACTGACTGGATGGCAACAAACATATACCTGACCCTCACCATATAGAATGCATAGGAATCACACTGTCAACATCTCTGGGAAGAGACCCTAGAGAAGCTCAATGCTGGCAGCCAAAACAAGGTCAGGGAGCGACTGTGGAACAGACCATCAATTGATCATATTCAGGTTCAGACAGCAGCTGAAGAGAACTGAGACAACTCCATTAGAGCCAGAACATGAACATGAGTATATCCTACCTAAGTTTACAGACCATCTCAAGAACAGATTTTATTCATTAAGCACTAAAGACTAAAGACCAGAAGAGTTTTAGGATGATGTAAAGAACATCATGTATGAAGAAACGAAAAAGTCATCTAAAAGACAAGAAAGAAAGAAAAAAAAAACACCCCACAAAACACCCAAGTGGATGTCAAAAGAGACTCTGAAACTTGATCTTCAGTGTAGAGAAGCGAAAGTGACTGTAAGGAAGGTAGTAAAAGCACTGAATAGAAAATTTCAAAGGACAGTTCAAGAAGACAGTCAAATATAACAAAATTTGTAAAGACCTAGAGTTGGAAAACCAAAAGGGAAGAACATGCTCAATACTTCTCAATCTGAAAGAACTGAACAAAAATATTCAAACCTCGGGTTGCAATACAGAGTCCTAGTGTGGTGCTGTACGATAAGCACTGGACTGTTAACGACAAAGTCGTCAGTTCAAACCCACCAGCCACTCTTTAGAAAACATATACAAGGTTACTATGAGTCAGAATAGTCTCAACAGCACTTAACAGGAACAACACATGGTGAAAATATTGAGTGACACTGAGAACATTCAAAGTGGATGGAAGGAATGCACAGAGCCACTGTCTCAGAGATGGAAGCAGTGGCTAAGTGTTTGAAACCACTGTCAATTGAAAATCAATCCTTCATGAAGGTGACACTTAAAAATTACATAATGTAAATCAGTGGGAGAAAATGGATTTCATTTTCAATAATGTGTTTCAGGTGCAAAAGTCAAGCAAGGCATATATTGTACAAAACAAGATACAGTTTTAGTCATATAAGTTATAATTCAAAAACAGAAAATGCACTTAACCCTATATTTTGGGTAAGGAAATAAGGAAAAACAAAAGGAGCCATTCTGAGGTGCTGGGGGCTGTTATTTGATGAATTTACTGGGAGTCTAGAGGAAACTAAAGTTGCTGCCCTCTGACTGGAAGATCCAAGTTTATCATTTGTATGTAACATAAAAGGGCAATTTAGATGTTAAAATTTAATCAACATGAAACATTAATGCCTTAGGTTGAAACAGAGAATGGCACAATAATGGCATTAGAAAGGGTGAAAATAGCATCATTACTCTCAGTGACATCATCAATGTGTTTGCTTCAGTGAACTGCACCTCCAAAATGGAACAACAAAAAAGTCTTTTTAAGGAAGGTGTCATCAATATTTATCTTTGTTCTTGCCCAACTATGGAATGACCTATGTTCTATACAGAAGGCAAAAGCACATCTAAGCAAAGTACAGATTTCTTTTTTTCATTTAAAACAGAGCAACATTTGGTAGATTCTCTTCATCATATTTTGATTAATGTGATTGCATCAGGGAGATGCAAAAGCTCGTCATTACCAAAATAAAAAGATGAAATATTACTTCTTGGGGGCCATTAATTAGTGTTTAATATTCACTCGACAAATATTAATTTGACTACCTACCTACAAGTCATTAATTTCATACTATGTGCTAAGTATATACAAATATATATATAGATATAGATATATGTGCGTGTATATATATGTGTGTGTATATGGTGGTGGTGGTTTTGTGCCGTGGAGTCGGTCCCGACTCATAGCGACCCTGTACAGGGTTTCCAAGGCTGTAAATCTTTACAGGAGCAGAAAGCCTCATCTTTTTCCCACAGAACAGCTGGTAGTTTCGAACTGGTGACTTTGTAGTGGTTACGAATCAGGCTTCGAATCTTACAGCCATGGCTTGGATCAAGTTCACCTTAGTCCTCAAAATGATATATTTGCTCTAGAACACTTTAAAGAGGTCTTAACAGCAGATTGGACTAGTGAAATACACTGTTTAATTTCTTGAATGTTGTTTCCATGAGTGTTCATTGTGGATCCAAACAAAAGGAAGTCTTAAGCAATTTAAATCTTTTCTCCATTTCCCATGACGTTATTTATTGATCCAGGTATGAGGATTTTTATTTTCTTTACAATGATGTGCACTCCATACTGAAGGCTGTGGTCTTTGATCTTCATCAGCAAGTATTTTAAGTCCTCTTTGCTTTCAGCAAACAAGGTTGCATTAACTGTATATTGTAGGTTGTTTATGAATCATTTGTGAATTAACCAATTAATTAATGGGTCATGCAGGTTCGATGAGAAATTTGCTATGATTACACATAATACTGAACTCAAGAATTTGAAAATGCTTCAATAAAATAGAGTTTATTCAAGGAAGTTACATGGCAGTTGCTCTGAAGTGAGGATTGAGCATCTTTAACTTTCAAAGTTACACAAGAAGTTCTGGTATTTTCTGAAATATAAAAATCACTGAATTATCAATCATTAATCACCAGTACCTAGAAAGGGATTACCATATACAATAAGTGAAGAGATTATCACCATGCAATAAATGTTAATGATCAATACTTGAGATTTATGCAAGGAGATGATCTTATATTTGGTTAAATATCGGGTGTGTCATTCTAATGATTTCTGGTGATGGGAACAATTTCCTGAATGGTGCTTCAAATCATTCACTCTGAGCCTCAGTCTGCACACATTAAAACACCCTAAGTGTTAGATAAGATGAAAATGCATTGTCCATAAAGATGGAATCATTAACTGAAAAAAAAAAAAA
>NW_006408569.1:11372646-11380575 GCF_000296735.1 Chrysochloris asiatica | reverse complement strand
AATTGACTACATTTGTGTTAAGAGATGGTGGAAAAGCTCCATATCATCATCTAAAACAAGGCCTGAGGAAGACTGTGGAGCAGGCCATCAATTGCTCATATGAAAATTCACACTGAAGCTGATGAAAAATTTAAAAAGTCCACAAGAGCCAAAATATAACCTTGCATGTATTCCACCTGAATTTAGGCATCATCTGATGAACGAACTTGATGCATTAGACGCTAAAAATCGAAGACCAGAAGAGTGGTAGGATGCTTCCAACAACATCATATAGGAAGAAAGCAAAAGATCATTAAAAAGACAAAAAAGACGGAAAAGACCAAAATGGATGTTAGAAGAGATTCTGAAATTTGCTTTCCAGCAAGTGGAAGAAGTAATGAGGTACAAGAGCTGAACAGAAAACTTCAAAGTTCAACTTGAGAAGAGAAAGTCAAATATTATAACTAAATATGATGATTAAGGTGCACCTGACCCAAGTCATGGCATTTTCAATAACCTCATATGCATGCAAAAATTGGACAGTGAATAAGGAAGACCATGGAAGAATTGATGCATTTGATTTATGCTGTTGGAGAAGATTATTAAAAGTACTATAGACTGATAAAAGAATAAACAGATCTGTGTTGGAATAAGTACAGCCAGAGTGCCTTGGAAGCCAGGATGGCCAAACTTCTTCTCTCATACTTTGGACATATTATCAGGATGGACCGGTCACTGGAGAAGTATATCATATTTGGTAAAATGGAGGGTTAGAGAAAAAGAGGAAGACCCTCAACGAGATGGATTGGCGCAGTGGTGGCAGCGATGTGCTCTGGTATATCACCAATTGTGAGGTTACTCAGGACCGGACAGTGTTTCATTCTGCTGTGCATAGGGTCGCTATGAGCTGGTACCGACTCAATGGCACCTGACTACTATCACCACTAATCATTGCAGAACTAGTTGCCATGTATGTGTTCTGTGGTGTAGTTAATCTTTTGGTTAACAGCCAAACACTGAACCACTGTATTTTAGCAATTGTATGTGAGTACATACAAGGGAACTTCAAAAAGCTCATGGAAAAATTCCATTGCCTTTTAATTCCATTGTTCCATGAATTTTTTGAAACCCCCTCATATATGCACAGAAAAATATTTGGAGCGATAGACACTAAGTTGTTGACAGTAATAATCTCTGATTGGTGGAAATGCGGTAGTCTCATTTTCATGCATTTTGCTTTTTTATGTCCCACTTTTCACAATGCACATTAACTGTTTTTGTAATAATCAATAACATATTATGTATGCTGCGTAAAAGAGTTGGCAGGAAACTAGAGAGAGAAAAACACGCTATCAGTGATATAGCTTTATGTATCATGTAGTGTGCTAGATACTGGGGGTAAAATTATTCGCAATATAAGGCCAACTTTAGATATGTTAAGCAACACACTATGGTTATTCAAAAAGTAGTTACAGAGCCAAGGCCAAATCCAGGTTTTTCTGATTCTAAAGTAATGTCCATTCCGTTTTTCCTTGGCCTACCAGATCCAATACCCCACTCACCTACTGCAATCAAGTCCATTCAGATTCACAGAGGCCTTGACAGGCAGAGTAGAACTGTCCCTGAATCTTTATGGAAGCAGACAGCCTCATCTTTCTCCCCTGGAGTACCTGGTGGGTTTGAACCTCAGATTTTGCAGTTAGCAGCCCAATACTGAACCCTTTATGGCACCAGGGCTCTTTAGATTCAGTTTCTCCCTGGACAAAACAATTATCAAAGTTTTTTTTTTTTTTTTTCCACACACAATTCAATTGCCATGATCACTAACATTGGACCTGTCTCAGGTAATTCTCATCTGTCAGCTTAGTCCTTATGCCATCTGCTCATGGTCTGACTAAGTAACCTAATAAAATAATTTATGCCAAGGAATTAGAGTATTATTAATCAGCCCAGGACCTCTCAGTGCCATCTGAGTGCAGTCTATTGTGTTAGGTGTTTTGATGACAGAGTTCACATTCAAATGGAGGGAAAAGGGAGTTAGATAACCACATAGTTAACTGACTGCATTACAATCTGATAAGTACTATAATAAAAATAAGAATAAAAGATTCAGTATGGAACTAGGGAGAAGGTAAGTGTTTAATTCTGTTTGGAAAGTCACGGAGTGTTTAATGAAAACAAATAGTAGAGGAAGGGCAGTGAAGCATAGATGATTGCCTGTGCAAAAACAAAACAAAACAAGACAACCCGAATAGGTTAAAAGCCCTGCTTCCCAATATCAGCCTGGCCACTTCCTGGCAGTCTCCTGTAAATACATTACCCTCTCATATGTGCCAAACTCCAATGCTAGGTATGTTTCTGGGTTTACAACAGGCCAGTGGTGGGAAATACTCTTAGGCAGCCCTTTCAGCAGATCTTAAAATAACATCTCTTAAAGCAAACACCTGTGGCCTATGCAGCCTCTCTTTCACATTAGTACATGTCGTTCTCAGTGAACTGCATCCCTGGGCGGCTCACACAGTGACATGTTTAATGTAGCTGGGTTACCTAATACTTGCAGAGATTAGGAAGCTGTCAGTAAAAGATACAGGAGGGCTTTGTGAATTGCTTTCTAAAATCACTCTAAATTAGCAATTAATGGAAAATTTTGACAACTTGTTCAACACTGAGTGCAGCCGGATCAAAATCAACCTTTGGAGAATTTTGTTTATCATTAATGCTCAAGTATATTTAACAGATGATTTTTACCCCCAGAGCCCACATCTCATTTCAGTAGATATTGTTAAATCATAAACTTTGCTGCCCCCCCCCTTAAAAATATCAAAAATTAACTTATTGTAAACAGTAATGGGGAGAACAGAAACTTTTGAATCAGCAAAGTTCTTGGGGATGAATTATGAGGGGTTTAGTTCGTGGACAAAGTCTTTTAATTCCATTTTTCCACAAACTTTTAGAAACCCCTTCGTATGTACTTTTTAAAGTGTTGAAGAGCATAGATGTCAGCTTAAGGACTAGGGTGCGCCTGACCCAGGCCATTGTGTTTTCAATAGCCTCATATGGATGCGAAAGCTGGACAGTGAATAAGGAGGATCGTAGAAGAATTGATGCCTTTGAGTTGTGGTTTTGGAAAGTGCCATGGACTGCCTAAAGAACCAATAAATCTGTTTTGGAAGAAGTGCAGCCAGAGTGCTCCTTAGAGGCCAGGATGGCTAAACTTCGTCTCTCCTACTTTGGACATATTGTCCGGAGGAAACAATCGCTGGAGAAGGATGTCATGCTGGGTAGGGTGGAGGGTCAGAGAAAAAGAGGAAGACCTCCAACGAGATGGATCAGCCAGGTGGCATCATTGATGGACTCAGGTGTGGCAGCGGTAGTGAGGTTGGCCCAGGATCGAACATTGTTTCGTTCTGCTGTGCATAGGGTAGCTATGAGTCGGTTCCGACTCGATGGCACCTGACAACAACAACAACACAATGTACTTAGAGAAAAACCAGAACTCATATTTTTAATGCATAATTGTAAGTAACTTAAGTTTTTCAGGCAAACTGATAAGTAACTTGTTCCTTTGGCATTGCATTCCTTGCACATTTTTAAAAGAAACTCTACTGATGAGTTTCCTGCACTGCTGGCTTGGTTATTTTTTCAATTATTCCACACTTTCCCAAGTTACACAATTAATTGTACTTCTGTTGATTACTTTATCCCAGAACTAGAAGGTATTTCAAAATAACTAAATGTCTACCTAACATAAATATGCACATAGTTGAGGCTAGCTAATTAATAAAACAAAAGCAGATCAGGTGATTTGGTATCAAAAAGATATATTAGAGTCAATAATGAAATTAAGGGCCAAAAACAGACCAGAGAAGAAATCACAGGGTAGAGACAAACATTCTATTTCTCCTTAAATATCCCTCTGTGAAGCACCGAGAACATAACAGGAGTCAAGATAGTTGTTACATGCTGCCTGTTGTTATTAAGTGCTATGGAATCAAATCCAACTCACTGCGACCCTGTATAGCGTTTCCAAGGAGTGGCTGGTGATTTTGAACTGCCTACCTTATGGTTCAAATGAACCTTGAAGTCCAGTGCTTTATCTCTCACAGCACCATACCAGATCGACTCCAATTCATAGAGGATTGTTAGGATAGTAGAACTATCCATTGGGTATCCAGGCTAAAATCTTTACTCAGAGTAGATCCCCAGGTCTTTTCTTGGAGTAGGCACTGGTTAAGTGTCTAGTTTGTTATTGCATGAGTTGGAACCATGTAGTTGGTTCCAACTCATAGAGACCCTGTATAAGGCTTCCAAGGAGCAGCTGGTGGGTTTGTTCCCCTGACCTTGTAGTTAGCAGTCCAGTGCTTATACTACCGCAACACACAAGGACTCAAAAGTAGCTCATAGAAACTTCTCTATCCCAAGATGCCCTGTGAATCACCCCAGGAGCCTACAGTCTATAGCCAGGAGCAGCAATCAGAGCCCACCAAGTGCCAGAGCTACTACTAGTAGCCACTAGGCTCAAATTGAAGCACTAAGAATAAGGTACAAGTTTTCTAAGGGACTTGTGCTTATTTCCTCTGGAATAGCACATTCTTCATGTGCTCCTAGTTTACTCCCTGGCATTTAGTATTGTGAGACTGTTTAATGGCAGCTGACCTACTGTCTGGTGACTTCTTGGTGCGTTTTTTGTTTCATTGAAGAATTACAAAATACCACAAGAATAGGCAGCAAATATTTTGGTGATGTTTAAGGACATTTTTGGCAAATATATTTTGAAGATAAACAAACAAACTTGAATACAAGATGTTTCAAAATTAATTTTTGGAAAATTTTTAAGTAAATTTTGAAATCTAAACATTTGCAGATAGAAAGATTCAATTCTAGTGTCATCTATACTTTTTGGTAATCAAACTATGATTAGTATATATTTTTTCTTCACCTTCTGATATCACGCATGGAAAAGGTTACAAATGCCTAAAACTCCATGTTCTGAAAATGAATTAAGACAAACTTTAAGAAAAACGGAAGAGGGGTAAAATACTTCAGGATTCCGTATTATTTAAGAGTAAATTTTTATTTATTTATGTATGTATGTAAGTATGCATGTATGCTTTACATCCTTGAACTTTAGGTCTCCAGAAGGCAAATACATTCATTTGTAAATATTTGCTGACTGCCTACGATTCACTAGGCATTAGTGGAGAAATGAGAATTTAAAGATGACAGTCACATTCTCTGTTCCCAAGACAACTGAGTTGGAGACACATACATATACACGCACACAAACACCTTTAACTTCTATACAACTATATAAACCTTTTAAAACAATCTTTAGAAACAAAAGCTTAGATTTCTTAACTCCCTTTTTAGTACCATTCGTTTTTCTTGGTTCAATGTGACTGAACAAGTAGTGCATGAGCTATCGTAGTGCCTGAGTGCCAAAAAATTGACAGAAACCCAGAGTTGACAAAATAGGAAACTATTCCTCAAACCTGCCGTTTTAAGGAAGAACTTATCTCTTTTTTCATGTCCAATGTTCTCTCGTATAAGTAAAATATGTTTCTATAACAATCCACAACTTAAATTTATATAAGCCCTCAAAATACTTTTTTCAACTTAACGCCAATTTATTTTCTCTCTTTAGGTCATTTTCTTAAAGCATTATTTGTGTTGATAATCATATATTATTACACTGAGGGTTATTAACAACACTATTTTTAACTATGCATTTATTCTACTAAGTTAAGGATTTCTGAAATTCACAAATTGAATTCCTATTAATTTAGGCTTTACCAATTAAGACTTTTTTTCAGAAAAAGTAGGGACTGGGTTGATCTTTCTTTGCTATTTTTCCTCTTTCGAGTTCCTTAAGCAGAATTGAAAAAATTAGTGTTAAAGTATGCTCAGATGTAACATTGGCGTTACAAAAAAAAAAAAAAAAATTCCAGTTTATTTCCTGGATCAGTATACATTCTGCTCAGCCTACCACACATCCTACATTCATACTTGGAACCCCTGCTTTGAATGATGGCACTAAAACTGTGTGCAAGATCCTTAAATCAACAAACATTCAAATGTATTCACAAGGCTAGATAGTACTAAGGCAAGAAGTGAGAAAAAATACTTATCCGTTTATCTATTTAACAACAGCCCATTTAAAAAAAAAAAATTAACTAAAGGTTGAAAAAAGAAAAAAAGTGATTTTATCTTCAGATGAATTCTGAATGAACATCCTCTTAACCAGAACCCTTCCATTACTGAAGTGTACTGATCAACTGGTATTTTGGTACATACAAAAAAACCCCAAAACCCAAGATTCTAAGACAAAACCTTTTTTCAAAGAAAATAAACTTTTTCATAAGTATTTTTAGCACCAACAATGTACAAACTATAAGCATTGAAACTACAACTTACAAATTAAAGGCTTCCAATATTTGGTAAATCTTGAACTTGGAATAATCTCAATTGGAACAATGCTATAAAACTATGGCTAACTCTCTCCAGAACAAATGTATAAACCCTGTTTATCAAATTCTTTTCTTAAAATACCATATATCTGCAATGGAAAATAACCAAAATAAAATATTGTTGCAATACTGGTAACCCAAATAAAACTAGAAAAATAATGTATACTAATTGTGGGACCATGGCTTCATCTTCATCAGCCTAAAGAGAAGAAACACGTGAGACACTCAAAAGAGACGTAATTAGGCATTAGTCAGAATTCTTTGTATGAGAAGGCGGAAAGATGACGTTGGGCAAAGTGCAGAGACTTCTTTGAAGACAACTTTTGATTGCCTGAAGGGTCCGTCTCTCTCTCTTTCTCTCCTCTCGTTGAAATCGAATAAACACAGGCAAACTGGTAGTGTTTCACCTGGAAAAAAAACAAAAAAACCCACAAGAGTTAAATTAAAAGCACCATCAAAGCTGGAAGAACTAACACAGAACTAACTGGAAGGTTTATCTGCGTACTTTGATACCCAGACATCTGTCTTTAGCTCCAGAGGCCCGCATAGTTCCCGTGGAGGCCTGAAGGGAGAGGCCCCCCAGCCACGAAGAGCTTCATCTCAGGCCAGTGGTAGCAGTGGGTGTAGAGGGCATTAGGGAACTCTTCTACTCCACCGAAGTAGTTCACCCAGAGGTCATCGTGGTTGAGCCAGCCTCTCCCAGTGGTGAGCTTGAGCTTCCTTTTAGTAGGCCCAGGAGCGAGCCGAGTGGCCGCTGAGGCCCTCTCCTCCAAGAACTTCTGGGCGCGGACGTCATAGAAGAGCAGGGCCCCGTGGCCGGTGCAGATGGTGATGATGAAAGCTTAGCAAGCGCACGCCCGTGCCGCCCTCCCTGGAGCACAGGGGCCTCAGGTTCTGCTGGCGCTGACGTGGATCCAGGAAGGAGACGTGGGACTGGGAGCCCACTGCGTACAGGGACAAGTCGTTGCAGTAGGTCAGGCACACGTTCTCTCGGCAGTAGGGCAAACGGACCGACAGCAGCCTGCACAAGGTGCTCCGGGCCTTCCAGAAGTGGAAGTAGCCGTCCAGGGACACGGCCCCCAGCTCCTCGTTCTTGCTGCTGAAAGCCAGGGCTCGCACCTTGCGGTTGGTGGGGCTGGTGCTGGCCCTGGGGATGGGCTCCAGGTCTCTGGGGCGGATATGGGCGTACACCGGGAGGCCCACGTTGTTGTGCCAGGCCAGGCAGCCATGACACATGTCAGGATCCACCCGCCACAGCGCCATGGTGCCGTCGCGGGAACCACTCACGACCACATTGTCGCTCATCCAGGCCAGGGCAAAGATCCAGTCCTTGTGGCCACGGCGATCGCCCAAGCATAAGGGGTCGAGTGTGGGCAGCTGGTAGACGGCCAGGCTGTTGGGGTTTTCGCCCCCCATGGCCAGCAGCGACTTACAAGGGTTCAGCTGGATGGCGTGGATGCCACAGCTCCCCTGGGCCTGGGCC
>NW_006408569.1:11340140-11372071 GCF_000296735.1 Chrysochloris asiatica | reverse complement strand
GGGCGCGGCGCGGCGACGGCGACGCGTGGCACCCGGGTTGGCCATGGTGACGACGGTGACGGGACGCCTCCGCGTCAGGTTGAGGGCACTGGGTTCTGATAGTCGAGAGACCGCGAGGCACGGAGTCTATGGAGTCCAGGACGCGGCAGCCAAGGAAGAGGCGAAGGAGGCTGTGGCGGGGAGGCGAGGAGCGCGCTGGCGTAGCAGCAAACGCGGTCTGAGCGGGAGCAACGGCAGCGCGGACCCAGGCGAGGGCGGGAAGTGCGGGCGGCAAGCGGTGGAGGCGGTTTATATTAGAGAGGACCACGCTGGGGGTCGAACAGAAGGGGCGGGGCGGACAGGGTGAGCTGGGAGCTTGTTGGGGGCGGGACTGAGCCAGTCCCGAGAGAGGATCTGAGACGGGTCTACCAGAGGGGAAGGGCATCTGAGATGGGTCTACCAGAGGGGAAGGGCATCTGAGATAAGGGCAAGGAGTCACAGGGAGGTGGGGGGCACCAGGAGCATTCATGGGAGACCACCCAAAACCCCCTCTTTCAGATCACAGATGCTCCATATGGATGGGCATATCCCAGTGCACCCTCCCAGACCCCGCAGTGTTGGACAGGGATTATTTCTTACTTAAATAAGAGTAGATTTTGAACCCTGGTATAATCAAATACGAGGTAAGAGAAGGCTTCTGTCAATAAACCCACACGTGTGCTCTGTGAAATTCTGGAAGAAAAGTTTGCTGCCATTAGACACTGAACTTTGCAGGGACCTTCTCGCCCCATCCCCTCACCCTTACTCCCTTGAGTCCCTCTTGCATTTTCTTCTGTGTCAATCCCTCAACCAGCTTCTTAAAAGTGTTTCAACTTTTAAAAGATATTTTTTTCCTCTTTACTTTGAGGTCTCTGATATCCGATCATTTTACACTTGAATATCCCAAGGGGGCGGGTTCAAAATGCAGATCCTTGGCACTACTTTCCCCCCAGACAATGTCCAGGACCCTGGTAGGATTTGCAGTCTCAGGAACCCCTCAAGGCTTGAGAACTGGGAGTTAGAGGACTGGGTTTAGGTTGCTTCACAGAAAGGGCTTCTCAGAACCCTGAGGCAGTGGATCTGAGGCTACCAGGAGAGAGGAACAGACTGCCCCTTGGCTGGTAACAAAATGTTTAGTCCTCAGTCAGTCCCAGCAGGAGGTCCAGACACCTGTGAGAAGCCCTGGCAAGGCTAGGAGCCCCCCTGGAGCCTGAGAGTTGGGCGGGATTTCTAGATCAAGAGAACTTTTCAGAAGGACACAACCACACAAAATCATGAAAGAGTGTTGGAGTTCAAACATCAGTCAGGGGGCGGGTGTCGAATGATTCTTAACCTGTCGCCCCTTTATGGCAGTCCCATATCTACACAGGGGTCCAAGCCCTGAGCACCATGTGGGTGATACCAATTCAGAAAGGTACACCCATCCTCCTGGAGAAAATATGTACTTCTGCGTGGCTCTGGGGGCTGAGGGAGGAATTGTATTCACTCTCTGACCAATCCAAGGAGCCCCAGAGAGCTACATTGTTGCTGCTTTTCAGCACTCTTCCTCCACCTTTTTTTGCAAACTCACCTTAAGTGCAAAAACAAGTACAAATCGCCACTTCCAATCCAGCTGCTGCATTGCAGTACTCTCCAACACTCCTTGCACCTCAGTTCTGATTCTGCCCCATATCACCCATCCCATAGCAATAGAAGCATCTGCTGAAGGTTGGTAAATATGAATTAGGAAAGGCTTCATGAAGGAGGCTGGTGGGAATAGACATTCCAGAAAGTGGCAGCCATATGTGAAAAGGCACTGATAGTGTAGTGAAATGGTGCATACATTCTGTTGTTTTTGTTGTTAAGGGCCGTCGAGGTGTTTCCGACTCATAGTGACCCTGTATATGGTTCCTGAGGCTTTTAAACATCTTGACGGGAGCAGAAAATCTCATCTTGGTCCTGTGGATTGGCTGGCAGGCTCAAACCGCACGGACTTTGGTTCGCAAGTTCAGTGCTCATCGTATGGAGCCACCGCATTCCCTCATAAACTTTGTTGTTTTTGTTACGTGCAGTGGAGTCTGGATACCAACTCATAACAACTGTATGCACAACAGAAGGAAACAACTGTCCAGTCCTGTGCCAACATCTCAATAGTTGCTGTGCTTGAGCCCATTGCTGCTTCCCCTATGCCAATCCATCTAGTTGAGGGTTCTTCCTCTTTTTCGCTGACCCTTCACTTTACCAAGTATGATGTCCTTCTCCAGGAACTGGTTCTTCTTGATAATATGTCTGAAGTAGGAGAGATGAAATGTTTAGTGTACTTTAAAATCACAAGATTACTCTAATAAACATCCACATCCCCAGGTTCTATCCCTTAAAGATACAGTGCAAATGGTCTGCGGACTACTTTGAAGAAGATTGGTTTAGTTTTTCCAATTAAGTAAGGAGACATTTGTTGCAGATAAGGTATAAAGAGTTAAAATGGTCAGTGTACTTCAGTGTTACCTTAAAATAGTATTCTGGTGGAGTTCTGTGGGAAAAGCACTGGAGTGATAAACACATGGTCAGTGGTTCCAACCTACCAACTGCCCCTGAACAGTATCCCGAGGAATCAGAACCTACTCAACTGCACTTAACGACAACAACAATACTTACATTGTGAAAGCCTCGTCAATTAAAGAAGTTTTGGTCAGGTAGAGGCAAAAGCAGATAGTAGCCCAGGCAGAGAAATTGTACTTATGTTTATACCAAAACCCAAAAACATCGCCCATTGAGTCAACACATGGCAACTCCAAATATTTCAGAGTAAAATGGTGACCCTGTGACCTCGGTAAAATGGTTACCCCAAGACCTTACACGTTTCAAAGTAGAATAACGACCCCTAAATCCCCAGTATTTCAAAGTAGAATAGCCCTGAAACTCCACGAGCCCATATGTAGAATGGCAAATTTATTTCAGAGTAGAAGCACCAACTTGTTTTCAGAGTAGAACTGCTCTCCATAGGTTTTTCAATGACTGTAATAACAGCAGCAATGGGCTCAAGCCAACTGACTCCACAGCACCTGACAACAACAATAATCAATGGAAGTAGATCACAAAGGGTGGCACCGCTGAGTGAACTTGAACCAACAACCTTTTGGTCAGTACTACATAACAAACGGTTTGCTGCACCCAGGGAGCTAAAACTCAAACCATCAAGTCAGTGCCAACCCATAGTGACACTATATAAGGTTTCTGAGACTGTAACTCTTTACAGGAGCAGAAAGCCTTATCTTTCTCCCCAGGAGTTGCTGCTGGGTTTGAACCACTGACCTTGCAGTTAGCACCCCAACAGTTAACCCACAATGCCACCAGGGATCGTTACAGAGCCACCAGGGTTTCTTTATTAGAGTTTATTATACTTTACCATTACTTTACCAGTTAGGCTGCTAACCTCAAGGACAGCCATTCAAAACTATCAGCATTTCTGCAGGAGAAAGATGAGGCTTTCTGCTCCCATAAAGATTTACAGCCTCGGAAGTCGCTATGAGTCAGAACCAACTCCACAGCATCTAACCAATCAACATTATGCTGGTGGTGGTGGTGTGCCATGGAGTCGGTTCTGACTCACAGTGACCCTGTGTAAGGTTTCCGAGGCTGTACATCTTTACCAGAGCAGAACGCCCCATCTTTCTCCTGCAGAATGTCTGGTAGTTTCGAACTGCGACTTTGAGGTTAGCAACACGACTAGTAACCACTACATTAATGTTATACTAGCAGACAGACACTATTCCAGAAACCTTACAGATATTATCTGCTTTAATAATCACAACAGCCCTATGAAGTTGTTGTTGTTAAGTGCCGTCAAGTCAGTTCCGACCCATAGTGACCCTGTTTAGGGTTTCCAAGGAGCAGCTGGTGAGGTTGAACTGCCAACCTTGCAGTTCAAATGGCTTTGCAATCTGGCGCGTTAACCCACAGCACCACATCAGGACTCCCTATGTGGTAACTACCACCATTTTATAGATGGAGAAATTAAGGCTTGATGAGGTTATGATTTTTCCCAAGGGGTTAGTATGTGAGGGAGACAGCATTTCAATCCAAGCAGCCTGCATTTTCATCTCATGCTTTCATCTACTTCTCAGAGATTGAGGATATGCCAAACGTTGAGAAAAAGGTTTCTGATGGTGATAGGAATTTAAACCTCACTTCTTGGCAGCGCCACAGATGGTGGGATATGGCTGTGGGTAATCTGTGAAGGTTAGATGCCAGGTGCAGAGACACTAAGAACAGCTGTGAGGGATTCTGGGATTCAGCCTATAATCAGTAGCAAGGTCTGCTGAGAATGTCAGAACTGTAGCTCTCCTGGAGTAGCAGCTGGACAGACTAGCAAGGACCAGTACAGGTTATCCTGATGTCATCCTATAACAGAATACACAATGGTATCCATAGCAACCAAGAGGGATGAAGGACCACATCCATCTTCTTTTTCCTGGGACTAAGTAAGCATCAGGAGTAATATAGGATCCTATAGCAAGGGAAAGGAACTTACGAAATGACTGGTATTGGACTTTCCACCAGCCAGATAAATGCAACTTGGAATCAAAAACAATGTGGTTTAGTAAAAAAAAGAGAAAAAGAAATGTGTTTTATCTTACGAGTTTTATGAGAGAAAAATCATATCCATTATCTAGGGCTCACAAGAACAAGGGGAAATGTTTTCTATGTTCTGAGGCATGAAATAAAAATCCTCACACTGTACCATGGCAACTCTTTACACATGTAATACCCTTCCCCATAGGATAAGCAGTGGACTGGAAACCATAAGATCGGTGGTTGTAGCCCACAAGCCACTCCATAAGAGAAAGATGAAACTTTCTGTTCTCTCAAAGATTTACAGCCTCAGAAACCCTACATACTGTAAAGCGTCTCTATGAATTGAAATCTGATTGACTGCAGTTAAACAGCAACAAGTGCTTTTATGTTTTTAGTTGTGGCTGGTGGTCCCTATAACTGTGCAAAACATCATGGAGATCTAACCTAGAAGTTCTTCCCAGAATCACTGCCATTTCCTGTTTGAAATTTCCTGATACTCAACCTCCCCACCTCAAAGTCTGCCCTCTGCCACTTTCGCATAGCAGCATCCTCTGAGCACACCCAAAACCCTACCACCATTCCAGTGCTCTGAAGTTACCACCATTGCCTCTCCTCAGCCTCAGACCATGAGACCAAAGTCTCATTGCAGGTGCATCAGAACTACAACCAGAACTTGGAGGCTCCCATCAACTTCCAGACAAACCGGAATCGCTGTCTCCTATGTGTCTATCTGTCCATGTTTTACTATTTTGAGTGTGGTACTGTAGCTTTGAAGAATTATGTGAAATATTTTCTTTACCCATCCCAGTGAGGAGCATGAATATGCTTAGAAACTGATGAAAGTACAGAACCAGTGAGGTGGTAGAATCTTCCTCCAGTATATCAAGAAACCAGACCATGATGACTGGGACAATGAGCTAAATGCTACAATTGGGGAAAAATAACAACAACAAAACAGCTTGAGTGAGTTATTACTGGAACTGTGCAAACTGGCCACTGACAAAAACAATCCCCATTTGTGTGACTGACCTCAAACTCAAACCTAAGTGAGTGACTGAAATAGTCAAGAGTAAATTTATCAATATATATATAAGCTATCTGGCAGAGTAGTGATTACGAGTTGGGCTGCTAACCTCAAAGACAGCAGTACGAAACTATCAGCAGATCCATGAGAGAAAGATGAATCTTTCTGTTCCTGGAAAGTTTTATGGTCTCGGAAAATCCTATACCTGGTTTCTATGAGTCAGAACCGATTCCACAGCATATAACCAATCAATCAATATGGTGAAAATTATAAAACAATAATGAAAGAAAGAAAATATGACCCAAATGTTGGAGAAACACACTATGTTCATGTTTTGTAAACCACAACACAGTAGACATACCAATACTCACCAAATTGATTTATTGGTTAACACAATTCTTATTAAAAAATCCCAGGAAAGTATTTTTAAATAACATAAGTTTATTTTAAAATTTATATGGAAAGGCACAGTCCTAAAATAATTAAAGCAATCTTGAAAAAAAGTAACACTGTTGGACTCCCTCCAAGTTCTGTGTGGTGCTGTATAATAAGCAGTGGACTACTAACTGCAAGATTGGTGGTTCAAACCCTCCAGTTGCTCCTCAGAAATCATATACATGCTTCATATAAGCCAGAACAGACTCAATGGCACTTGACAACAATACCATAAGGAAGACTGTAGAAAAATTGATAGATTGGAGTTATGGTGTTGGAGGAGAATATGAAAAGTACCATGGCTTGCCAAAATAACTAATTTGTGTTAGAAGTACTGTCAGAATGCTCCTTAGAAGCCAGATGGCCAGGTTTTGTCTCTCATACTTTGAATATATTATCAGGAGGAGTCCCTGGAGAAAGACATCATGCTTGGTAAAGTGGTGGTGTTTGTTGTTGTTAGATTCCACCAAGTGGGTACTGACTCATAGCAAACCTTTGCACAAGAGAATGAAACACTGCCCAGTTCTGTACGAACCTCACAGTCATGGAGGGTCAGCAAAAAAGAGAAAGACCCCCAGCGAGATGGACTGACACAATGGCAGCAACAATGGGTTCCTGAAGTGTTGCAATGATTGTGAGGTTGGCACAGGACTAAGCAGTGTTTCATTCTGTGCATAAGGTCGCTGCGAGTCAGTACCAACTGTACAACAACAGTTAAGAGTTCTGGTGGTGCAATAGTTAAGCATGTGGCTATTAACCAATTGATCAGTGATTGAAACCCACCAACCACTCCAAATAGAAAGATGTGGCAGTCTGCACCTGTAAAGATTACAGTTTTAGAAAACCTATGGGGCAGTTCCACTCTGTCCTATAAAGTCACTAACAGAATCAACTGGACAGCAATACATTTCTGTAGCTACAGTAATTAAGACAGTGTGGTATTGATGGTGTGATAGATACATAGATAAACGGAATAAAATAGAGAACCCAGAAAAAGACTCACATAAATACATTCAACTGGTACTGAAGGATTGACACTGAACTGCTATCCACAAGGTTGGTGGTTCAAGCCCACCAGGTGCTCCTTGGAAGCCCTATTCAGGGTCTCTATGAGTCCTTAACAACAGCAAAAATACTTGATAAAGGTGCAAAAGTAATACAATGGAAGAAGGATAGCCTTTTCAGCAAATGGTGAGGGAACAATTAGACATCCATAGGCAAAAAATTAATCTTGAACTTCTCTTGTTATAGAAACGTTATCAGATGGATCAGGTGCTTAAATCTAAAATGCAAAATAATTAAAATTTTGGAAAAAATAGGGGGAAAATATCTGGATCACTGGAAAACAGTTTGACAGTTTCTTACATTTGCTTACCATATGATTGAACTCCTGGGACACGTATCCTGGAGGAATTAAGAATTATGTTCACACAAGGTTCTGTGCATAAATATTTATAACAGTTTTATTCATGCTAGTCAAAATCTGGAAACAACTCAGATGTTGTTCTTCAATGGGTGAATGATTCAATAATTCACACCATGGAATACTACTTGGCAATATAAAAAGGCTACAACTTGGATGATATTGAGAAAATTATGCTGAGTGAAGGAAAAGTGAATCCAAGTACATTACATATAGTCTGATTCTGGTGGTGGTGAAGGTGTGCTGCAGAGTTGGTTCCGACTCATAGAGACCCTGAATAGGGTTTCCGAGGCTGTAAATCTTTACGGGAGCAGAAAGCCTCATCTTTTTCCCAGGGAACGGCTGGTAGTTTCGAAATGCTGACCTTGAGGTTAGCAGCCCAACTCGTAATCACTGTGCTACCACAGCTCCTTAATATGATTCTAGTTATATATTATTCTTTTAATTACACATTTATAGAAATAGAGAACTGATTAATGGTTGCCAAGGCTTAAGAGTGAAATGGAAAGTAGCTTTGGCTACAAAAGGGTAATAGGAGGGCTCATTATGTTGATGGTAATGCTCTATAGCTTTACTGTATCAATGTCATGATCCTGCTTGTGATATTTATTGGTCTTTCTTATCCCTGTATGGGAATCTTACATTATTTGAAAACTAAAAGAAAAAAATCATCAAGAAAAAAACAAACAAACATGGGACATATGTACCCATTGTTTTCAAGATAATAAATAAAGCAAAAGCCACACTATAAGCACTGTATAGTCAATAGGTCTAACATTATTATCACATCAAATTCTACTTTGGATTGTGAGGCCTTGACTTGATGTTGCAGAGTCTATTCGAATATTTGAGGATTAGAGATGGTCCAGGGAGCACGATGAAAAGCACAGGACTGTAAACCATAACACTGGTGGTTCGAATCTACCAGTGGCTCCGTGGGAGAAAGAAGAGGCTTTCTGCTATGAGTCAGGACCAACTCAAGGCACTTAACAGCAAAGAGAGGTGATATAGATGTATCTATATCACTCTATTCTCTTGGTTTCTGTCACTCCATAGAATTCAGTTGTGAAACTCCCAGTAAAACTGGGTAGAATTACTATGTTTAGCATTCAAGACACCCCATGAGTGTACTCAAGGGGAGTGCAACCTTACAATTCAGCAAGAAGCTGGAATTATGATTTTTTAGGCAAGTAGTGGTCAAATTTTTTTCTAATCACGCAAGATAGTGGGTTGAGAACATATTAATATAACAGACAGCTGTATCTTCAATGGGTTCATGTAATATGTTTAGAAAAGTATGCTCACCTGTTTCTTACAAGAGTAACAGAGCACTCCACCTAACAAAATAAAAATGAATAAATAAATAAACTCAAGAGGCACTCTTGGTATGAAACTTTTTGCTCTTAATAGTAATATTATTTTGTGTTTTTAAAAAATGTTTCACCAGTATTTTTAAATTGGATGTTGTTGTCAGGTGCCATTGAGTCAGAACCCACTCATAGCGACCCCATGCACAGCAGAACGAAACAATGTCCAATCCTGGGCCAACCCCACCACCGCTGCCACACTTGATGCCGTCAATGATGCCACCTGGCTGATCCATCTCGTTGGGGGTCTTCCTCTTTTTCTCTGACCCTCCACCTTACCCAGCATGACATCCTTCTCCAGCAACTGTTCTCTCCTGACAATATGTCCAAAGTATGAGAGACGAAGCTTAGCCATCCTGGCTTCCAAGGAGCACTCTGGCTGCACTTCTTCCAGAACAGATCTATTGGTTCTTTTGGCTGTCCATGGCACTTTCAGTATTCTCCTCCAACACCACAACTCAAAGGCATCAATTCTTCTACGGTCTTCCTTATTCACTGTCCAGTTTTCACATCCATATGAGGTTATTGAAAATACCATGGCTTGGGTCAGGCGCACCTTAGTCCTTAAGCTGACATCTATGCTCTTCAACACTTTAAAAAGTTCCTGTGCAGCAGATTTGCCCAATGCAATATGTCGTCTGATCTCTTGACTGCTGCTTCCACAAGTATTGATAGTTGATTCAAGAAGAATGAAGTCCTTGACAACTTCAATCTTTTCTCCGTTGATAAGAATGTTGTTTATTGGTCCAGTGGTGAGGATTTTTGTTTTCCTGACATTGAGATGCAACCCATACCAAAGGCTGTGTTCTTTGATCTTCATCAGTAAATGTTTCAAGTCCTCTTCACTTTCAGCAAGCAAGGTTGTATCATCTGCATATCGCAGGTTGTTAATGAGCCTTCCTCCAATCCTGACGCCACGTTTTTCTTCATAGAACCCAGCTTCTTGGATTATTTGCTCAGCATACAGTTTGAATAAGTATGGTGAAAGAACACAACCTTTTCACACACCTTTCCCAATTTTAAAACCTTCAGTGTTCCCATGCTCTGTTCCCATGCTTCTTGGTCCAGGTACAGATTCCTCAGAAGTACAATTAAGTGTTCTGGAATACTCATACTTTGCAATGTTGTCCATAGCTTGTCATGATCCACACAATCGAAAGCCATCTGGACATCAAGCCAGACAACCTGCTGCTGGCCTCTGACAACGCCCTCAAGATCGTGGACTTAGGCAGTGCCCAGCCCTATAACCCCCAGGCCCTGCGACCCCTGGGTCACCGCATGGGCACGCTGGAGTTCATGGCTCCTGAGATGGTGAAGGGACAACCTATTGGCTCTGCCACAGACATCTGGGGAGTAGGCGTGCTCACCTACATCATGCTCAGCGGACGCTCCCCATTCTATGAGCTAGACCCCCAGGAAACAGAGGCTCAGATTGTGGGGGGTCATTTTGATGCCTTCCAGCTGTACTACAACACCTCCCAGAGTGCCACCCTCTTCCTGCGAAAGGTCCTCTCAGTACATCCCTGGAGCCGGCCCTCCCTGCAAGACTGCCTGACCCACCCATGGCTTCAGGACGCCTACCTGATGAAATTGCGCCGCCAGACACTCACCTTCACCACAAACCGGCTCAAGGAGTTCCTGAGCAAACAAAGGTGCTGCCAGGCCGAGGCCGCCACCTGCCACAAGGTGCTGCTCTGCTCCTACCCAGGCAACCCCTAGTGGCATGGACCACAGCCCAGCCTCGGGCTTTGACTCCTGTATTGCTGTGGGACATTCCAGGGCCCATGCTGAGCCAGATGGGCCCAGGGCTTGTACACCACCAGCAGCAACATCCGGCCAGGCTATACCTCATGGACCTGTAGGACAGAGGCCTTAGGCTTGGGCCTGCCTCCACCCATGCCAGGGCAGTAGAGCCCTTGGCCAGGCTGGTGGGCATGGGTGGGAGCAGAAAGAGGGGCAAGAAAGGAATGGTAAAGTGAAAAGGGAGAGAGGCAAAGGATGGGAAGGAGGGGAAACTCTGCAAAGGTTCTTGGGGTGGGAAGAATGGTACCTGGGGAGAGGAGGAGGAGTGCCCAGGATGTCAGGCTGGGAGTGGGTGTCAGGGAAGCAGAGACAGGACTCAGTCAGATAGCTATTAGGTAATACAGTTATTTCAATATATGGTTTTATGTTAATTCCCAAAATTTGTTATTTATCCCATGTTTGGACTAAGTAGCTATAATAGCTGAAAAGATACAGCATAGAATCGTTGCTATGAGGTGCCTTTGAGTTGGATTAAACTCATAACTACCCTATTCACCACAGAAAGAAACACTTTAAGGAGGTCTTGTGCAGCAGATTTGCGTAAAGCAAGACTTCATTTGATTTCTTGACTGCCACTGCCATGAGTGTTGATAGTGGATCCAAGCAAATGAAGTCTTTGAAAACTTCAATCTTTTCTCCATTTATTATAATGTGTCAACATCACAATTGTTGTTATGCTAAAACCCATTGCTGATGCCACTGTGCCAATCCATCTCATAGGGGGCCTTCCTCTGTTTCCACTTTACCAAGCATAATATCTTTCTTTATGGATTGGTCCCTTGTGATAATATTTCAAAGTATGAGAGACGAAGTCTGGCCATTATGGTTTTGAAGGAGCATTCTGATTATACTTCTTTTAACAGATTTATTTTTTCTTCTGCCAATCTATGGTATTTTTAATGTTCTTCTCAAACACCATTAACTCAAATCCATCCATTCTCCCACAGTTTTCCCTATTAATTGTCGAACTTTCACATGCGTATCATGCTATTGAAAATACCATAACTTGGATAAGATGTACCTTAGTTCTCAAATTGATATCTTTGCTCTTGGACTTTAAAGAAGTCTTGTATAGCAGAATTGCCCAGTGCAATATGTTCTTTAATTTTTCATATCTTTTACCATACAAATCCTTCATTTTATAAAAATAACAATGTTCATGTCATCCAATATCATATAAACACAAATATATCAAAATAAGCTGAAAACATTACCATCTAACCATTTGACTCATTGTTTCTTTGTAAACCCTGTACATAAGAGCTTGACATATGAATCAAATAAAAATATTTATCCCAGTGTGGCGCTGTGGACTAATTCGCCAGACTGCAAAGCCATTTGAATTTCATGGTCTGTGGTTCGAGCTCACCAGCTACTCCTTGGAAACCCTGGGTTGGAAACGAGTTGACAGCACTTAAAAACAACCTCTGTGTATTAAATAGTGGTGGAGGTTGATGTCTTTTTTAACATATAGAAGATTAAACATAGGCACCAGTAAAGGGTGACTTAGGTTCAATTCCCTAGCGGCAAAGCCTGAAATGGAGATTTATATGCAATTAAGATTGCTAGATAATATATAAGACGTCCAGTTAAGTTTCCTTTTCAAATAAACAGTGACTGATTTTAGTATATAACTTTCTGTGTGTGTGTCTCCCAAATTATCCTTGTGAAATACTGCTGTTGATAGGTGCCATTGAGTTGGTTCCAACAAAAAAACCAATCTATCCACAACAAAACAAAATATGGCTGGTTCCTACACTATCATCACAATAGTTACATTTGAGACAATTGTTAGTGCTACTATGTCGATCCATCTCTTTAGTGGTCTTCCTCTTTTTCACTGTCTCTCTACTTTTCCAGCAAGATGTCTTTCACCAGTGACTGGTCACTCTTAGTAAAATGTCCAAAGTAGAAGAGACAAAGTCTTGCAACATTTGCTTCTAAGGAACATTCTGACTGTACTTCTTTCAAGAAAAATTTGTTTGTTCTTCTGGCAGTACATGATACTTTCACTATTCTTGACCAAACCTACAAGTCAAATATATTGATTATTCTACTGTTTCCCTTATTCATTGTACAACTTTCACATGCATATGTTGTTGTTAGGTGCAATCGAGTTAGTACCGACTCATGGCAACCCTATGCACAGCAGAACGAAACGCTGCCCAGTCCTGGGCCAACCTCACAACTGTTGCCACGCTTGAGCCCATTGATGCTGCCACTTGGCCAATCCATCTCATTGGGGATTTTCCTCTTTTTCTCTGACCCTCCACTGTACCAAACATGATATCTTTCTCCAGTGACTGGTTCCTCCTGATAATATGTCCGAAGGATGAGAGAAGTTTAGCCATCCTGGCCTCCAAGGAACACTCTGGCTGCACTTTTTCCAACACAGATTTTTTTTGTTCTTTTGGCAACCCATGGTACTTTCAATATTCTCCTCCAACACCATAACTCAAATGCATCAATTATTCTATGGTCTTCCTTATTCACTGTCCAGCTTCCACATGCATATGAGGTTATTGAAAATACCATGGCTTGGGTCAGGCACAACTTAGTCTTCAAGCTGACATCTTTGATCTTGAATACCTCAAAGAGGGCATTTGCAACAGATTTTCCTACTGCAATTTGTGCTTTCATTTTTCTGACGGCTGCTCCCATGAGCATTGATTGTGGATCCAGGAAAAATGAAGTCTTTGGCAACTTCAACTTTTTTCCTTTTATCATGATGCTGTCCACACACCTTTTCTGATTATAAACCATTCAGCATCCCCTTGTTCTGCTCTAACGACTTCCTTTTGGTCTATGTATAGATTCCTCATGAGCACAGTTAACTGTTCTGGAATTCTCATTCTTCCTAACGCTATGCATAGTTTGTTATGATCCACACAGTTGAAATATTTTGCATTATTAGTAAAGCATAAATAAACTTCTTTGTGGTATTCTCTGTTTTTAGTCAAGATCCATTTAATGTCATCAAATATATATACCTAGTTCCATGTCCTCTTCTGAATGTGACTTGAATTTCTAGCAGCTCTCCGTTGATATACTGATGTAACAATTTCTGAATTATCATCATCAATAATTCACTTGCATGTGATATTGATGATAATGTTTGATGATTTCCACATTCTATTGAGACATCTTTCTTTGGAATGGGCACAAATATGAGTCTTTTTAAATTGCTTGACCAGATAGCTGTCTTCCAAATTTTTTTGGCATAGATGAATGAGTCTTCAGCACTGCATGAGTTTGTTGAAACATTTGATTTTGTATTCCCTCAAATCCTGAAGCTTTGTTTTTCGTCAATGTCTTCAGTGTATTTTGGACTTCTTCTTTCAATATCATCGGTTCTAGATCATATGATACCTCCTAAAATGAATTTTGACTATTTCTTTTGGGTACGTATTTGGTACATATGGTGATTGCACATTCCATCCATCTTCTTTTAATAATTCCTGAGTCATTCAATATTTTGAACTTAGAATCTTTCAGTACGGCAACACAAGGCTTACATTTTTTCTTCATTTCTTTCAACTTGGAAAATACTGAGTGTATTCCTCCCTTTTGATTTTCTAACTCCAGGTCATTGCACATTTCATTTTTGTACACTATCTTCTGGAGATTCGTTAAGAAATTTTCTGTTCAACTGTTTTAATAAATCATTTCTTCTAGTTACTTTAGCTAGTGTAAATTCAAGAGCTCACCAGTCACCTGTCAGTTTGTCATACTGTGTTGGCTTGCCTGTTGCTGTGAAGCTGGAAGCTATGCCACAAGTATTTTAATTATCAGCAGGGTACACCCATGGGGGACAGGTTTCAACTGAGTTGCCAGACCAGGATGAAGGAGAGGAAGACTACATCTGAATGTATAGCCACTGAAAACCTTAGGAATAGCAGTGAAATGCTGTCAGATAGCAACAGAATATTAACTATTAAAAGATGATGATTAGCACAAGAATATTGTCAGATATAGTGCTTGAAGATGAGCCCCTCAGGTTGGAAGGCTCTCAAAATACTACTGTGGAAGAGCTGCCTCCTAAAAGTACAGTTGGCCGTGATAATGTGGAGTAGTTTTTAGAGCCTTCATTTTCTGATGGGGCACAACTTAAAATGAGGAGAAACAGTTGTAAACAGCCATCAATCATTGGAACATGAAATGTACGAAGTATAGATCTACAAAAATTGGAAGTTGTCAAAATTTAAATTGAATGCAAAAAGATTGATATCCTAGGCATTAGTAAGCTGAGCTGGATTGATTTGGGCACATTTGAAGCTGACAAATATATAGTTTACTATGACTTCTGGTGTGGCACTGTAAGATCAGCACTGGACTGTGAATCACAAGGTCAGAAGTTCAAACCCACCAGCTGTGCCTCGGAAAACCTACACTGGGTGGTTATAAATTGGAACTGACTCGATGGCATTTAACAACAACAACATGCCAGTGATGAAAAATTGAAGAGAAATTGTGTAGCATTCATCATGAAAAAGAATATTTCAAGATCTTTCTTGAAGTATAATACTGCATATGACAGTATAAGAGCAACAAGGAAGACAATTTAACAACACTATTAAATTCAAATTTATAAATGAACCACTAAAGTCAGTAATGAAATCAAAGAATTTCACTAATTTGTTCAGTCTGACATTGACCAAATGCCCAATCAACATGTAATGATAATTACAGGTGACTGAAATGCAAAATTTGGAAACAAATAGGAAGGATCAGAAGTTGGAAATATGGCTTTGGGGATAGAATTGATGCTGGTGACTGCATGATAGGATTTCATTGCAAATACTTTCTTTAAAACAAGATAAAAAACAATTATGTACAGGAACATTACCAAATGAAATACAGAGAAATCAAATTGACAATATCTGTGGGAAGACACAGTAAAAAGTATATCCATCACCCAAAACATGGCCAGGGGCAGACTGTGGAGCAGACCTTCAATTGCTCATATGCAAGTTCAGACTGAAGCTGAAGAAAATTAAAACAAGTCCTCAAGAGCCAAAATATGACCTTGAACATATCACACCTGAATTCAGAGATCATATCAAGAACAAAGACCAAAAGAGTTGTGGGATAACATCAAGAACATCACACAGGAAGCAAGCAAAAGGTCATTAAGAAGACAAGAAAAAGGAAAAGATCTAAATGGATGTCAGAAGAGACTCTAAAACTTGCTCTCCAGCATAGAGATGCTAAAGCAAATGGAAGAAATGAGGAAGTAAAAGAGCTGAACAGAAGAACATTTTAAAGGTTAGTTCAAGATGACACAGTCAAGTATTGTAATGAAATATGAAAAGACCTGAAGTTAGAAAACCAAAAGGGAAGAACATGCTCAGTGTTTCTCAAGCTGAAAGAAATGAAGAAGAAGAAAAAAGAGAAGCCTTGACTTGCAATAGTGAGGAGTCTCTGGTTGGACTTCAACCTTCAATGCTTTGGTTAGCAGCTAAGTTTGTTAACTGTTTGCATCACCCAGGGACTCTCCCTCTTTCTCTATATGTTCACCAATATGAGGCTGAAAAAACTGTTATGAAGCCAATAGACTATTTATAAAGCCAAGAGTCTATTTTCACAAATTATAGTTTGGGAAAATGTTATGCAAATGAAAGCCAGTAAATAAATATCTATACTATATAAAAATGTCTTGCACATTAACAAGAAAAAGACCAGATAACCTAATAGTCAAAATGACAAAGCATATTCATAGTCTATTCTCACAAAAGGCTCTATAGATCACTGGTGGTGCAGTGGTTAGATCACTCACCTGTTAGCCTAAAGGTTCAAACTCACCAGCCAATTTGTGGGAGAATGACATGTCAGTTAGCGCTGGAAACCCTATGGGTTAATTCTACTGTGTCCTATAGGTATATTGTGAGTCAGAATTTTCTCAGTGGCAATAGTAGTATTCACACAACAGCAAGCACAAATATATGCTGCCAAATATATTAAAATATATTAATTTCACTTATAGACAAATTTAAAGTAAATGAAAAATAAGATATCACTTTTATACAACAAACTTATCAAAATATGAAGAATGATAACTTCTGCTGCTAAAAATGATGAAAAAAGAGTACTCATACCTTGTTAGTGAAAATGTGAAGCATTATAATCTATTGAGGAAGAAATCTTGCCCATCTATTGAAACTAAAAATATACATAAACTACAAGTTCAATTTATTTAATATATACAGGCACATTCAAGTTATCTCATTTTCTGTTGAATGGGTTTTGGTAGTCTATATCTTTCAAGAAATTTTTCCATTTCAGCAAAGTTGCCACATTTATTGTCATTGTCACATTTAAAGTAGTTCATAATATTCCCTTATTGTCCTTTTAGTATCTTTGCAATCCCTAATGATGCCATTTCTCTGATTTATGATAATTATAACTTGTGTCATGTCTCATTCCCCTGATCAATATGGCTAGAAATTCATCAATTAAAACATTTTTTGCCATTAATTTTGTTGCTGTTGTTATTGAGAATATTGGCTTTACCAATGAATTTTACCAAACATTAAAGAGGAAATGACACGAATTGTATTGAAACACTCAGAAAATGAAGAAAAAAGAGACTACATCCCATCTCATCTTATGAGGTCAGCATCATTCTGATACCAAAAAGAAAAGAAAACCACAGAACAATATCCCTCACAGATGTCAAAATTCTAAACAAAGTTTTAACAAATTGAATTTGGCAGTATATGAAAAGGATGATGTCCAAGTTAGATTTATCCTGGGAATGCAAGGCTGGCTTGCCATTAAGAACTCAATGAGAGTAACTATATAAACAAATTATTAAAGAAAATACATAATGCTGTCTCCTATTCACAATAGCAAAAAGATGGAGAGAGCCTAAGTGTCCATCAGTGGAAGAATGGATAAACAAACTTTGGTACATACACACAATAGAATATTATGCTACCCCATAGAATAACAAGGAAACTGCAAGCAACCGCATCACATAAATGACACTTGAGGACATTATGCTGAGTGAAATCAGTTAGTCACAAAAGGACAAATATAGCATAAGACTATTATTGTAAAAGCTTAAGAAAAGATTTCCATACTGAAAGGGGAAAAAAAATAATGGTTGGTTACGGCGGGGGTGTGGGGGGAATGGATGATAGAGCACAGGTTAGGGGAACACATAGTTTGGGTGTTGGGGAGGGTAATACACAAGAAGGGGGAGGGGACTAGAAGACTAAGATAGATAGGGGAACACTGAGACAGGCTTACATGGGCTAAATGGGACACATGTAAATAGTGATGTATGCTCAACCTTGGAACAACAGGGCTGTGTGATACATAGATGAAGGCATAGTCTGAATGGGTAAAAGAGGGGAAATAATTTTAAGATGCTTGACTGTCTTTTGAATCGCGGTTTCCCTTGCCTACCATTGTAAAATAGACATTTGAGTGTGATAGAAAGGAATATCTGGAACCACGATTACAAAAAGCTTGTAAACTCATTTTCAACCTATAACTGATTGTAATACCTGAAAGGGGTTCTAGAACTTGCCCAGTGAAATAGCCTTCTTGCAGAGCCTTTGTAATGCATAGGATGCTAGGTGGAATCCTGAACTCCTTCCAGAACCTTCTGAAGTGGGACATTCCCACTTGAAAAGACAAGCAAACCCTCCTGGAGCAGCTAGAGGAACAGAAGATAATACTTGAAAGAAAGACCAGCAGGAAAAATTCAAAATGAGTTGCAGTCTGATTGGCAAGAACAAGAACAAGCTAGTTGTTGGCTGCGGAGACATCAAGGTAAGCAATTAAGTCCCTTCATGACAAAACCCCCTCCAACACTGAAACACAAAGGGAACACAGGAGCAGGCATGTAATCTTGCTGCCTGCCATGTTGGTCTAATGATGAGTAGAAGAGGGGGAAAGGCAGCAATAAAGATATCGGCTGAGTTTGACCACGTTACATAGATTCCCGTCAACCTGGAGATGAGAGAGAAAAGAGGAAGGGCTGGTTGGTCCAAAGTGTGTTGAGGCCCGGGAACTCCTGAGCCCATGGACAAGGACTTAGCCATGGAAAGCTAAAGCTGAGAGTGAAGCATCCAGCTGATATGAAGTGCGGGGATACACACAAGAATACCCAAACTTGTAGATAGTATCCATTCGACCTAGCTACGATTGCTTGATGATCAGAACTTGACTAGAGGAAGAAAAAAAAAAAATACTGATAAAGGAAGTAAGTGTAAATTGCTACAATTTGATGAACTTGACCTATACTTAATGGATGTAGTAACTCAAAATACTAACTGAGAGGGAAGGAGTTTTCACATGAAGTATCAATCCTATTCCCTCTGTATACAGGATTGATAGGGAGGGAAAGTCAGACATTGGCAACCTAAAGTGGGGTTGTTGTTGTTGTTAAGTGCTGTGGAGTCGGCTCCGACTCATAGCGACCCTGCACAGGGTTTCTGAGGCTATAAATCTTTATGGGAGCAGAACGCCTCATCTTTCTCTCGCGGAACCGCTGGTAGTTTCAAACTTCTGACCTTGCAGTTCACAGCCCGATTCGTAAGGCAGTTTAGTTTCAGAGTGTGTGGGGCAAGGTAGAATCCCAACTGAATAATTTTCATCTTGTCTAGATAAGTCTGGTGAAAGGAGATGGGGATAAGGTTCTTATGATTCAATAGTGAATAATTGTTATCATGACTAATTGTGACTGTCATAACTGTAAAGGTAGAAGTTTTGTAACAAAAAGGGGGAAGTAGTTAATCTTACATTCCAGGAACAGAGACCCTAGGGCCATCAAGGGAAAAGAGCATGAGCAGAATGTGGGACGCTACCCAGAGAAGCAGTGACACCAGAGATGGAGGCAGAGATGAAGACCTGGAGAGATAGAGCAGCTGAAGATGGAAACAGAAAGGCTGGATGCTGGCAGACAGGAGGTTGGCTTGCACAATGTGTCCTTAGGCACATTTATAATATAAATGATAAAATATTCCTTAGGGCTTTTGTGTACATCCCCCCAAAACAAAAAAACACCCCAGAAACAAATACTGTTAAATGATGATGCATAGAGGAGATTGTAATTATTGCAATGAAATAATGAGTATAAAACATATGTTCTCCAATGTAAACTATTACTCAGTTCACAATAAAAACTTAAATAAAAGAAAATACATAATGCTGTCTCAATAGACACAGGAAAAGCATTTAATCTAATCCAACATCCATTCCTGATAAAGACTCTCAGTAAAATAGGAACTTTCTCAACTCAGAAAAGGACATCTACAAAACAAAAACAACTTACATGTAATATTATACTTATTGTTTAAAGATTGAATGCTTTCCCCCTAACATCAGAATTAGGACAAGTTTCTTCATCTTTAACACTTTTATTGAACATTATGTAATAGACTATTTTCATATTCTAGTCAAGGCATTAGGCAAGTAAAACAAAATCATCCTTATTGGGGGGTGGTGGATATCTATATATTTATATCTATATATGTATGTAAGGAGCTCTGGTAGCATAATGGTTACGAATTGGGCTTCTAATCTCAAGGTCAGCAGTTTGAAACTACTAGCTGTTCCAAGGGAGAAAGATGAGGCTTTCTGCTCCCATAAAGATTTACAGCCTCGGAAACCCTATACAGGGTCCCTATGGGTCTGGACCAATTCCACAGCACACCACCACCACCACCACCACCATATCTGTATGTATGTATGTATCTATCTATCTATCTATATATCTATTTATCTATATGTCATTGTTGTTAAGTGCTACTATGGGTTCTTCCTCACAGCTACTTTTTATAGGATTTCCAAAGATTGACTGGTATGTTTGAACTGACAATCTTGTAGTTAGAAATCTAGTGCTTATCCTACAGCGCCACATTAGGATGCTATATATATATAGTGTGGCAATGTAGGTTAATGCACGAGACTGAAAGCTCACCATCCACTCCTCAGAAATCCTATAGTCCTATACAGGGTCACTATGAGTCAGAACTGACTCGACGGCACATAACAAGAAATATACATACATATATATACAGAGAGAGAGCAGCAGTTCGAATCCCCCAGTCACTCTGAGGGAGAAGGATGAGGCTTTCTGCTCCTGTAAAGATTTACTGTTTTGGAAACCCTATACAGAGTCACTATCAGTCAGAACCAACTTGACAGCACATAACCACCAACTACCACATACATATATGTTATGGTTAAGTGCTGTTTAGGCTGTAAATCTTTATGGGAGCAGAAAGTTTCATCTATAGTGACACTGTTTAGGGTTTCCAAGGAGTGGCTGGTGAGCCTGAACCACAGACCTTGCGGTTCAAACCGATTTTGCAGTCCAGTGAATTAACACACAGCACCACACCAGGACTATATAAAACTCAGCAATCTTACTTCTAGGACTCTACCTTCCCCAAAATAAAACTTCCAGTATATAAAGACATTAGTAGTGATGCTAATAGCAGAACTTTTCAAAGGGACCAAAACAGTAAAAAACTGAAATAAAAATGAATGTCCATCAAGTTTGAAATGTTTGAATTAATTATTGTTATTGTTGTTGTTGTTCAGTGCCATCAAGTCAGTTTATAGTACATAATATTCCAACATGGAATATTGTGCAGTCATCAAAAACTGTGTGTGTTTAAGCTTTAGCAGTTGGTCCAGAAAAATCTATAGTACATATTGCAGAAGGAGAAAATAAAGATGTCAAAAATGTATATAAACTATGTTATTGTTAAGTACCATCAAGTCAGTTCTGACTCATCATGACCCTGTATATGGTTTCCAAGAAGCATGTGGGTTTGAACTGCTCATCCTGTGATTCGCAGTCTAGTGCTGATCATACAACACCACACCAGGAGTCCGTATAATCTATGTTGTTGTTAAGTGCCATCAAGTTCGTTCCGACCGATAGTGACCCTGTATAGGGTTTCCGAGGAGCGACTAGTGAGCTTGAGCCACTGACCATGCAGTTCAAACCGACTTTGCAGTCCAGCACCTTAATCCATAGTGCCCCATCAGGACTCCATCTAAACTATATAACCTTATATATAAATATATATAACCATAGAGAATATATTAATGTTTACATATTAAAAATCTTTATTTTTTGTGTAAGTACTGAAAAAATGTGTCAGAATGATGGCGCCTACTGCCTACCCCAAATTTATCATTCCTTATTCATGAAACCTCTATTTTATTTGAGTAATTATGAACCAAATCCCACAAAACGAATCATAAATGATCTGATTCAATAATATGATCCAATTCATTCCTTTTTAATGAAATGAATGAACTAGATCTTTTAGACTCCTTGTATGACACTATAGGTTAAGCACTGGACTTTGTATCACAAGATCAGCAGCTCAAATGCACCAGCTGCTCCTTGAAAATCCTATATAGGTCCCTATGAGTTGGAACCAATGGGCGGCACCCAACAACAACAAAAGTTCATTCTCTTTAGTCAGTAATTGTGCTAGGAATGAACACGTGACTCAGTTCAGGCCAATGAGTAGTAACAAAAAAAAAAAAAAATGTGGGAAGATAGTTCTCTATTATAAAAGAGAGATTCATATGGAAAAGACTTATTTTTGCCCATTCTTCCCATTCTTGTGACACTATTAAGTGAGGTTTTGTTGTTTCTGTTAAGTGCTGTTGAGTTGGTTCTGACTCATAATGACTCTGTATAGGGTTTCCGAGGAGCAGCTGGTGGGTTTGAACCACCAACCTTATATTTAATAGTCCACTGCTTATCCTACAGAATCACACCAGGACACTCTCTTTCTATCTTTCTCTCACCCACAAGGTCAGCAGTTCTGCTCCTCAGAAATACTATACTGGGTTGCTGTGAGTCACAACCGACTCAACAGTACTTAACAACAACATATATATACATGGGCTATACATTAGGTTACTTAACCTCAGATCAGTAGTAGGAAACTACCAGCTGATCCACAGAAAAATGATTAGGCTTTTTGCTCCCTTAAAGATTTACAAGCTTCAGAAACCCTATTCAGGGTAGCTATGAGTCACATCAGACTGGATAGCACACAACCCCCCACATATATACACACATACATATCAAGGGACTTCAAAAGGCTCATGGAAAAATGGAATTAAAAAATAATGAAGCCCCTTGTATATATTTTATATGCATTATACATATACACCCTCGGAAACCCTGTACAGGGTCGCTATGGGTCAGAACCGACTTGACGGCACTTAACAACAACAACAACACATACATATACAAAATACATTTTCACATTAAAAGAAAAACAATGTGTAGATTGTATGTCTAATTTTTTGGCACCTCAGTGGATTGTCTTGCACTCACCACTTGGGAGATGTAGCCTGGTAGATTATTACTGAGTGTTTATTAATAGCCAAGTACTCTGCTAAGTGCTAAGTTTATTTAATATCTAGCACAACAACTGGAGGCATGTATTATACCCCATTGAATGTATTAAGAAACTGAAGTATAGCAAGTTTAAGATATTTAAGCAAATTCACACAGCTACTAGGTGAAAGGAGTCCTGGTATGGCTCTGTAGGGTAAGCACTGGGCCGCAAGGTTGGTATTATCAAACTCACCGACTGCTCCTTGGAAACCCTATACAGGATCACTATGAATCAGAACGTTTTCAAAGGCACTCAACAACAATAACTAGGTGGAAGGATTGGGATTCAAATGCCCCTCAGCTTGCTTCCAATGGCTATTACAAACGCTAGACGTGATGGTTATGTACCTTGGAGCTGGTTCAGACTCATAGCAAACTTGTATAGAGTTTCTGATGCTGTAAATCTTTATGTGAGCAGAAAGCCTTATCTTTCTCCTGTGTAACCACTAGTAGTTTTGAAATGCTGACCTTGAGATTAACAGCCTGACTTGTAACCACTATGCTACAGTATATATTTTATGATTTTATGTTGTTTTTCCTTACGAAGAGCTGAGACTAACTGCAGCATGCGACAATCAGCTATACTCCGCGACCCACGAGGAGAGATCAAACCTGAGTAGGGGTGATGGGAGATTAGAAATAAAAGGAAGACACAAGTGAAATAAGTAAAGTTAGGACCAGGTGGGACACAGCACTCTGATGGAGATACTGTGGCACAAACCAAGGGCAGCAAGTTTATTATATACATCCCTCAAGGGGAGGTGCTTAAGAGAGGGTAAGGAATGCAGGAACATCTTTTGCTGAAAGTGCATGCAGTATGCAGAACTTTATCAGAAAAACTGTAATTTATAGTAGCTAGCTGGAACACAGATTAGAGCAGCTAAATGTTTGTGAAGACTAAGCTAAAAGTCATGGCTATGTACAAGGTCCTACTTTGCAGGTTCCTTTTCCCTTGAGCCCGCTTTGCAGACTCAAGGGGCAGCTAAGCCTGGGTGCAGCCCGATGTCATGAGCCACAGCTGACAAGGAGCACCTTTGATGGTCCACAATTCAAGGTCACGCTTTGTGTCAACCAATAGGTCAGCTATAACCCTCGGTTAAACTGTTCCCAGGCCATAGAGCTTTGGCTTAGTTGCTCCCAACACAAAGGCACGTGAAATTTTGTTTTATTGCTTTGGAGATTAAGCACAACTGCTTTTATTTTCAGTGTAGAATATGGAAATAAAATGCTAAATGTGCAACTCAGCTAAAAAAAACTTAAACCAACTGCTGAAAACTATTAGGATGAATTTGAGACATATTTAATTCTTACCCAAGTATTTGGCTCTACTTGCTGAGAGTTTTCTTATACATGTCAAGTCAGTCTAAATAATTTCAAAAATCTAAAATAAATTATAATGCAATTTCAAATGTATATGAAGCAAGATAAAATGTGTGGTATTTTCAGTATTTTTATTCTTTATACCTTCCGTAACTCCTAGCTCATAGAGTAACACAGTCAATATCCATGAGTCTATTAGAAGGGAGGATGGAGAGGCTTTTGTCTCATGTACTTTGGACATGTGGAGAGACTAGTTCCTAGAGAAGGACAACATGCTTGGTAAAGAAAAAAAGAAGAAGATCCTCAAAGAGATAGATTGACAAAGTGGCAGTAATAATGGGATCAAACACTGGAGTTACTACTGTTAAAAAGGTATTGATAGGATAGGGCAATGTTTCATTCTGTTGTACATAGAGTTGTTATGTACAAAGACACTTAACAAGAACAATTATATTTATCCATTTCATATAAGTAATATCACACAAGATTTTTCCTTTTGTGACTGATTTATTTTATTCACCATGTTTAAATGGTTAATCTATGTTGTTTAATCATTTGTCTGTTGATAGAAATGTGGGTTGCTTCATCTTTTGGCTACTGTGAAAATTGCTGCAATGGATATTGGTGTCTGTTTGCATGTCTGCTTTCCTTCTTGTAAGTATATACCTAGGCTTGGGATTATTGGGTTTTAAGGTAGTTCTGTACTTAATTTTTTTTGGTGAGGGACAGTCTATCTTTTCAACAGTGGCAGTACCATTTTGCATTCACAGATACTAGGTGAAAGACTGGGATTCAAATGCGCCTCAGCTTGCTTTCAATGGCTATCACAAACTATGTATATATTTTATATTGATTTTTTTTCCTTATAAAAACAAGGGTTCTGTTTTTCTACAACCTCCACAACACTTAAGGAGCTCTGGTAGCTTAGTGATTACGAGTCTGGCTGCTAATCAAGGTCAGCAGTCCAAAACTACCAGCAGTTATTCAGGAAAAAGAAGAGGCTTTCTGCTCCCATACAGATTTACAGCCTCAGAAACCCTATACAGGGTCACTATGAACCAGGACAACTCCAAGGCACATAACAACCACCCCAACACTTACTTCCTGTCCCGTATTGCCATTCTAATGGTGAGATGATTTCTCTTTGTAGTTTGGATTTACAGCTCTATAAACTCAGAAGCCAAGGAGCTCTGGTAGTGTGGTGGTGGTGGCTGTGTGGCATGGGGTTGGTTCTGAGTCAGAGCGACCCTGCAGATGGTTTCCGAGGCTGTAAATCTTTATGGGAGCAGAACACCTCATCTTTCTCCAGTGGAACTGCAGGTAATTTCGAACTGCTGACCTTGCGGTTTACAGCCCGATTCGTAACCACTATGCTACCAGAGCTCCTCTGGTAGCATTGTTGTTGTTGTTGTTATGTGCCGTGGAGTAGGTTCTGACTCATAGCGACCCTGTACAGGGTTTCCGAGGCTGTAAATCTTTATGGGAGCAGAAAACCTCACTCATCTTTTTCCCATGGAACAGATGATAGTTTAGAACTGCTGACCCTGAGGTTCGCAGCCCGATTCGTATCCACTACGCTACCAGAGATCAGGCTGCTAATCTCAAGGTTAGCAGTCGGAAATTAGCAGCTGTTCCACGGGAGAAAGGTGAGGCTTTCTGCTTCCATAAAGATTTACAGCCTTGGAAACCCTATGCAAGGTGGTTATGGGTCAGAACCGACTCAAAGGTACATAACAACAACAACAACAAACCCAGCAGCCAAGAGTGCTGGTGTGGTGCTGCGGGTTAATGCGCTGTACTGCAAGTTCTGTTTGAACTGCAAGGTCGGCAGTTCAAGTTCACCAGCTACTCCTTAGAAACCCTATACAGGGTCCTTTTGATCGGAACCGACTTGATGGTACTCAACAATAACAACAGACCCACCCGCCACTCTTGGAAACCCTATACAGGGTGCGTTGAGTTGAAACTGACTCATGACACACATCAGCAGCAACAACAGTGGCTAATGAACAAGCACTGGTGGCGCTGTAGGATTATCATGGGACTGCTAACCATAAAGTTGGCATTTCAAATCCTTGAGCAGCTCAGTGGGAGAATATTAAGCTTTTCTGCTACCATAAAGATTTATAGCCTAGGAAACCCTATACAAGTACACGAGTTAGAACTGACTGGAGGGCAGTTAGTATCAACAACAATTGCTAATGAAAGGAACCCTGGTGGCATGTCTGCTAAGTCCTCTGCTAATTGAAAGGTCCACAGTTGGAACACACCAGTCACTCCATGGGAGTGGCTTCTGTAAAAATCAGCTGTTTTGGAAACTCTCTGTCCTGGAGGGTTTCAGTCTGAATCAAGATTCCATGGCAAAGGAATCACTATTGACCTTGAACATCTTTTCAGGTGCCTGGTGGTCATTTGCATATTTTAACTTGGTGTTATAAGGTAAAGCTGCTGTCTGGAGAAGTAAATTAAAACAAGGATGAAGGAATGCATCTATTATCTATATAAAAAAATAATACATTGTCATAGATTGTTGTTAAGTGTTGTTGAGTCGGTACCGACTCATAGCGACCCTGTATAAGGTTACCAAGGAGTGCCTGGTGGTTGTGAACTGTTGACCTTGTGGTAAGCAGTCCAGTGCTATAGTGTCACACCATATTCTATAGTGTCACACCAGGGCTCCAATTTCATGTATATGCATACATAATAATTTAGTGTATATATAAATAAGGAAGACTTTTTAAAGGCAATAAGAGAATGTATGCAAATTTAGAAAACATAATAATGAAACCAAGAACAACATATTCATCTTTCAATAACTATAATTCCTAGACATAAAAATTTGGAAAGAAGGGCCCTGAAAGAAGCTTTATACAATGCATTCATTTAAAACATTTCTCCACCATGACAAGCATAAATGTTTTTTACTTTTAGATTGGGTATCTTTTAGAAAAATATTTATAACATGATTTTATCATTTTAATCAACATCCAAACAATTCAGCGCTAATACATTTATTCTTACGAGTTAAGGTACTAAACTTAACTTTTATGAAACAAAGTGTATGACCAGCTATAATACAGTTTTCCAGCAAAACAAATTATTAGATTATGAACATTATTTTTAACTAAGACCGGTAGCATGGTATTGTGAAGGTTTCTGTTGGTTCTGTAGGCATAAAAATTATATTCACCAGCCCCAAAGTAGTCCTTAGGGTTCAATACATGGAAATCTCCTTGAGTGTTAAAACACAGTGGGCTGCCTATCTATTGCATCTAACATGCAGCTTGATACTACTGGGTTTTCTGAGCAGCAGAAGTTAATTAAAAATCAGTAAGCTCAGGAGAACAAGCTCTCACCTATGCTTATTGCTAGGTTATGATCCGACTACAAGAGCTGATCTATTACCATCCTGTAAGCCTCAAGGTTAACTAAATTGGAGCTAGTTTAAACGACATTGTTATTGTATACCTTCAAGTAGGTTCTGACTCATAGCGATCCTGTAGTTTCCAAAAGTAGCTATTGGGTATGAACTGTGGATCTTGTGGTTAGCAGTCCAGTATTTATGGTACAGCTGTTGTTGTTATGTGCCATGGAGTCGGTTCCGACTCATAGCGACCCTGCACAGGGTTTCCGAGGCTGTAAATCTTTACGGGAGCAGACCGCCTCATCCTTCTCCCGCGGAACCGCTGGTGGTTTCGAACTGCTGACCTTGCGGCTCGCAGCCCGATTCGTAACCACTATGCTACCAGAGCTGTGGTTTTTAAATAATTACTCTCACTAAAATGTGTGTCGCTGTAAGATAAGCACTAGAAAGCAAGGTCAGTGGTTCAAACCCAACAGCCGCTCCTCAAAAAATGCTATGAGTCATAACTGACTGGACAGCACTTAACAATGACAACAACAAAGAATATTGTTTTTTGACCTGAATTTTCCAGTTTGAGCAGCCAAATTCGTAAATTTCCAAGTTTTCAATTCTCTTTAAACTTGAAGTTTGAGTAAGTGAAACCTACAATAGGCTAGTAATTGTTGTTGTTAAGTGCTGTCTGGTGGATTCCAACTCATAGCAACATTGTATAGGGTTTCCTGAGGAATGACTGGTGGGTTTGAACCACTGACCCACTTCTGATCCTAAAGAGTCACATCATAGAGAATAGTATGATTAATGATGTTGTTGAGTGCCATTGGGTTGGCTCCAACTCACTGAAGAGCAGCTGCTGGGTTTGAACTGTTGACCTTGAGGTTATCAACCCAGGAACACCAGAACTCCAATAATTGTTGTTGTTGTTAGGTGACATAGAGTCAGCTCTAACTCATAGCAACCCTATGAGTAGCAGAATGAAATACTGCCCAGTCCTGCACCATTCTACTAATTGTTGTTATGTTTGAACCCATTGTGTCAGTCCAGCTCATTGGAGTCTTCCTCTGTTAAGCTGACCCTCTACTTTACCAACTATGATGCCCTTCTTCAGCAACTGGTCCCTCTTGATAACATGTCTGAAGAATGAGAGAGAAGTCTAACCATCCATGCTTTTAAGGAACATTCTGGCTATACTTCTTCCAACATAGATTGGTTTTACTGGCAGTCTTCTTCTCCAACACCTTAACTCAATTGCATCTATTTTTTTATGACCTTCCTTATTCACCTGTCCAAATAACACATGCATATGAAGCTATTGAAAAATACCATGAGCTCCAATAATGTTGCTGCTGCTGAGTGCCGCTGATTCGGTTCTGACTCATAGCATCACTGTATAGTGTTTATGAGGAGCAGCTGGTGGGTTTGAACCGTCGATCTTACAGCTCAAATTGACATTGCAGTCCAGCTCATTATTCTGCAGAGCCACTCTAGGACTCCAATGATAGCTACCATATTGGTAACTTAATGTCACCCATGTATGCACAATTTCACAACATTCCAATGTTCAAACAATTCAGCATCTATGTATTTGTTTCTTAGAGTTAAACTACTAAACTAAAGTACTAAACTGCAGTGTAGTTATTATTGTTCCTACTGCACAGATGGGGTGATAGGCCATGAGGTAGTGTTAGGTTACTAGTGATAGATGCATTTTTTCCAAAACCCTCAAATGACACCAAAAAGAGCACTCAACATTTTCTGTGCCACAATTTCTCAAATATGTTATAACAACTATTTGCAAGATGCTTTCCAAAAATAATGTGATCTGCAGTGAAACACCTTTAGCACATAGGTGCACAATATATTCCTTGCTGAGAAATTCACAGTAAATGTTATCAGGGTGAAGGCCTACAGAAATGCTTTGCTTTGTGTAATTTATTGTTTTCCAAAATCATTTTACTATTAAACACATTTCTACAGAACATGCTTTGACAAATGTTTATTTCTGTTGGTCATCTGCTCTGCCAACAGGCTCCCTACGTGGTATGATGATTATAAAGTTTGGAAATTTGGGTAAAATATAGTATGTTACAAGGCTAGTAGGAGTGAGACACAAAGAAGAAATATGTATTGTATGATATTGGTATGCTGTAAATGGATATGAGAAATTTAAGGCAGCTGTCAGGGACAATATGAAATAGTAGCATGCATTGGTATAAAATTGAAATTAACATTAAGCATTTTGCATAGATGAATTATAATGGTGATAATGATATTATTATATGAAGCAGAATATGATTTAATAGAAATACTGATCTTTTGTCATAGGTGTGTTTTTAAAATCTAGAAAACTTACTGCCATATACAATTGACGTAAATCCATTCTCACGTTGCATGTAGGACAGACTTTATGTCTGTGGCTAAGGAACTTGGTTCAAAGCACTCAGTGTTTAAAACAAACCTACACGTGAAAATCAATTGCAAGAGATTCATTTGACTAAAGCTTCTATACAAAGTTTCAGAGTAGACGTGATGAATTTAAAAAGAAAAGACATACTAAAACCTTCAAAGTGTGAAATAAATTTCCACAATCCCATTTTTAAATGTCCTGACAGACCTAGAAACAATTAAGTGAATATAACTAATTAAAATCAAATTACTAAATCAATAATGTAATTTAGCCTGAGCTAAAACTCACTCTAGTAGACTTGAAATACTTGGATTTGACAAGGTGAGTTCTGGATCTCAATTAGACAAGATGATGCTACTGGCCAGAAAATTTACAGAAGAAGCTTTATTCTTATATTTTAGATTAGAATGAGGTACAGCAGAATGGTTTCAGAGCATGTGAAATATTCCAATATTCAGAATGATCCACAGCAGTCTTATGAATGTAATTATACAAAAGGTAGCCACACTGTTTAGGTTGAGAAAGAAACACTATTGTGTGGCGCTGTATGATAAGCACTCAACCTAAAGGTTTGTTTGAACTGTAAGGTCTGTGGTTCAAATTCACCAGCCGATCCTCTGAAACCCTACACGGGGTTGCTATGAGTTAGAAACGACTTGACGACACTTACCAACAAAAAACAACAAGTTTCAGATAGAATTCCACACTAATTTTAATCCATGTCATTTAAATATATGGAGTCCTGGTGTGGCCCCATAGAATAAGCACTAGACCTCATGGTCGCTTTGAACCACAAGGTCGGCGCATCAAACTCATCAGCAGCTCCTCGGAAACCATATACAGTGTCCCTATGTGTCAGAATCGAACCGACAACACTTAACAACAACAACAACAATTTAAAGATGTAAGCCTCATTTTATGTTAGTTGTTGTTAAGTTCCTTGGAGTCGGTTTTGACTCATAGAGACCCTGTATAGGGTTTCCAAGGTGCTGAGGCGCCAGAAGCGACGCCAGAAAAGCGCAGACCCAGGAGAGGGTGGCCCTAGAGAACATGGAGGTCGCATAGGCAGCCGCCTGAGGAACAGCGGAAGAGCGAACTGGCGACCTTGCACACCTTTCAAGCCACAAGCGACCCGCAGCAGCGGTCTGTGGATCTGAGTTGGCCATAGCGACAGGCGCTCAGAAGAAAGAGAACATGGTGCTGCACTTTTGTGCCGGCGGGGTTGTTGTTATGTGCCGTGGAGTCGGTTCCGACTCATAGTGATCCTGTACAGGGTTTCCAAGGCTGTAAATCTTTCCGGGAACATAAAGCCGTATCTTTCTCCTTCAGAACAGCTGGTAGTTTCGAACTGCTGACCTTGCGGTTCGCAGCCCGATTCGTAACCACTACGCTACCAGAGCTGCTTGTAAACCGCTAGAAGTAGAAGTGATGAGTCAAAACCTGTTTGTTTTGTTTTGTTTTAAAGGGAGCTTTTGGTAGCCTAGTGGTTACGAGTCAGGCTGCTAACCTCAAAGTCAGCAGTTCGAAACTACCAGGTGTTCTGCAGGAAAAACGACAAGGCTGTCTGCTCTAGTAAAGATTTACAGCCTCTGAAACCCTATGCAAGGTCATTATGAGTCGGACCTGGCTACACGGCACACTACCTAAGCAACACCATCTCTAAGGGCAGCTCAAGAAGACAGAGTCAAATATAAAAAAATGTTCAAAGACCTGGAGTTAGAAAACCAAAAGGGAAGAACACACACAGGATTTCTCATGCTGAGGGAACTGAAGAAAAAATTCAAGCTTCAATGTATAATTTTTTTTTAAGCTTTTTATTGTGGATTGAGGG
>NW_006408569.1:11313431-11338410 GCF_000296735.1 Chrysochloris asiatica | reverse complement strand
TTTCAGGGTTTTATAATTTTGAAGGAATCTCAGGGCAAAATATTTAATGATGCAGAAGGCATCAAAAGAAGATAGAAGGAATTCACAGATTCACTGTACCAAAAGTTGATGTTCAAGAGTCAATGATACTGAAGGAAGAAGTCCAAGGTGCATTGAAGGTATTGACAAAGAATAAGGCTCTGGGAATTGATGGAATACTAATTGAAATCTTTCAAGAAACTGATGAAGTGCTGGAGGCACTCACTCATCTATGCCAAGAAATTTGGAAGACAGCTAGCTACCTGGCCAACCAATTGGAAGAAATCCATATCTGTGCCCATTCCAAAGAACGGTGACTCAATGGAATGCGAAATCATCAGACAATAACATTAGTATCTTGTGCAAGTTAAATTTTGCTAAGGCTAATTTAAAAGCAGCTGCATCCGTACATTGTACATTGAACAGAGGGGTTCAAACAGGATTCAGACGAAGATGTAGAACAAGGAATATCATTGCTGATGTCAGACGGATCTTGGCTGAAAGCAGAGAATACCAGAAAGATGTTTCCCTGTGCTTTATTGACTACGCAAAGGCTTTCTATTGTGTGGATCATGACAAGCTATGGGCAACACTGCGAAGTATAAGTATTCTGAAACACTTAATTGTGCTCATAAGGAATTTGTACATGGACCAAGAGCCAGTTCAAAAAGGGAACATTGAATGGTGTAAAATTAGGAAAAATGTATGCCAGGGTTGTATTCTTTCTCCATATTTATTCAAGATGTATGCTGAGCACATAATCTGAGAAGCTAGATTATATGAAGAAAAACATGGCATCAAGATTGGTGGAAGGCTCATCAACAACCTGCAATATGCAGATTATACAACCTTGCTTGCTGAAAGCAAAGAGGACTTAAAATACTGATGAAGATCAAAGACTACAGCCTTTGGTATGGGTTGCACCTCAACATAAAGAAAACAAAAATCCTCACAACTGGACCAATAAATGATATCCAAATAAATGGAGAAGAGATTGAAGTTGTCAAGGACTTCATTCTTCTTTGATCAACCATCAACACTCATGGAAGCAGCAGTCAAGAAATCAAACGACTTATTGTATTTGGCAAATCTGCTGCATGAGACCTTTTTAAAGTGTTGAAGAGCAAAGATGTCAGTTTGAGGACTAAGGTGCATCTGACCCTGGGTGGCAGTCTTGGTTAAGGACTTAACTATTAACTGAAAAGTTTACTGGTTCATATCTAATCAGGCGCCTTAGAAGAAAGTCCTGTCAATATGCTTCCTGAAGATCATTGTCGTTGAAACCCTATGGAGTGTTGCTCTGCCCTGCAGCACATGGGGTTGTGTTGTGCTATAATTGACTCAGCAGGAGTTGGTTATGTTGGGACACAAAGATAAAAGATTAAATATGTCTTTCTGTAATAAACACAGGACTTCTGTGGAAGGAAGGGTTGTGAAGGTAGAGAATTGGGGGTGTGGGCATTTTTATAGACACAAGTTAAAAAGGGAAGGATGTAGAAAAAATTCAGTTAATAGATATTTGTAAAAAACTTAGGCATATGAGCTTCAGAGAGCAGCCATTTTTGCAACTCCTCTTATACATGGAATTGAACCACTTTTTCTGGCCTTTTGTAAATCTTTGTGTGCTTTGCTTTGAATGGACATTCCACAGGATATTCTCTGGACTTTGGCATCAATGACTAGAGCAGTATAACCTTAGTATAACCTTAAGAATAAAATTAACATCCAGGAAGTTTTGTCATAGCTCTTAGAAACAGTCTGTTATAAATGTGAGTCATAATTGCCATTCGGAAGATTTATTTATGGTAATAAAACTCTGCAAATGCTTTAAAAAAAAAAAAAAAAAAAGAGTCATCGCTGACTCATAGCAACTCTGTATAGGGTTTCTGAGGAGCAGCTGGTGGATTTGAACTGACAACTTTGAGGTTCAAACCAATCTTGAGGTCGAGTGCTTATCCACACCAGGATCCTTTATACAAGATCCCTTACACATTCATGCTTATTGGCCCAGATGGTGGATTTATGCTGCAGACAGGTTAATAGCTTTAAATTGGTGGTGGCAGTGTGTGCTGTTGAGTTGGTTCTAACTCATAGTGATTCTGCATAGGGTTTCTGAGGCTGTAAATCTTTACGGAAGCTGAAATCCTCTTCTTTCTCCTAAGAAGTGGCTGGTAGATTTGAACTGCTGACCTTGAGGTTAGCATCCCAACTCATAATCCACTACACTATCAGGACTCTGATGATAAATTGATTTAGAGCCTGGTTTGAAGGCATTTGGTAGTTGGACAATGGCAGTAATTTTTCTGACTAACTGAATGAGCTCTATTAACCTTTTAAAAATGATGATTTGTTTAATATGTTCTTCTGTACAGTGGGTTAAAAATCAACAACAACCAAAAAAAAAAAAAAAAAAAAAAACAAAAACAAGCCACTGCCATCAAGTTGATGCCAACTCATAGTGACCTTGTGGGAAAGAGTAGAACAGCTCCTTAAGGGTTCTGAGACTATAAATCTTTAAGGGAGCAGACAGCTTCATTTTTCTGCTTTGAAAAGGTTGATAAAGCATATCAGTGATGAGTGACCCTATGCTCCAGTGACGTCATGGGTGTTAGTATGTGAGCTCTGTATGGAGGAAAGGAAGTAGTCAATTACCTATTGTTGTTAAGTGCTGTCGAGTTGGTTCTGACTTATAGTGACCTTGTATAGAGTTTCCAAAGAGCAGCTGGTGGATTTGAAACACTGACCTTGTGGCTAGCACTCCAGTGCTTATCCTACATTGCCACACCAGGACTTCAGTCACTTACCTATGTGGGGTGATTTCATCTGCCACTCTCACCAGCCTACCAATATTTGGCATTCTTGCAACAAAGAAAAATACGTTCTATTCAACAGTTAGAGATTAATCTTAATTTAACACAGAGATATGAATTACTGACACTATATCCTTTTCTGAAATTTCTGTTTCTCTGACTGGAAAAATTATGAAAGGGGAAGATAAAACATTAGGATAAAATGAGTCTGATCTTGAAACCATTTGATGTTGGCAATGGAATGATGTAGAAAGTGATGACTCTCTGGTTAAGCAAGATTCATTAGCATCTTTTGAATAATGAAACAATAGTAAAATCATAATTAATGCAGTGAAATGGCTAATTTTATATGAAAAAAATTTTTTAAATTAATGGTTCACATATTAAACAAATGACAATTTTCTTTTAACCAAGACATTTAATTAACAACAGCACTCATAGAGACTGACTTCTGTGAACACGCCAGATAAAAGAAAGTGTGCTATATTTTGTGTACTGGAATGAGGGTGGTAGTATTTCACTTGGAAAGAATAGGTAATAATTGTTCCCATGACGTTATTCAGAGTGTCTATTAAAATTGCAATAGTGTTTACATAACCTACTAAAAAGTACTCAAAAAAAAAAAAAAAAAAACCTAAAATAACACAAAGGAAAATATTTTATTTAAAGTATAAATAAAATTTAAAGACTCTTGCTAAATAAAATGATTAATCTCCAACTTTATACAGAAACAAATAACATACAGTAAAGTAAGTCAGACATAGTAGAATACAGCATGACTGCATTACATTAACTTAAAAAACAACAACACCCTGTATATTTAACCATGGTATTAGAAGTCAAGGTGAGTTCATTGTGTGAAATTTTATGCACTTAAATTATATACTGCAACTTTTGAAGTTTACTTAAGTATTTGTTTATTTATAAAATGAATGGAAACAACCTTAATGTCCCACAGGAAGGGAATGGATAAATAATTGGGGATATATTTTTTAAATGCCATATTACTTAACAATGAAAATGACCAAACTAATGATCACAGAAAGGACAGGAATGAATCTCACTGATATTATAATGAGAGAAAGAAACTGGATACAAAAATGATATATTTGATTATTTGCTTGAAGGAAGACTCATTAACAACCTGTGATGTGCAGACAACACAACATTGTTTGCTGAAAGTGAAGAGGACTTGGAGCTAAACTTACTGATGAAGATCAAAGACTACAGCCTACAGGGTGGATTAAACACAATGACATAAAGAAAACCAAAATCTTCGTAACTGGGCCAATAAACAGTATCATGATAAATCTGAAAACAATGAAACTGTGAGGATTTTGTTTTACTTGGATACACAATCATTGCCCAAAGGAACAACAGTGAAGAAATGAAACAACATATTACATTAGACAAATCTGCTAACGACTTTTTCTATTTTTAATTTTTTAATTTCACTTTGACTGAAAGTTTATAAAGTAAATTAAATTTCCATTCAACAATCTCATACACATTTTGTTTCATGACATGGGTTGTAATTCTTACAATATAGCAGTATTCTTCCCACTTTCTTCCTGTATTCCCCATTTCCATTCATTTTTCTTTCCAACCCGTTTATGCCTTTTGAACTTTATTTTGGGGCATATACTGCCTTTTTGGTCTCATATGATTGGTTGTTATAAAGAATGCATTCCTGCCTGGTGTTATCATTCACTTTATAGGACTATCTATTGTTTGACTGAAAGTTGATCTACAAGGGAATCAATTTTAGGTGTGAAGTATATCTAAGGGCCATAATCTCAGGGGTTCCATGAGTCTCTAACTGATCAGTAAGTCTGGTCTTTTTTAAGCTTTTTAGTTGTAGTCCACATTTTTCTCCCACTCTATACAGGACCATTTATTATGATTAGACTGATTGATAGTGGTAGTTGGGCACGTCTAGTTCTTCTGGTCTCGGAGTAGTAGAGGCTGAGGTGAGCCTGGTCCTTTGGACTAATTGTTTCCTTGCATCTTTGGGTCGCTTCACTTTTCTTTGCTCTGGAGGGAGAAAGACCAACAGTAGCATCTTAAATGTCTACTTGAAAGCTTTTAAGACCACATCCAATATCACCAAAGTAGGATGTATAACAATGTCTTTGTAGACTATGTTATGTCAGATAATTTACATCTCCCCAGAGACAATGACCCCAAGCACCCAAATTAATGACTCATTTGTTCAAGTTGTTTGGTTATGACGAAGAAGTTTTCAAAATTTTACCCCTGTGTGCTCTACTATAGGAGTTCTGGTGTGGCGCTGGACCACAAGGTCAGTTTGAACCACAATGTTGACAGTTCAAATTCACCAGCCGCTCCTAGGAAACGCTATACAGGATTGCTATGAGTCAGAACCGACTCAATGGCACTTAATAACAACAGTGTTTTACTATATGAATGTATATATTTACTGCATACATAAATAATAAGGAAATATCTTCTTCCAAATATATTTTTGTGAGTGTGATGCTGCAGGTTAATGTGCTGGACTGCAAGGTCAGTTTGAACCACAGGCTTGGCAGTGCAGGCTCACCAGCTGCTTCTTGGAAATCCTATACAGGGTCACTATAGGCCATAACCGACTGCACCGAACTTAACAGCAACAACAACAAATCCCATTAGCCTCCCCATATCTGGTCAGTATGCATGTCTATCTATGCACTCAGTCATAAAACATTATTACAGCTATTAAAGGATTGTGACTGTAATAGTACTTTACCACTGTTGCCTTTAAGTCATGCACTTCTCCCAGTGTCTTCCCCTGAATCCATTACTTTTTTCCAATCCCTCTTTTATTCTATACTGGCTTCCTCTTCACGCAGTTAGCACATGTCTACCATTTAGCCTGTAATTTACCCTCCATTTCCCTCCCACTCCTGGTAAACATCAAATAATGTTTCTTCTAATGTGAATACCTTTTTCATGACTTTTTACAATGGTTATTGTTGTTTTTCTTAGGTGCCATCCAGTCAGTTCTGACACATAGTGATCCTATGCACAACAGAATGAAATACTGCCTGATGCTGCATCATGCTCACAATGCTTGTTAAGTTGAGCCCACTGCTTCTGCAGCAGATTTGCCTAATGCAACACATCTTTTGAGTTCTTGACTCCTGTTTCCATGATTTTTTATTGTGGATCCAAGCAAAATGAAGTATTTGACAACTTCTATCTTTCCCCCATTTATCATGATGCTATTTACTGGTCCATTTGTGAGGATTTTTCTTTTCTTTACATTGGGGTGCAATCCATACTGGAGGCTGTGATATTTGATCTTCATCAGTAAGTATTTTAAGGCCTCTTCTCTTGCAGTAAACAAGGTTTATCATCTGCATATCTCAAGATTTTCATGACTCATCCTTCAGTCCGGATGCCATGTTTTTCATATCATCCAGTTTCTCAGGTAATTTGCTCAGCATACAGATTGAATAAGTATGGAAAAAGGATACAACCTTGGCATACAACTTTGCTGACTTTAAACCATTCAGTATGTTTTTGTTCTGTTTAAATTACTGCCTCTTGGTCTATGTACAAGTTCCTAATGAACACAGTGAAGTGTTCTGGAATACTGTCATGTCTGACAACCGGCTATGCTCCGTGACCTGTGTAGATAAATTAAAGCCGAGTGGTAGCGTAGTGGTTACGAATCGGGCCGCGAACCTTAAGGTCAGCGGTTTGAAACTACCAGCCGCTCCGCGGGAGAAAGATGAGGCTTTCTACTCCCGTAAAGATTTACACCCTCGGAAACCCTGTACAGGGTCGCTATGGGTCGGAACTGACTCTACGGCACTTAACAACAACAACAACAGCAGTGACATAAAAAGGTGAAATAAAAAGGATGACACAATACACGAATGAAAATAGTAAACTTCAGACCAAGTGGGATACAGAACTCTGATGGAGATACTGTGACATAGACCTAGTGCCACGAGTTTATTATATACACAAATCAAAAGAAATTTCTGGGAGCAGGGAAAAGAATGCAAATAACATCTGGTTTTGTTGATTCATGCAGTAAATGGGACCTTATCAAAAGAATGTAACTTGCGGTTGCTAAGGAGACAGAGATGGAGCAGATAGATGTTTTTGCAGACTTGAACTGAAGGTCATACAAGGAAAAATCCTTCTAAGTTCCCTGTCCCTGAAAGTTCCTCAGGGGGCAGCTTGACCTGGGAACAGCCCTATTTTCTGGTCCACAACTATTCAGTTGCAATCCTTTGGTTAAACTGCTCCCAAGTCTGAGAACTTCATTTCAAATCACTCACAACAACCAATTTTTGGCAGTTAGGTAGACAAGCCTTGTCATAATTGACACAATTGAAAGCTTTTGCATAGTCATTAAAGCACAAGGAAACATTTTTTTCTGGTATTCTCTGCTGTCAGCCAAGATCCATCTGACTTCATGCAATGCAGTTCCAAGTCCTCTTCTAAATACACCTGAATTTCTGGCAATTCCCTATCAATGAACTGTTGCAACCATTTTTTAATTATCTTCAGCAAAATTTTACTTTCATGTGATATTAATGATATTGCACAATGCTTTCCACATTCCATTGGGTCACCTCTCTTTGGAAGAGACACAAATATGGATCTCTTTAAATCAATTTCCCAGGTAGTTGTCTTTCTTGGCATAGATGAGTGAGTGCTTCCAGTGTTACATCAGTTTGTTGAAAGACTTCAATTTGTATTCCATCAGTTCCTTGCAGCTTTGTTTTTCACCAAATACCTTCAGTGCTACTTGGATTTCCTTCTTCAGTACCATCAGTTCTTGATGATATTCTACCTATCGAAATAGTTGAACATTGACTATTTCTTTTTGGTATAGTGAGTGTGTGCTTTTCTTCCATTTTCTTTTGATGCTTTCTACATCATTTAATATTTTATCCATTGTTAAGTGCCGTTACATCAGTTTTTACTCATAGCGGCCCTATATAGGGTTGTTGAGACTTTTTTGTTTTTTAATCTTTGTGGGAGCAGAAAGCCTCATATTTCTCCTGCCAAGTAGCTGGTAGGCTTGAACTGCCGATATTGTGGTTTGCAGTCTAGTGCTTATCCTGTGGAGCTACTATACTCCCATTTTGCCCATGTTGATCATCAAGTAGAGTCTGTAGCAACTCATAGCAACTATGTAAAGTGTTCCAAGGAACAGTTGTTGGGTTTAAACTGCCAACCTTGAATTTAACAGTCCAGTGCTTATCCTACAGCACCACACCAGGGCTCCATTTGCCCAAATAATCTTCAATATTTCAAGTTGAGGCTTGAATTTTCTTCAGTTCATTTAGTTTGAGAAATGCTGAGCATGTTCTTCTCTTTTAATTTGCTAGCTCCAGACCTTTGCACATTTCATTATAATACTTTAGTCTTCTCAAACTGCTCCTTGAAATTTTCTGTTTGGCTTTTTAACTTTTTCAGTTCTTCCACTTGCTTTAATATTGCTACATTAGTTGAATATTTTGAGTGTCTTCTGACATCCATTTTGTCTTTTCCTTTCTTTCCTGTCTTCTTAATGATCTTTTACTTTCTTCCAGTATGATATTCTTGATGTCATCCCACAGCTCTTCTGGTCTTTGATCATTAGTGTCTAATGCATTAAATCTGTTCTTCAGATGTGTTCAAGACATTATACTGAATCTTGTGTACTTGTTCTAATTTTCTTTAGCCTCAACTTGCATGTGAGCAATTGGTAGTCTATTCCACAGTCACTGCCTGACCTTTTTTTATCTGATGATATTAGGCATTTACAATGTCTTTTCCTCATATAAGTCAGTAGTAGTCTCATACAATATTTCTTTGTGATTGACTTATTTTAGTCAACATAATGTCCTCCAGGTTCATCCATATTATGAAGTGCTTTACAGATTCAACATTATTCTTTAAAGTTGAGAAGTAATTAATTGTGGATATGTACCATAGTCTATTTATGCATTTATCTGTTGATGGACAGTTTGTTTCCATCTTTTTACTATTGTGAATAGTCCTATGAAGAACATGGGTGTGCTTATATCTGATTATGTCAAAGTTACTATTTCTCTAGGATATGTACCTAGTAGAGGGATTTCTAGATCATATATAACTGGATTTCCAACTTTTTAAGGACGCACCAAATCATTTTCTTCAGTGGTTATATCATTTTACAATCCCACCATAAGTGTCTCTATACCCTCACCAGCACTTCTTGTGTGTGTGTGTGTGTGTGTTTCATCTTTGTATTAATGCTGGGGTGTGATACTAGCTTAATTTTTGTGTGTATTTCACTCTATCTAATTTTACCTAAAATAATGGTCTTTAAACAAACTCCTTAAATGTATTAATGGATTTAAACAAACTTTTCTTAATTTTTTTTTTTAAAGAAGAATTTGCATGTACATCAACCCAAAATGCCTAATTTTAATGAAGTGTTCTAAGGACATTGTTGTAAGATATGTTGTTGTTGTTGTTGTTGTTAAGTGCCGTCGAGTCGGTTCCGACCCATAGCGGCCCTGTACAGGGTTTCCGAGGGTGTAAATCCTTACGGGAGTAGAAAGCCTCATCTTTCTCCCGCGAAGCAGCTGGTAGTTTCGAACCACTGACCTTGTAAGATATAGCCAATGATATTTTTATGGTATTTCTTGTGCATTATAAAACTGAAACTATCTTAAAATCCTCCACTTGAAGATCATTTGAATAAAATATGATGTTGTTGTTGTTTTAGGTGCCATCGAGTTGCTACCAACTCATAGTAACCCTATGCACAACAGAACAAAACACTGGCCTGTCCTGGGCCAACCTCACAATTGTTTCCACACTTGAGTCCATTGATGCTGCCACTTTGTCAATCCATCTCATTGGGGGCCTTCCTCTTTTTCTCTGATCCTCCACATTACCAAATATGATATCATTCTCCAGCAACTGGTCCCTTCTGTTGGTTCTTTTAGCAGCCCATGGAACTTTCAATACTCTCCTCCAATACAATAATTAATATGCATAAATTCTTCTATGGTCTTCTTTATCCACTGTTTTACCTTTGCATGCACATGAGGTAACTGAAAATATCATGGCTTCGATCAGGAGCACATTAGTCCTCAAACTGACATCTTTGCTCTTCAACACTTTAAAAAGGTCTTGTGCAGCAGATTTGCCTAATTCAATACGTCATTTGATTTCTTGACTGCTGCTTCCATGAGTATTGATGGCTGACCCAAGAAGAATGAAGTCCTTGACAACTTCAATCTTTGCTCCATTGATAAGAATGTTGTTTATTGGTCCAGTGGTAAAATACAATATGACCATATAATGGAAATATATGCAGCCATTTAAAATTAGAATTCAAATTAAACTTTACTTTAGTACTTATATTTTTCTATATTGTATGATAAAAATAAATTATTAATATAAGGAGAAAATATGTAAAGCTATTTTCATTCTGGAAAATAGTAGTTAAGTTACTTTTTAAAAGCAACTTCTTTTGAAATTAATATGAAGAAATACATAATTTCTTCTCCCAAGTAATTAAATATCACCAAGTAATAATTAAATAGACAGGAAAGGCATAATAATAATAATTTTTGTATTCCTACAGTTTATTTTTAGTCAATAACAAGAACTTTTTCATTTCTATCATTAATAAACAATTCCAAAAATATACAAACAAATTAAATATACTCTAATTAACTTGTCTTTTCATGGTATGTGTATAATTTTAGTTTTAAATAGCATTTTCTTATATTCAATATTCATATACAGAAGGCAGATGGTTGTCAAAGAGACAAGATAAGAAAAGACATGTTTGCCTACCTTCCAGAAGTGAAGATTTCTAATTAATTTTGCTTTCACTTTACAGATGTCACTTGAGGTAAGCTATCAACTTTCTTACTGGAAGGCTAACTGATAAGAATTCAACCAACATTTCCCATTCTTTTGGCATTCTCACAGGTTGTTGGTGTTATAATAAGTGGGGGGAGAAGTGTTTAAGGGTTGATTAAATACATATTATTAAAAATGTGCAGTGTGCATCTGAAAGAGCCTTTTATTATAATACAAGGAAGTTTATTCTAAACACTTTCACTTCAATATGCTTAAGTGTAATGCATAATAAATATTAGTTGTGGCTACTGGAAGAGCTACTGTATAATATTGTGGTATAATATTGTGGTTAATAACTCTTTTTTAGCACATCATTCATCTGACAGTTGCTAACTACCATGTTGTTGTTGTTAAGTTCCATCTTGTTGGTTCTGACTTATAACGACCCTGCATAGGGTTTCAGAGGAGCAACTGGTGAGTTTGAACTGCCGACCTTACGGTTCAAACTGACCTCAAGGTCCAGTGTTTATCCTACAGTGCTACACTAGGACTATGAATGATGATGCATTATCCTTGACCGGTTCAGAAAAATGCAACTTTATTCCTGTATGCATGGAAATTAATTAATAGGTCTCAATAGGCAGTTATGTATGTACAACAGTACTGAAAATCCACTTACTTTGCAAACAGCTGTAAGTATGTTATGAAATGCTATTTCCAAATGCTCACCATTTAAAAATGGAAACTGATAAGGAGTAGCCCTTTCTTATAGTGACTGAGAAATTAAAATATATTTTCCCCAGCATTAAGCATCTTCATTTTCAATAATTAAAACTGATTTATTATTGCTGAATTGTTTTTCATATTATATAAGTCACACATTGGGTCCCCTGGGAAACATACTCTGAAACAGACAGTTACATACAGATAGTATATTTTAGAACCTATGTGAGTGAGTGAGAGACGAGAAGGAGGCTGGTCTTTCAGAAAACAAACAAACAAATAAACAAACAAACATCTGTGAGTGAGTAGAGAAAGGAGGTGAAATGCTATGCAGTTGCATCAGAGATCTCAACAAATCATACAGGGAACTCTGGGGCAGGGACAGACAAGTCTGCAAGGCCCTTGTAACCCCTTTATCAGCCAGCCATTGTATCTGATCTGCTCTCCAGGAAGGAGTATAAACTTGAACAAACTAACTCCTTTTGAGTGACTACAATTCCTCGGAAGAGAGTAAGCTGTCAACACTACAGGTAACTAGGTAAGTAAATGCCACAGTCTTGCAGAGGAGAAGAATCTAGGCAATTTGCCACAATATCCACTTCAACTAGTGGCGGGGGGCGGGGGAATGTAAAAAAATATATATATTAACAGGTATAAAGAAGAAAGTAAAAATATATTAACTCCACAAATAAGGAAAAATAAAATTAACCTTTTGGTGTCAATCACAGTAACTTTAAATATAAAAAATAAGTATGTGTAACTAAGAAGGATATGTATTTAAAACACAAACATGAGCATGTCCTTTTATACTCAACTGTGTAAGCACTTTCTCTTGCTATCTCCCACTCCAAAATGTCCATATATTTGCAATATTGTTGTTTTTAAATGCCATGGAATCTGTTTTGACTCATAGAGACCCTGTATAGGGTTTCTGATGAGCAATAGGAGGGTTTGAACTGCTGACATTGTGGTTATTAGTCCAATGCCACAGAATACAATGTTAACTATTTTTTTTAATCTTTATGTATTATTGGTGTTGTGTGGTCTCCCTAAAACCAATAAGTCCCCTGCTTCTCTCTACCTTTCTTCTACATTCAATCAAGTAACAATTTTTCCAATTTTTTATACCCAGGAAAATACTTAAATTCATCTTCTCTTTCAGATTTACCACCACTGATATGACCTAATTCAGGTCCTTGGCATCTTTTGCTTAGTTTATGGCATCTGCAATTTTTCTGATTTCTCTGTTCATTGATTATTTCACTCCTTCTTTGTTAGACTGTGCAGCTAGACCTGTTTTTCCTAAAATATACTATATTGTTTTATGATTTGATGATTCTGTATAATCCTATTCTTTTCCATGAAACATTTTTTTTGTTGCTCCTACCATACCAAACTTGGATTATTAAAGTATTCTATGAACAAAATATTGAATGATGCAGAAAGTATCAAAAGAAAAGGAAAGGAATACAGAGTCACTGAACCAAAATAAATGTGCAATGGTCAACTTTTCAAGACATGATGTATGATCAAGAGCCAATGGTACTGAAGGAAGAAACCCAAAATGCACTGAATGCAGTGGCAAAAAACAAGACTCTAGGAATTTACAGCCAATTATATAGGAGAAAGTCCAAGGGGCATTGAAGGAATTGGCAAAGAACAAGGCACCAGGAATTGATGGAATAAAAATTGAAATCTTTCAAAAAAGTGAGGCAGCACAGGAGGCACTCATTTGTCTATGCCAAGAAATTTGGAAGACAACTATCTGGCTGACTGGAAGAGATACATATTTGTGCCCATTCCAAAGAGAAGGTGACCCAACGGAATGTGAAAATCATCGGACAATCTCTTTGATAACCAATGTGAGTAAAGTTTTACTAAAAGTAATACAGAGACGGCTACAAGCATAATTGACAGAAAACATCCAGAGGTTCAAGCAAGGTTCAGAAGAGGCTGTGGAACGAAGGATATCATCGCTGATGTCTGATGGATCTTGGCTGAAAACAGAGACTATCAGAAACATGTTTACCTGTTCTTTATTGACTATGCAAAGGCTTTTGATTGTGTGGATCATGACAATTTATGGACAATACTGAGAAGTATGAGTATTCCAGAACACTTAATTCTGCCCATGAGGCGTCTGTACATGGACCAAGAGGCAGTTGTTCGAACAGAACATGGGAACACAAAAGGGCTTAAAATTAGAAAAGGTGTGCGACAAGATTGTATTCTTTCACCATACTTATTCAATCTGTATGCTGAGCAAATAATACTAGAAACTAGGTTCTATGAAGAAAATGTGGCATCAGGATTTGAGGAAGACTCATTAACAACCTGCAATATGCAGATGATATAACCTTGTTTGCTGAAAATGAAGAGGACTTACAACATTTACTGTTGAAGATCAAAGAGCACAGCCTTCGGTATGGATTGCATCTCAATGTCAAGAAAACAAAAATCCTCACCACTGGACCAATAAACAACATTCTTATCAATGGAGAAAAGATTGAAGTTGTCAAGGACTTCATTCTTCTTGGATCAACTATCAACACTCATGGAAGCAGCAGTCAAGAAATCAAATAATGCATTACATTAGGCAAATCTGCTGCACAAGACCTTTTTAAAGTGTTGAAGAGCAAAGATGTCAGCTTGAGAACTAAGTTGCACCTGACCCAAGCCATGGTATTTTCAATAACCTCATATGCATGCGAAAACCGGACAGTGAATAAGGAAGACCATAGAAGAATGGATGCTTTTGAATTATGGTGTTGGAGGAAAATATTGAAAGTGTCATGGGCTGCCAAAAGAACCAATAGATCCATTTTGGAAGAAGTGCAGCCAGAGTGCTCCTTGGAGGCCAAGATGAAACTTCGTCTCTCATATTTTGGAAATATTGTCAGGAGGGACCAGTTGCTGGATAAGGATATTATGTTAGGTAAGGTGGAGGGTCTGGTAGCATAGTGGTTATGAATCTGGCTGCGAACCTCAGGGTCAGCAGCTCAAAACTACCAGCTGTTCCATGGGAGAAAGATGAGGCTTTCTGCTCCTGTAAAGATTTATAACCTCAGAAACCCTGTACAGGGTCGCTATGAGTCAGAACTGATTCCATGGCACATAACAACAACAACAAGGTGCAGGGTCACAGAAAAAGAGGAAGACCCCCAACGAGATGGATTGACCAAGTGGCAGCACCAGTGGACTCAAGCATGGCAACAGTAGTGAGGTTGGCCCAGGATTGGGCAGTGTTTCATTCTGCTGTGCATAACGTCACTATGGATTGGTACTGACTCGATGGCACCTAACAATACCAACAGCAAGGAATTTACAGAATACGAATTGAAATATTTCAACAAATTGTTGCAGCACTGGAGGTGTTCACTATCATTTATGCCAAGAAATTTGGAAGGCAGCTATCTGACCAAATGATTGGATGGTATCCCTATTTGTGCCCTTTCCAAAGAGAGGTTACCCAACAGATTGCAGAAATCATTGAATCTTATCATTAATATCACATGGAAGTAAAATTTTGCTAAAGATAATTAAAAAACGTTTGCAATAGTACATTGACAGGGAATTTCTAGAAATTCAAGCCAGATTCAGAAGAAGAGGTGGAACTAGGGATATCAATCTATGAATTCATTTGGTTGTTGGCTGAAAGTGGACAATACCAGAAAGATGTTTACTTGTCTTTATTGATTATGTAAACTTTTTGACTGTGTGAATGATAAACTATGGATAACATTGCCAAGAATGAATATTCCAGAACACTTGATTGTGCTCATTAGGAACCTATATATAGACCAAGAGGCAGTCATTCAAACAGAACAAGGGAATAATGAATGGGTTAAAATCAGGAAAGGTGTGTGCCCAGTTGAGAATATGAATTATATGAAGAGGAGCATGACATCAGGATTTCTGGAAGAATCACTAATGACCTGTGATAAGCAGATGATACAACTTTACTTGCTTGAAGTGAAGAGATTTTAAAATACTGGCTAAGACCAAAGACTACAGTCATCAGTATAGATTGCAAAAATCCTCACAACTGGATCCATAAATAACATCATGATAAATGGAGAAAAGGTTGAAGTTGTCGAAGACTTCATTTTGCTTGGATCCATTAACAAAATTCATGGAAGCAGCAGTCAAGAAATCAAATGAGGTGTTGCATTAGGGAAATCTGCTGCAAAACAACTCTTTAAAGTGTTCAAGAGCAAAGATGTAAGTTTGAGGACTTAGGTGTGCCTGACCAAAGCTATGGTATTTTCAATTGCATCGTATACAAGTGACAGTTGGGCAATGAATAAGGCAGACTGTATAAGAATGGATACATTTGAATTATGTTTTTGACGAAGAATACTGAGAGTACCATGAACTTCAAGAATACTAAGACAAATCTGTCTTGGAAAAAGTGCAACCAGAATACTTCTTAGAAGCAAGAATGGTGTGACTTTGTCTCTTATACTTTGGACATATTGTCAGGAGTTGGAGAAGGATATTATGCTTGGTAAAATAGAAGTTCAGTGAAAAAAAGGAAGACCCCCAAAGAGATGGATTGATACACTGGCAGCAAGAGTGGGCTCAAATGTAACCATTGTGAGAATGGTGCAGAACCTGGCATTGTTTCATTACGTTGTGCACAGGTTTGCTATTAATTGGAACCGACCCAATGACACCTAACAGCAATAACTAAACCAGTACCTTCTGATAAAAGTCAATCCTTATCCCCACTCCCTAACACATAGTTCTTGACAAAATTACTGTCTTGATTAACTCCTCCTCATCTTTTTAGGCTCAGTCTTCACTTACAGTACCTCCAAACTGTATCCCAGCCTGTATTCTCAAATCACTCTGAGGATACCTCAGTTAGATCATTTACACATCATTCTTAAAGACTTCCCATCACCTTTAAAATAAAATCCAAAATCCTTTCCTTGACTCACAAAGTCCTCCACAATTTGACCCTTGTGTATTTACAGCCTGAGAAACTCTGTACAGGGTCGCTATGAGTCGGAACTGACTCCACGGCACATAACAACAACATAATTCTCCAGAGTCTATTACTGTCCATCCATGCTTTCCTTGTTTCTTTTTTACTTTAACTATTTCCTGTGATGGAAATAAAGGACAGTGGTGATGGTAGAATTTGCTTCTTCCATGCAGAAGACCCAGTTTAGATTTCCAGTGAAAGTACTTTACTCAGAGTCAAGCTGAAGGTTTGCTTGTTGTGTTGCAGAACAGGTTTCAGCAAAGCTTCCAGACTAAAACAGACAAGCAAGAAAAGTCTGGATATCTACTTATGAAAATAAATCAACCAGTGAAGACCTTATGAACCACAATCAACTGATCCCATTGTGCATAGGAGCATCATGAGACAGAGGCCCACTGGACAGCATCTAACAGAAACGTGCTAGGAATACTCCTTCCAGGTATTGAGATATCTGGTTAAATGCCATCCTATGGAAAAGCCATCTCATTACTACTGTAGCTGAAATATTTACACATATCACTCATTCTCTTCCGAGCAATCATCACAAGCTATAACTACTGTCTCCTTCCGTTGACATACAATCTCCTGAGAAGAGTGAAATTACATTTGTCTTGCCTACCACTGTGTTACCATCATCTAGAAAATTGCCTGACACATAGTGCGGAATTAACAAATATTCGGTGAATGAATAAACAAATATGTTTATCTGTCTTTTTCTATTAACCTATACATTTCTCAATATTAGAGCACATGCCTTTTTCTGAAATACCTCTCTTTATCACTAGTTCATAACAAAGTCACCTAGAATAGAGCACAGGTTTAAAAATATTTATACAATTTAATCACTCCATTTTTATAATTTTGTGGAATAGATTGTGAGTTTCAAAGAATCATGTCTGTTTGACCTGTTTTGTTATTGTTTATTTTACATTTCTTAAGATCTAAGAAAAAACCTCTTTTGTTTATGAGTTTATACTTTGCTATTTACAAATATCTACTTCTTGACTTTTTTTCATCATTCTTTCTTGAATGATTCAATACAAAAAATATTTGGGTTGCAGACATGCATTGGGAAGGCAAAACCAGTGAGAGTGATAATGTCCCAGAGTGTTTCAGGGTCCACACAAAAAGGCACATTAAACAGAGCTGCCACCTAGCAGTCATGAGATTGGCTTTATAGAGGTAGACTGGGAAAGTAGGTAAATATATGCAGGAAAATTGGACCCAGATTTTTTCACTGTCAGGGTAATGAGTTGCAATATAAGAACAGGTGAGGCAAGGATGTGTTAATAAAACCCTAAGCCAATTGGACCTAACAAACACACAAGGGTAAGTCAAAAAGTATTGCAATATGATACGAGCCTTTGTTAAACAAAAATATCAAAATATGAAGCTACCCGTTTCTCAACATATCCACCCTCTAGCTCTATACACTTCTGAAAGCAGTGTTTCCATCTTTCTAACCCTTTCCAGAAAAAAATCTTTGCTCTTAGGCTTACACCACATCAAAACGGCAATTTTGAAATTCTTGAGGGATTCAAATTATGTTCTTTTTCAATTTTCTTGAGTCTTGAGAACAAAAAAAGTTTGAAGGGGCAAGATCAATGGTGGGTAGGGTAAAATTTCCCAGTGAAATTCTCATAGCACAGTCTTTGCTACCCTCAAATAATTGTGATGGGGGGAAAAAAATCCTTGATGTTTCTGGCATTTTTCTCTCCAACTCAGTTGTTTTCTCTTCTTAAAAAGTTATTTCTAATAATCCCTTCTGCCATTTGAGAAACTCTGTCTGTCAAGATGACTCCTTTGGAGTACCCCCAGAAACAGTGGCTGTACCTTCTGAAATGAACTATCTGCCTTGAATGTAAGTTATCAGCAGAGCCCCTCAGAAGCCACTAGGTTGATTGGACCTTGCTCTCTGAAATGTATTGATAAATCCAAGACTAGTCCCATGTTAAGATTTGGCCCATAAAATGGTCATTAATTAGCTTTCATCTTCCTTAAAAGACTGACAAAAAGATCAGCTCTTTGAACTAGCTGATCTTCCCACAATGCTTTTGGCACCCATGGAGCTGAAAGCATGCTGAGGCCAAGATGCTCCCTTAAAATAGTGAGATTTGAACTTTGTGAAATCCCAGTTTCCGTGGTAATTCTACATTCTTTTCCTACCAGTATCTGAACTTCAGCCACAGTGTATTCATTCATAGAGATTGACTGTATTCCTTCTCCTGGTTTATCTTCTCAACTTTCCTTAAAATGCATGATCCATCTAAAATCTGTTGTTTTGTGTGGAGGCAGCAATACCGAAAACTTTTTATTTTATTTTAGCAATAATGTCTTATCTATTCTTTTTTTAAAAAAATGTTTTATTGTGAATTATGTGATAGTTTACATGGGAGAGCATTAGTTTTACATTCATCCTATCGTATATCATTTCATTGCCATGGTTACAATCTCCTCCATGCATCATCAACCAACCAAAGGGTACACCCACAAGCCTTCCCCCGGTAGTCAGCACACAACCCCTCTCCCTCTCTGTGTCTAAGGTCCCCAGCTGCTCCATTTCTCCACATCATCGTCTCTGCCTCCATCTCAGCCATCACTGCTTCTCTGGGTAGGGTCCCTCTCTCCGCTCTTCTCCCTTGATGGTCCCAGGGACCTCTGCTCCTAGACTGCAAAGTTAATCAATCCCCTCCTTGCTACAAAACATCTACCTTTACATTTCCAACCTTCACAATCAGTCCTCATAACGATTATTCACAATTGTATCACAAGAGACCTATCCGCATTTCCTTTCATCAACCTCGCCTACACAGATTGGATATTACTCAGTGGAGATTGTACCTTCCTCCATACCCTCTGGATCTAGGTTCCCTCTTGAAAGCTTGTAAGCCAGTCACTTCTTGTCTGTGTAGCTCCTCATTTTGGGTAGCCAATGTCCAAGTTGCCCATCCCTGTCTATTCTGTGTATAGAGGGGGTGGGAATGATCCTTGCTGTAAGGATTTGTTCCCTCTTTTGAGCTACTGCACCCATAGGTATAAGTAAAGTTCATCAATTTGTATCAGATTACTCTTTTTTCCCTCTTCTTTCATCTTCTAGTTGAGCTCTGATCATACAGTCATTGAAGCCAGGTCAAGCGTAGGTGTTCTTGTGCATATGCCCTCTCTTCTTATCAGCTGGACGCTTCACTCTCCACTCTAGTCCTCTGTGGCTATGTCACTGACTCTGGGCCCAAGAGTCCCCAGGTTGTGCCACACTGATGGCCAACCAGGTCTCCACCCGGGTTCACAGGAGTCTATTGGACGTTGGAGGGCTTAGCTCGCAGCTTCATTGCTGTTTTTCCCTCACTTCCCCTTATCGGTGACCAACATGGTCACCAATCAGAGCATGTAGTCCCATTGAGTCTTAGTCTTGGATGGGGTTTTGCTTTGAGGGGACCCGAGCACTTGCCTTGATGTCTCCTGGGCGAGCAACTTGCTTGTTCTTGTAGTAATCAGTCGGTGTCTTAGCTATTCTTTTATTTTTATATTTTCCTTTGCTTTTGTGGGGATGGATAGAATAAGGAGTAAGGATTAGGGTTGCAATCATGGTTAGGTATTGGCTAGGGTGTTATTGTCATGCATGTTAATCTCAGGTTGTTGTTGCTTGCTGTTGTTGGGTCTATATGCAAAGAACTCCCTTTACGATTTTTTGTAAGGTTGGTCTGTTTTTTACAAATTCTTTTAATTTCTGTTTATCTGAAAATTACCTAATTTTGCCACCATACTTGATGCACAGTTTTGCTGGATATATGATTCTTGGTCAGAAATGTTTTTCTTTCAGAGTTTTAGATTTCCTTCTGTTGTCTTCTTTCGCCTGCATGGTTTCTTTTGAGAAATCAGAGTTTAATCTTATTTGATCTTCTTTATATGTAACTTCGTTTTTCCTGAGATGCTCTCAGGATTCTTTATCTTTGGTTTTGAAAAGTTTGATTATTATAGGTCTTGGCATTTTTCCATTGTGGTCCATCCTGTTTGGAGGTCACTCAGCTTCTTGTATGGTTATCATCTCATCTTTTATTTTATAAGAGACGTTTTCTTCCATAACATTTAGACAATATTCTCTAAGAGTTGTTTGTATCTTCCTGTTTTGGAATCCATATCACACAAAAGTTATTCCTGCTGATAGTGTGCCACATAAATCTCAGACTTTCTTCAGATATTTTTGTTCTTTTTTATGATTGTTCTCCTAGCAGATGAATATTGAGAAATTTGTCTTCAAGCCCACTAATTTGGCTTTCCACTGATTCAATTCTACTCTCTCATCCTTTCAATGCATTATCTATTTCTGAAGTCTTAGTATTAATCACTGGCTTTATAATTGCTGATTTTATATGGTTTCATTTTTCTATTATGCTGTGTATTTCCTATAATTTTGTCTGTTTTCCTTGATTTCATCTGTAGTTTTTGCTTATCTTTTTCTGAATCCATTGAAGTTGCTTAATTAGTGATTCATTTAAATTCCCTATCAGATCGTTTCAATACAACTTCTGTTGTCATATTTTCTGATTCTATTTTGTTGTCTTGTTTGAGGCAGTCTGTCTTGTCTCTTTGTGTAAGTGAAATTGTCTGTTTTCTCCAAGACATTGTAGAGACTTCACACGGGAACCACTACTCATTTGATGAATAGGGGTTGTGAAAAAGTTTTATTGGATCTTGAGGAGCACTGTTGTCACTATGTTGCTGGATCCTTCTGCTGGTAAGAGCAGTACTGGGAGAAAGTTTAGTCTTTAAACATCAGGGAAGATATGGAGGCCATGAAGCAATGGACTCAAACATAAGGCAAAAGTTTTGTCTTCTAAGGCTAATGAATGACCCCCAAGAGGAGAAAAGGAGGCCCAAAATACTGGCACCCCAATGAGATTAAGACACTAGCATTTTGGAAAGAACTTGTCTACAGCCATCTACTGATCTCAGAGACATATTCAAATACAATTTGTTTGAAATAAACCTGCATATGTATGAATTGGAACCTACTTTTTTACTTACCTTCATATATACGGTTTAATATTATCTTCTTGTATATTTGGCTTGGAGTCCTGGTGTGATGCTTAGTGTTAATGTGCTAGACTGCAAGGTCAGTTTGAGCCACAAGGTCAGCAGTTCAAGCTTACCAGCCACTCCTCAGAAACCTTACACAGGGTCACTATGAATCCAAACCAACTCAACAGCACACACACACAAACAATTATATTTAGTTGATGATTCTATATTTGTGCATTCTCAAGTATTCACTACCTGTCTTCTGGTAGATATGGTACAGACCAGATGTGTAAATTCAGTTAATTCTCGGTTCACTGTTTGTGTAGCATAGTTTAGAGTGGATTCACGTGCCTTCAGAAGTAGAGATATTATTTCCATCACCTGGCCTCAGGCTGCACAGAAAGGGGTGTCACTGACTGCTGGGTTAGTGAGAGCAGGGACTGTCTCTGCCCCCATCTACCAGGAGAGCATCAGAACAAGTAAGAACTCCCCCCCTTTGTTATTAACCTCCAGCCTCATCCTGTGTTTACAGGCTGCTGTATAGACAGTAACTCCCCAAAACTCAATGATGGCCATGCTGCTCCACATCAGCCCAAAGCCCAATTGTTTTTCTTCTTTCTCACTTTCTCTCTTCAGCTTCCTATTCCACTTGGTACTCAGTCCACCTCTCTATCCCATTCTCTGATGCTCAGGGTTCTAGTATCATTATCTATATCTGTTTCACTCAATTTCCCATGTCTTTGTTGCAGAGTGTCAGCTTAGTTTATCAGTTTCCTCAGCTGTCTTTCCCCAGATATCCTCCCATAAACTTTTTACAAAGCTTCAATAATTTTGAAAATGTCCACTTGAATGTTTTTTTTAAATTAGTTATTAGCTCTGAACTCAAAATCACTTATTTCCCTGTCATAAAAAGTATACCCATTTCCCCCCTAATGCATCCCAATGAGACTAAGATAGATGCATTACTAAGAGAACTAGTCTGTAGCCATCCACTAATCATTGAGATATGTTTAAACATGGTGTAATTGATAAAACGAGTTATTGTGATTTGAATCCTTCATTATGAATGATATCATTGGAGTTATTGAAGGAATTTGTTTGATGGCTGTACTGTACTGTACTGTACTGTACTATACTGTACTGTAGTTACTCATGGCAATGTGGGGTAATGTGTGCTCAGAAAAGTACTAGGTGCTATGCAGACTACAAAGAAGTATTCAAAGTAAAACCAATCCAGTGAAGCTAACAATTAATTATTATTTCCAGGAGAAACACATGAACAAGGTTGAGGAGAGAAAGAGAAACAGACAAAAAAGAGAAGAGGCTGAAAACTAAATCTTTAATTATGTCATAAGGAGCAACGGTAACATCTTGAAATTTCTCAAGTGGCCTTGAAGGCAAGAAGAAGAGAGGGATGTTAAAGTCTTACTCATATTTTGCTTTTTTCTTTCTTTCTTTTTTTGTTGAGATTATAGACTTTAGTATCCAATTAGCATTTTTGCTGTTGTTTTGATTTTTGGTTCCCTTTTACATTGGGGCGGGGGGTTGTTTCTTTCCCTATGTTACCCAAGAAGAGACAGCAAATGTTGTCATATAGACAGGTTATAATTACACCCTATAAAATTCCACGATCCAAGGAAGAGCCAATGCAAGCTGCTAATCAGCAGATGTTTACAGCTGTTTCTCTTCATTTTGAGTTGTGCCTCATCAGTAAATGAACGTCCCGTGGGCTTTGCTCCCATGGACTTTACCTCATTCGCACCATCACGGTCAACTGTACTTTGAGGAGGCAGCTATTCCCCAGTCACATTTTGAGTGCCTGCCAACTTGTGGGACTCATTTTCTAGCACTATATCTCAAGGTGTTTCTCTGCCATTCATAAAGTTTTCAGTGACCAAATATTCATCACTCCTTCCTAGTCTGTCTTTGTCTGGAAGCTCATCTGAAATCAGCACACCATGGGTGACTCTGATGATATTTAAAATACTAGTTGCATAACTTCCAAAATCACAGCAACTCAGAAGCCACCACAGTATGACAAACTGACAGACAAGTGGTAGCTGTAAACATCCATTAATAATAAGAACATGGAATGTACAAAGCATGAATCTAGGAAAACTACAAATTTTGAAAAAATGAAATGGAATGCATAAACATCGATAACTTAGGTAGGCATTAGTGAGCTGAAATGAACTGGTAATGGCCATTTTTAATCTCACAACTACATATTTTACTATGCCTAGAATGACAAATTGAAGGGGAATGGTGTTGCATTCATTGTCAAAAAGAACATATCCAGGTCAGTCATGAGGCATAACGCTGTCTGTGATAGAAAATTATACACTCGCCTACAGGGACGACTAGTTAATATCACTATTATTCAAATTTATGCACCAACCACTAAAGCCAGTGAGGATGAAATAGAAGAATTCTACCAATGTCTTCAAACTGAAATTGATCAAATATGCAATCAATATGTATTGATCATTACTGGTGATTGGAATGCAAAGGTTTGGAGCAAAGAGGAAGGATCAATAGTTGGAAAATATGACCTTGGTGACAGAAATGATGTCGTAGATCACATGTTAGAATTATGCAAAATCAATTAATTGTTCATTTTAAATGCCTTCTTTAGACAGCACAAGAGTTGACTATACACATGGAATACATAGAAATCAAATTGACCACATCTATGGAAAGAGATGATGGAAAAGCTCTATATCATCTGTCAAAACAAGGCCGGGGGCAGATTGTGGAACAGACCATCAATTGCTCAAATACAAATTCAAACTGAAGCTGAAGAAAATGAAAACAAGTCCACGAGAGCTAAAATATGACCTTGAATATATCCCACCTGAATTTGAGATCATCTGAAGAACAGATTTGATACATTAAACACCAAACTCCGAAGATCAGAAGAGTTGTGGGATGACAACAAGAACATCATACAGGAATAAAGCAAAGATTCATTAAGAAGACAAGAAAGATAGAAAAGATCAAAATGGATGTCAGAAGAGACACTGAAAATTGCACTACAGTGTAGAGATGCTAAAGCAAATGGAAGAAATGAGGAGGCAAAAGAGCTAAATAGAAGATTTCGAAGGTCAGCTTGAGAAGATAACGCCAAATATTACAACAAAATATGCAAAGATCTGGAGTCAGAAAACCAAAATGAAGGACATGCTCAGCATTTGTCAAGCTGGGAGAACTGAAAAAAAAATTCAAGCCTCGACTTTCATTATTGAAGGATTCCCTGGGCAAATTATTGAATGATGCAGAAAGCATCAAAAGAAGATGGAAGGAATACACAGTCACTGTACCAAAAGGAAATGGTTTATGTTCAGTGGTCTCAAGAGGTAGCAAATGATCAAGAGACAATGATACTGAAGGAAGAAGTCCAAGGTGCATTGAAGCAATTGGCAAAAACAAGGCACCAGGAATTGATGGAATAAAAATTGAAATCATTTAAGACAGTGAAGTGGCACAGGAGGTACTCACTCATCCATGCCAAGAAATTTGGAAGACAACTATATGGCCAACTGATTGGAAGAGATACGTATTTGTGCCCATTACAAAGAGAGGTGACCCAACGGAATGCACAAATCAT
>NW_006408569.1:11309042-11311231 GCF_000296735.1 Chrysochloris asiatica | reverse complement strand
TTCTGAAGAGCAAAGATGTCAGCTGGAAGACTAAGGTGCACCTGACCCAGGCCATGTCATTTTCAATAAGCTCATATGCATGCAAAAGCTGGGCAGTGAATAAGTACGGCCGTAGAAGAATTGATGCTTTTGAGCTATGGTGCTGGAGGAGAATATTGAAAGTGCCATGGGCTTCCAAAAGAACCAACAGATCTGTGTGGGAAGAAGTGCAAACAGAGTGTTTCTTGGAGGCAAGGATGGCCAAACTTTGTCTCTCATACTTTGGTTATACTGTCAGGAGGGACTAGTCTCTGGACTAGGATATCATGTCTGGTAAGGTGGAGGGTCAGAGAAGAAGAGGAAGACCCTCAGCAATTTGGATTGGCAAACATGTCAACAATTGTGAGGTTGGCCCAGGATCAGGCAGTGTTTCGTTCTGTTGTACATGGGGTCGCTATGAATCAGTACCAACTCTATGGCGCATAATAACAAATACATGAAATAAATAGTCAATACTTGCTATAGTTACTCTGAGTTGAGTAATAAGAAAAGTGAAAAGGGAAACCCATCCCCTGATTACACCTACCTGGAGGCAATCAGAAAGCTTAATAGTACATCAACATACATTCATCGAATTATTGACAATGCATCTTATTATTGAAAATGCCCAAGAAACAATGTAAGATATGTCCAGAAACAAGATAGAGTAACTGAAACAAATGAGCTACAGGTAGACCTTGACTTTCCGTTGGAAGGAGGGCAGGCTTTGGAACTCCCTAGGAATGATATTGTGGTGCATCCTAGTGCTCCACACAAGGGTTGAGAAAAATAAGGAATAAGTTAGAAAAGTGCTTCAGGAAGGTGTTATAGGATGTGGCAAGACTTACATAATAAAATTAAATTATGCAAAATTTTAAACTGTGGATAAAAAACATTGCAAAAAATGAAATGTTGTGCAATACCCTACTTGGCTTAGCAATGGACAAAACCTGTACAGTCATAGCAATGAATACTTATATTTAACTGAAATTGATGTATGATTGCTTTTGATGAATAAGAGGACAGTGCGAATGAATAACAGCATTCCTGTATTATCAGAAGAAATCAATGGATGCTTTCTATAATTTAATACTAAGCAAAGAACAGAAGCACATATGAATTTGAAATGCATAGATTAATTTCTAAATAAACAACTCGAAGAACTGAAGGTGGTCATCTCTGGAAAATGGGATGAGGTGAGATAAAGACATATAATGAAAAACTGATTTTTATTATAAACACTGTAGTATCATGTGATTTAAAAATATTTTCATGAGATTGCACAATAACAATTTAAATAAAGAAAAACAAATTTTGCTGGAGAACAGTAAAATTGATATAATAGAATAATGTGTAGAAAGAAATGAGGGGAATATTAATCAATCAAGCAATTTTAATGAAAAGTACTACACTTTTGTTAAATGCCATTGAGTCAGTTCTGAACCATAACAACCCTGTACAGGGTTTTTGAGGAGCTGTTGGTGAACTTGAACCACCAACCTTGTGGTTCAAATGAATTTGCAGTCCAGCACATTAACCCACAGTGCCAGACCAGGAATAATCAAATTTTATCAGGGCAGTTACTACAGAAGAGCTTTCAGAGAGCAACAGTATCTGTTTCCAGATTTAGAGCACCTAGCTATCTATATGAAGATTAAAGGCCACAGTCTTCAGTATGGGTTGCATCTCAATATAAATAAAACAAAAATACTCACACTGGACCAATAAATAACATCGTGATAAATGGAGAAGAGATTGAAGTTGCCAAAGGCTTCATTTTGCTTGGATGAAAAATCAACACTCTTGGAAGCAGCAATGAAGAAATCAAACAATATATTGCATTAGGCAAATTTGCTGCATAAGGCCTTTTTAAAGTGTTCAAGAGCAAAGATTCAGTTTGAGGATTAAGGTAAACTTAAATGCCTCATATATATGTTACTGTGATACTGTAAACTATGCCACCAGTGTTTTAAATAACAGTAGTGTCACCCATGGTGGACTGTTACCAGTTGTGCTTTCATATTAAAACAGACTAGGAAGAAGGAAAAAGGACTCTTCTGACTGTTAACCCACTGACAACCTTATGACAGCAATGGAATACTGTCAGATAGCACTGGAATATAGATGATTGAAACATTATGAATATCACCAGAATATTGTAAGAAATGGTA
>NW_006408569.1:11306383-11308163 GCF_000296735.1 Chrysochloris asiatica | reverse complement strand
GTCCTTGGAGAAGGACATCATGCTTGGTAAAGTGGAGGGTCAGTGAAAAAGAGGGAGATCCTCAAAGAGATGGATTGGCACAGTGGCACCAGTAATGGGCTCAAGCATAACAGCAATTCTAAGCATGACACAGGACTGGGAAGTGTTTCGTTCTGTTGTGCATAGGATCACTATGGATCTGAGCTGACTCGACAGCACCTAACAACAAACTAACAGTGACTTATTCATTCCAAACACCTTTTTATACAACATGAAAATGGATGTACACATGGACCTCAACAAATGCAATACACAGAAACCAAATTGACTACATCTGTGGGAAGAGACGGTATTAAAGCTCCATATAATCAGTCAAAACATGGCCAAAGGAAAACAGTGGAACTGACTATCAATTACTCAAATGCAAGTCCTTGCTGAAGCTAAAGAAAATTAAAATAAACCCACAAGAACCAAAACATGACCTTAAACATATAACATCTGAATTTAGAGATCATCTTAAGAACAGATTTGATGCTAACAACATGAATGACCTAAGATCAAAAGAGCTGTGAGAGTACATAAAAAAGATCATACAGGAAGAAACCAAAAGGTCATTAAGAAGACAAGAAAGAATGAAAAACAACAAAATGGATATCAGAGGAGACTCTGAAACTTGTTCTACAGTGTAAAGATGCTAAAGCAAATGAAACACACAAGGATGCAAAGAGCTGAATAGAAAATTGCAAAGAGCTCCTTAAGAAGACAAAGTCAGATAATTATAATGAAATGTACAAAGATCTGGAGTTAGAAAAACAAAAGGGAAGAACAGTTGCTCAGCATTTCTGAAGCTGAAAGAGCTGAAGAAAAAAAAAAAATCAAGCCTCAACTTGAAATATTGAAGGCTACTATGGGCAAAATGGAGTCCTGGTGTGGCACTGTGTACAAATGAACTACAAGGTCGGTGGTTCAATCTCACCCACTGATCTTTGGAAACACTATAAAGGGTCACTATGAGTCAGAATCGACTCGACGGCACTTTAACAACAACGATGGGCAAAATACTTAATGATACATAAAGCATCAAAAGAAGATCGAAGGAATACACAGTCACTGTACCAAAAAGAAATGGTGGATGGTCAACCATTTCAAGAGGTAGAATGTGATCAAGAAGAGCCAATGGTTGTGAAGGAAAAAGTCCAAGGTACATTAAAGGCATTGGTAAAGCACAAAGCTTTGGGAATTGATGGGCTACAAAGTGAAATCTTTCAATAAACCATTTGCAGCACTGGAGGCATTCACTCATCTAAGCCAAGAAATTTAAATGACAGTTTCTTTGCCAACTGATTGGAAGAGATCATTATTTGTGCCCATTCCAAAAAACGGTGACCCAGTAGAACACGAAAATAATCTGACAATGTCATTAACATCACATGCAAGTAAAAGTTTGCTTTGTTGTTGTTGTTGTTAGGTACCATCGAGATGGTACCAACCCATAGTGACCTTATGCACAGCAGAATGAAACACTGCTAGATCCTGGGCCAACCTCACTACTGTTGCCAGCTTGAGTCCATGGATGCTGCCACCTGGCCAATCAATCTCGTTGGAGGTCTTCCTCTTTTTCTCTGACCCCTTCACCTTACTAAACATGATATTCTTCTCCAGTGGCTGGTCCCTCCTGACAATACTTCCAAAGTATGAGAGATGAAGTTAGGTCATCTTGGCCTCCAAGAAGCACACTGGTTGCACTTCTTCCAAAATGGATCTATTGGTTCTTTTGGCAGCCCATGGCACTTTCAATATT
>NW_006408569.1:11304011-11304709 GCF_000296735.1 Chrysochloris asiatica | reverse complement strand
TATGAATCTGGGAAAATTGGAAGTTGTCAAAAATGAAATGGAACACATAAACATCGATATCTTAGGCATTAGTGAGCTGAAATGGACTGGTATTGTCTATTTTGAACTGACAACCACATGGTTTACTATGCAGGGAATGACAAATTTAAAAGGAATGGTGTTGCGTTCATCGTCAAAAAGAACATATCCGGATCAGTCATGAGATACAGTGCTGTCTGTATGTGGTAGGATAATATCCATGAGCCTACAAGGAAGTCCTGTTAATACCACTATTATTCAAATTTATGCACTAACCAATAAAGCCACTGAGGATGAAATAGAAGAATTCTACCATCTTCATCAATCTGAAATTGATCAAACATGCAATCAAGATGTATTGATCAATACTGGTGATAGGAATGCAATGGTTGGGAGCAAAGAGGAAGGACCAGTAATTGGAAAATATGGCCTTGGTGATAGAAATTATGTTGGAGAACGTATAATAGAATTCTGCGAAACCAATGATTTGTTCATTTCAAATACCTTTGATGGACCTCACCAGATGGAATACATAGAAATCAAATTGACTGTCTCTGCGGAAAGAGACAATGGAAAAACTCCATATCATCAGTGAAAACAAGGCTGTGGAACAGACTGTGGAACAGATCATCAATTACTCATATGTAATTCAAACTGAAGCTGAAGAAAATGAAAACAAG
>NW_006408569.1:11296025-11301941 GCF_000296735.1 Chrysochloris asiatica | reverse complement strand
GTGGCAACAGTAGTGAGGTTGGCCCAGGATTGGACATTGTTTCGTTCTGCTGTGCATAAGGTCACTATGAGTCAGTGTCGACTCGATGGCCCCTAATAGCAAAAGCAAATACAGGTTGAATAAGTATGGTAAAAAAATACAACCTGGTCATACACCTTTTTAATTTTAAACCATTCAGTGTTCCTATATTCTGTTCGAACAACTGCCTCTTTGTCCAGGTAAAGATTCCTCATGAGCACAATTAAGTTTGCTCAGGATAATTAAAATTATCTACTGAAACAGTACATCAACAGAGAACTGCCAGAGTTTCAAGACAGATTCAAATGAAGACATAGAATGAGGGATACCATTGTTGATGTCAGATGAATCTTGGCTGAAAGTAAAGAATACCAGAAAGATGTTTACCTGTGTTTTATTGACTATGCAAAGGCTATTGACTGTGTGGATAATAATACACTGTGGATAACATTTTAAGGAATGCCAGAACACTTCATTGTGCTCATGAGGAACTTGTACATACACCAAGATACAGTCATTTTAACAGTACAAGGGGATTCTGATTGGTGTAAAATTAGGAAAGTTGTGTGCCAGAGCTGTAGTCTTTCACCGTAGTTATTCAATTCGTATGCTGAGAAAATGATTATAGAAGCTGGATTATGTGAAGAATGTATTATCAGTATTGGAGGAAATCTCATTAACAAGGAAATGGTACAACCTTTCTTGCTGAAGGCAAAGAGGACTTAAATTCAGCCTTTAGTTTCGGCTGCACTTCATTGTAAAGAAAACAAAAACCCTCACAAATGGATAAAAGAATAACAACTTGACAAATGGAGAAAAATTAAAATTAAAAATTAGAGTTACCATAGACTTTATTTTGTTTGGATCCACAATCAACACTCTTAGAAACAGCAGACAAGAAATAACATGATGTATTGCATTAGGCAATTCTGCTACACAAAACCTCTTTAATGTGTTCAAAAATAAAATTGTCTGTTTGAGGATTAATTAAGGTGTGTCTGACCCAATCCATGTTATTTTCAAAGCTTCATATGCATGTGAAAGTTGGACAATAAATAAGGAAATAATAGAAGAATTGATGCATTTGAGTTAAATGGTTGGAGAAGAATATTAAAAGTACCATGGACTTCTAGAGAATAAACAAATCTGTGTTGGAAGAAGTACAGCCAGGATGGTGAGAAGTCAAACTTCGGGAATATTATGAGGCTGGATCAGTTCCTGGAGAAGTACACAGTAAATTGTAGGGTCAGTGAAAGAGATGAAGACCCCCAACTCGATGGATTGACACAGTGGAAGCAGAAATGTGCTCATGTGTAACAGTGATTGTGAGGATGGCTCAGGACTATGTAGTGTTTAGTTCTGTTGTACTGAGTTGCAATCGACTTGACAGCACCTAAAAACAATGTATGCAAGTGAAAATTAGACAATGAATAAACACATTTTAGAAGAATTAATGCATTTGAGTTATGGTGTTGGAGAAGAATATTGAAAGCACCATGGATTGCCAGAAGAACAAACACATTTGTGATGCAAGAAATACAACCAGAATACTCCTTAGAAGCTAGGATGGTAAGACTTTGGCAGGAAAAGGACATCATGTTTCGTAAAATGAGGTGTCAGCAAAAAAGATAAAGACATCCAAAGAGATTGGCGAGATGGCAGCAACAATGGGTTCAAGGATAAAAGCTGTGGGTATGGCACAGTTACCAGCAGTGCTTTGTTCTGTTTGTGTATGGTCAGTATGAGTCAGAACCTACTCAATGGCACCTAAAAACAACAAAATTATTAAAACACTTGTATATTTTGTTTCTTTATTTGGAATTCTCTCATTCTTTTAACATAGCTTCACCACTTAGTACGTGACAGAAACTGATGAAGATGCAGAATATGTAGTAGAAAGCAATATAGACACATTCTTGTCTATCAGGAGCAGTGATTGTTGCTGTTAAGTGCCATCGAGGCTATTCTGAGGAGCGACTGGTGAGTTTGAACTGCTGAACTTGCAGTTCAAACTGACTTTTTGGCCGAGTGCTTACCCTATAGCAATAAAATCCATTGATTAAATAGTCTGCTTCATTTCCACACACACACACATCTTGCTAGTTAGAAAAACTCAGTAGTATTAAAATATCTGTTATCCAAAAGTTAATGACTTAATCCATTCCTACTCAAAATGTCAATATTATTTTTCTCCTTAGTATGGTGTAAGTATAGCATAAGAATAATAAAATATTTCTGATTTAATGAATTATAGTTTTCTTTTGAATTTAATGAAATGATTCTAAAATGAATATAGAAAACTGAACAAGTGTATAAAAACATTATGAATAAGAACAACATCAAGTGCTATGGTCTAGAAAATATATTTAAAGTAAAATAACTTTGTTCCATTATAGACAGAGAAATACATACATATATATATATATAATGTAAACTCCAAAAATAGGCCTAATTGCAATTAATAGTGAGACCTCTCACAGTAACACTGGTGAGATTGTTATGCATTTCAACTTAAGTGGTATTAGAATTTGAAATAACCGTTTTAGAAAACAGTACTGTGATTTCAATCATCCACAAAATATACACATCCTTTGACTCAGCAAACCCACGGCTAAATATTTGTCTTAAAGAGATAGCTTGAAAATAGCAAAAAAAAAAAAAAAAAAAAAAAAAAAAAAAAATCAATGAAACATCCATGCATCCATATAAGTGTTCATCTGTAGTATAAAATACCAGTAATACATTAAGTGTTTTTCTTTAGTGAAATGATTTAATAAATGTTGATATATCAGCATGTTAAAAGAGAAAGTCTCATTAAAAATAATCATCATGAAAATGGTAAAACATGCAAATAATTATTATGTAATATTAAGGGAAATAATAGAGCAATAACTGGTATGTAAACTATGCCACAATGATATGAAAATGTCTCCCTGAGAAAGGGAATCTGCATGCAATTCTTCTATTAGAGTGTAAGGATTATGTGCTCTTTGTTATTTTTCTTTTATTTATCTTGAATGTAAATTTTTGATGAATTTAGGTGTCATGTTCTTTTAATTTGTCCTGAATTAGGTGAGAGATAAAACTTGAAATTACAGGTAGAGTATTCATCTATGAGGAAAAGAAGGACAAAAAGTGAGAGAACATCTAAATTAAAACAATAAACCCAGAGTGGAACTGCCCCATAGGGTTCCCAAAGTTGTGACCTGAAGGAACCCCTGTGGTGCAGTAGGTTACACTGTTAACTGCAGGTTCAGTGGTTTGAAACTACCAGCTGTTCATTGGGAGAAAGATGAGGTTTTCTGCTCCCATGGAGATTTATAGCCTCAGAAACCTTACACAGTGTTGCTGTGAGACTGAACCAACTCCATGGCATACAACAACAATAACGAAAACAATCTGGAATCCTGTTGTAGTGCTGTAGAAGTGCTGGACTGCTAACCACAAGTTTGGTAGTTCAAACTCACCAGACATTCCTTAGAACTAACTAGATGGCAAATAACAACAATCTTTAGGGAAGCAGACTGCCACATCATTCTCCTATAGAACAGCTGGTGAATTCAAAGCACTGAACTTTCAGGAAAGCACTTATCCACTGCACCACAAAGCTTCTTGTTATTGTTAGAGTCCTTTCTGACTCATAACAACCTTATGCTCAACAGAAGGAAACACTTCCTGGTCCTGTGCCAGCTTAACAATTGCTGATATGCTTGAGCCCATCGATGCTGCCACTGTGCCAATCCATTATTGGGAGGTCTTCCTCTCTTTTGCTGACCTTCCACTTTATCAAGCATGATGCCCTTCTCCAGGGACTGATCCTTCCTGATAATATGTCCCAAGTATAAGAGATGAAGTCTCTCCATCCTGGCTTCTAAGGAGCATTCTGGCTCTATTTCTCCAACTAAGATTTGTTTGTTCTTCTAGCAGTCCTTTGTACTTTCAATATTTAATATTTTGCTAAAAGAATCCTTCAGTGTTGCAAATCAAGGCTTGTTTTGTTGTTGTTGTTGTTTCAGTTTTTTTTTTTTTTTGGCTTGAGAAATGCTGAGTGTGTTCTTTCTTTTTGGTGTTCTAACTCCAGGTCTTTGCATATTTCATTATAACACTTTACTTTGTTTTCTCAAGCTGCCTTTTGAAACTTTTTGTCCAGCTCTTTTACCTCCTCTTGTCATCTATTTTCTGAAGGGCAAGTTTCAGAGTCTCTTCTGACATCTATTTTTGTCTCTTCCTTCTTTTTTTTTTTTTGTCTTCTTAATTAATTTTTGCTTTCTTCTTGTATATGATGTTTTTAACGTCATCTTGAAGCTCTTATTGTCTTCAGTCATTAGTGTCTAATGCACAAAGTGAGTTCTTGAGATGATCTCTAAATTGAGGTGGGGCATATTCAAAGTCATATTTTATCTCTTATGGACTTTCAATTTTCTTCGCTTCAGCCAGAACAAAACCTTGTTTTGGCTAATGATATGGAGCTTTTCCACTGTCTCTTCTTACAGTTTGATTTCTGTGTATTTCATCTGGTGAGGTCCATGTGTATAGCAGTCTTTTATGTTGTTTTAAAAAAGTATTTGCAATAAATAGGTCATTGATCTATCAAAATACTATCATGGGATCTCCAGTATCTTTTCTATCACCAAGACCATATTTTCCAACTACTGTTCCTTACTCTTGTTTCCAACCATCTCATTCCAATCACCAGTAAATATCAATGCATCTTGATTGCATGCTTGATCAATTTCAGACTAAAAGAAGTTGATAGAATTATTAAATTTTATCATCTGGCTTTAGTGATTGGTATATAAATTTGAACAATAGTGGTAATAACTGATATTCCTTATATGTGTACGGATATCATCCTGTCAAAGACAGCATTATATAACAAGACAGATCTTGCAATGTTTTTTTTGATGATGAATGTTACATCATTCTTCATTTCAGCATAGTTAACCATATGATTGTCAGATACAAAATGGACAATACCAGTGCATTTTAGCTCACTTCTTGTTGCTAAATGCCTTCGAGTCAGTTCAGACACATATTGACCCTGCATAGGGTTACCAAATCAAATAGTGACTGGTTACTTTGAACTGCCAGCCTTGCAGTTCAAACTTACCCTATGGTTGAGTGCTCACCCTGCTGCATCACACCAGGATAACAATATTTATACAGTATATTTCATTTTTGTCAACATGCAATTTTCCTAGATTCATTGAGGCTCCTAGGACTTTACAGTAGGGGGTCTCTGGCTGATTGTTAAAGGTGGGATACTTTGGAATGATAAAAGGGGAAACTTGGATTAAGGAATTGGTGGAAGAATGTTAGAAAAAGGGCTGTATGGTTGATGTAGTCTCCTTAAAACTCCTTTGTCAATTTTTTCCAAAGATTGTCCTTAGCTTATTCTCATCAAAGACCTATGAAAAAACTATTAGAAATATAAACTAGTAAAAATATAACTGTTAGAATACCAGGCAAAACAGATCCAGGCAGGGCAGAGCTCCAAAACTCGAAACCACAGAGATAGGAATATTTTAAAGGTTTGAAGGCTTATACCTTGTGGGCTTTGGAGCTGAGGTAAAAATATCATGTACTTTTGAATCTGCCTGGCCGGGCTCGGAGGCCTGAGCCACTATCCTGGGTGAGACCAAGTGACAGGACGAAACAGGGGGAGCAGAAACACCATGGGAAAATGCCGCAGGAACCTTGGGACAAAGGTGGACAATATACATTGTCAGTTTTGCTTTGTTCTGATTTTCTTCTATTTTTTTTTGGATATCTGGTAATTGGCACGCTCACTGTTTGCCTACCTATATTCTGGTGAATAGACGGAGAGTCTGAGCCAAGTGGCCACCCCCCCACCCCCCGCTGGTGGTTTCTTCTACCATGCAGGCGCACAGATACTCA
>NW_006408569.1:11283853-11284678 GCF_000296735.1 Chrysochloris asiatica | reverse complement strand
ACTATTTGCAATTGCAAAAAGATAGAGACAGCCAAATTGCCCATCAACTGAAGAATGGATAAACAAACTGTGGTACATACACATAATGGAATATTATGCTACCTTGAAGAATAATAAGGAAGGGGCAAGCCACCGCATATCATGGATGAACCTTGAGGACATTATGTTGAGTGAAATTAGTCACAAAAGAGAACTACTTCATAGGACCACTACTTTAAAAGACTAAGGAAAAGAACTCATACTAAAGGGGGGGTGGGGGGAATTCTGTATTGATTGCTGGGATATTGGGGATGGGTGAGGGGAGGGAGGGGAAGGTGGAGCACAGGGCAGGGATTAGACACAGGAAAGTTTGAGTGCTGGGGAGGGGGCAATATGCAAGAAGGGAGAGGGGAATGGAAGAACAAAGCAGATGGGAGAACAGGTAGGCATGTTTGAATGGGCTAAGTGGGACAGAGTTAAAGAATGATGTATGCACAACCTTGGAACTACAGGGCTCTGGGATACAGAGATTGAAACATGGTTGTATTGGGGAAAAGGGGGGAATAATGTTAAGATGCTTGGCTGTCTTTTTTGAACCTTGGTTTTCCTTGCACTGTAATATAAAATAGACACTGGACGGGGAGAGAAAGGAATAGTTAGAAACATTACCATAGAAAGCTTGTAATTCTGTCTTCTGTCTATAACTGATTGGAATACCTAAAATGAGGCTACAATGTGCCCAGTGAAGGAGGCTTCCTGCAGAGCCTCTGCAATACAGAAGAGTATAGGGAGAAGCTTGAACCCCATCCAGATCTCCAGAGATGGGAAATTTCCACTTGAAAGGAC
>NW_006408569.1:11280607-11281248 GCF_000296735.1 Chrysochloris asiatica | reverse complement strand
TCAGGTGAATCTTCTTGCTCTAGACCCAGATGTATATGGATTAATCCTTTTAAATGTGAGGATCCAAGTGGATTAAGACTACCAAATAAATCCCTGGTGGTTAACTGTTTATAGTTTGGTGGGATATTTGTTTGTTTGATTTGGTTTGGTTTGAGTTTGACTCATGAATTCTTTTTGGTAACCATCCTACATTCTAAATGAGTTTTGAATGCATTGGTGCATGAACATTTGCTCTGTAGCCTAATGAAAACATGTTATCAAAGTGCCTTGTTGTAGCATAGAAATTTATCTCAAGTAATAAGGAACACTAGAATAAGCCACTATTTCAGTCCCTGAGGCAAAGCAGGGAATTTGGGCTTTAGAATAGTAACTCAGGAAATTGATGCTGTACTATTATCATACACAACTCTAGCAATATTTTCAAATTGTCAAATTATATCATGATGGCAAAGGGTAATCAGAGGTAGCACTGGCAGCTTCTGAGTATAAGCTGTGACAATTGTGTGCTAGTTTATAAATTCTAATCAATCAGGCAACTTTTAAATTAATTTTAATTTTTTTATTGGGATCCATGCCAAACAATAACACAAGATCCATGAATCCCCAAATTGTCTAACAGATTTTATCATTTACATATATAT
>NW_006408569.1:11278567-11280087 GCF_000296735.1 Chrysochloris asiatica | reverse complement strand
TGCTGTTGTTAAGTGCTGTTGAATCAATTCCGACCCATAGTGATCCTATATAGGGTTTCCAAGGAGCAGCTGGTGAGCTTGAACCACTGACCTTGCAGCTCAAATGACTTTGCAGTCTGACGCATTAGCTCACAATGCCACACCATATATATATATATATAACCAATTTTATATTATTTAAATAAGTACAGAAGTTTTACTTTGCAAAAAGTTAACATTCTGATGTCAGAAGGGAAACACTTCTCAAATATCACATTTAGGAGACGAAGGAGAGAAAGAGAAGGAAGTCCTTGTGTGGCGCTATAGGATAAAGCAGTGGACTTCAAGGTTAGTTTCAACCACAAGGACGGCAGTTCAAGTTCACCAGCTGCTCCTCAGAAACCCTATACAGGGTCACTGTGAGTCAGAAGCAACCTGACAGTACTTAACAACAACAAAGTGTTAAAAGCCACTGCTTATCTCTGGACAAAAAAAATTGAGAAAAGATGTTCTGTTTTGTTTTTTTAAACTTATAATAAAATTCATTTCCAACCGTATTATGTTATTATCCCCAAAAGGAATTTCTGTATAGTTGGGAGAAAGTATCATTTTCTGTTAAAGAAGGTAAATGCTCTGTTTATGTTGTTGTTAGGTGACCTCATGTGACAGAGTAGAACTACTCCAGAGGGCTTTCTAGGCTACTTTCTTTATGGGAACAGATCTCCTGTAGAGTTTCTATGTGAGTGTGAACCACCAGCTGATTACTTTTGTGGCACTATGTCTCCTTGTCAATGTCATATTTCTAATGGCTTTAACACTTCCATCAATGCACTTAAGACATGCATTGTGATTAAACAAACATTGTTTTAAGTGAGTCCTGGTGTTATGAGCAGGATACTGTGCTGGATTGCAATGTCGGTTTGAACCCCAAGTTGGTGGTTTAAGCTCACAAGCTGCTCCTCAGAAACCCTACACAGGGTCACTATGGATAGGAACCAATTCAACAGCACTTAAAAACAACAACAAATTCTGAGTGTAATACTCTGGAGAAGGTGAAGCAAGTTCATAGATTTTTCAGGGCTCAAGTTTACAAATTTAAATTTCTACATACTATATAAAACCATCAAGTGACAAAACTATAATAATGGCTTAAATAAAAGAATGGACAATCTATCACCCATCTGTCAGTTTGTCATACTGTGGTGGTTTGCCTGTTGCTATGATGCTGGAAAACCACCAGTATTTCAAATATAAGATTAAAATATCGAAGTTGGAAAGGTTTAGTAGAGATTCTAGATTAAAAGAGGCTAGGATGAATAACCCAGAGATCTCCATTCAAAAATGAACAAATGAAAGACCTGTAGATCACTACAGGGTATTATCTGACACAGTACCGTATATGAGCCTCCTAGGCTGAAAGACACTCAAAATACCCTCTCGCATATCAAGTATTAGGAAGATGGTACAGGAACATCAACTATTCTGTTCTATTGTGCATGAGGTTGTCATGTTGTTGTTGTTGTCAGGTGCCATCGAGTCGG
>NW_006408569.1:11266343-11277797 GCF_000296735.1 Chrysochloris asiatica | reverse complement strand
GGTTGTTAATGAGTCTTCCTCCAATCCTGATGCCACGTTTTTCTTCATAGAACCCAGCTTCTCGTATTATTTGCTCAGCATACAGGTTGAATATGAGTCAGAGTCAATTTGACAGCAGCTAACAACACCATTCATCTATCCTTTTGTCATACTGTTACTGTGGTGGCTTATGAGTTGCTGTGACACATTAAGCTATGCCACGGGTATTTTATATACCAGCAGGATCACCCATGGTGGACAGGTTTCAGATGAGCTTCCCGGCGAAGACAGACTAGGAAGAAGGAGTGACTAACTACTTATGAATATTTAGTCACTGAAAACCTTATGAAGAGAAGAGAAACACTGAGATATAGTGCTGGAAAATGAGTCCCTCAGGTTGGAAGGCACTCAAAATTTGACTGGGGGAGAGTTGCCTCCTCAAAATAGAGTTGACAGTGATGGCGGTGAATGAAATAAAGCCCGTGAGAGTAAAGTCCATTGGACCTTCATTTGCTGATGGGGAGCAACTCAAAATGAAGAGAAACAGCTATAAACATCCATTGATAATCAGAACATGGAATGTATGAAGAACATATCTATGAAAATTTGAGATTGTCAAAAATGAAATGGAACACATAAACATCGATATCTTAGGCATTGGTGAGTTGAAATGGACTGGTATTGGCCATTTTGAACCTGACAACCACATGGTTTCATATGCCAGGAATGACAAATTGAAGAGGAATGGTGTTGTATTCATTGTCAAAAAAGAACATATCCAGATCAGTCATGAGGCACAACACTGTCCGTGATAGGATAATATCCATGCGCCTACAGTCAATACCACCCAGTGGGGATGAAATACAAGAAGTCTACCAACTTCTTCAATCTGAAATTGATCGAACATGCAATCAAGATGTGTTGATCATTACTGTTGATTGGAATGCAAAGGTTGGGAACAAAGAGGAAGGACCAGTAGTTGGAAAATATGGCCTTGGTTCTAGAAATGATGCTGGAGATCGCATGATAGATTTCTGCAAAATCAATTATTTGTTCATTTCAAATACCTTATTTAGGCAACATAAGAGATGACTACACACATGGACCTCACCAGATGGAATACATAGAAACCAAATTGACTACATCTGTGGAAAGAGACAATGAAAAAGCTCTATAGCATCAGTCAAAACAAGGCCAGGGGCAGATTGTGGAACAGACCATCAATTGCTCAAATACAAATTCAAACTGAAGCTGAAGAAAATGAAAACAAGTTCACAAGAGCCAAAATATGACCTTGAATACATCCCACCTGAATTTAGAGATCATATGAAGAACAGATTTGATATATTAAACACTAAAAACTGAAGACCAGAAGAGGTGTAGGATGACATCAAGAACATCATGCAGGAAGAAACCAGAAATTCATTAAGGAGACACAAAAAGAAGGAAAAGATCAAAATGGATGTCAGACGAGACACTGAAACTTGTTCTGCAGCGTAGAGATGCTAAAGCAAATGGAAGAAATGAGGAGGTCCAAGAGCTGAACAGAATATTTCAAAGGTCAACTAGAGAAGATAAAGTCAAATATTACAACAAAATGTGGAAAGAGCTGGAGTCAGAAAACCAAAAAGGAAGAACATGCTGAGCATTTCTCAAGCTGGAGGAACTGAGGAAAAAATTCAAGCCTCGACTTTCGTTATTGAAGAACTCTTGGTCAAATTATTAAATAATGCAGAAAGCATCAAAAGAAGATTGAAAGAATACACAGAATCACTGTACCAAAGGTAATGGTTGATGTTCAACGGTTTAAAGGGGTAGCATATGATCAAGAGCCAATGATACTGAAGGAAGAAATCCAAGGTGCATTGAAGGAATTCGCAAAGAACAAGGCACCAGGAATTGATGGAATACAAATTGAAATCTTTCAAGAAAGTGAGGTGGCACAGGAGGCACTCTCTCATCTATGCCAAGAAATTTGGAAGACAACTATATGACCAACTGATTGGAAGAGATCCATATTTGTGCCTATTCTAAAGAAGGTGACCCAACGGAATATAGAAATCATTGGACAATATCTTTGATACCCCAAGTAAATAAATTTTACTAAAGGTAATACAGAAATGGCTGCAACCAAACATTGACAGAGAACTTCCAGAGGTTCAAGTTGGATTCAGAAGACAATGTGGAACTAGGGATATCATTGCTCATATGTGATGAATCTTGGCTGAAAACAGAGAATACCAGAAAGATGTTTACCTGTGCTTTATTGACAATGCAAAGGATTTTGATTGTGTGGATCATGACAAGCTATGGACAACATTGAGAAGTATGAGTGTTCTGGAATATTTAATTGTGCTCATAAGGAATCTGTACATGGACCAAGAGGCACTTGTTCTAACAGAACATGGGAACACAGAATGGTTTACAATTAAGAAAGGTGTGCAACAGGGCTGTATTCTTTTACCATACTTATTCAACCTGTATGCTGAGCAAATTATCTGAGAAACTGGGTTATATGAAGAAAGATGTGGCATCAGGATTGGAGGAAGACTCACTAATAATCTGCGATATACAGACGATATAATCTTGCTTGCTATAAGTGAAGAAGGCTTAAAACTTTTACTGATGAAAATCAAAGAGCACAGCCTTCGGTATGGATTGCATCACAATGTATAGAACACAAAAATCCTCACCACTGGACCAATAAACAACATTCTTATCAACAGAGAAAAGATTGAAGTTGTAAAATACTTCATTCTTCTTGGATCAACTACCAACACTCATGGAAGCAGCAGTCAAGAAATCAAATGACGTATTATATTAGGCAAATGTGCTGCACAAGACCTTTTTTAAGTGTTGAAAAGCAAAGATGTCAGCTGGAGGACTAAGGTGCACCTGACCCAAGCCATGGTATTTTCAATAACCTCATATGCATGTGAAAGCTGGACAGTGAATACGGAAGAGTTTTGAGTTATGGTTTTGGAGGAGAATATTGAAAGTGCCATGGGCTGCCAAAAGAACCAACAGATCTGTGTTGGGAGAAGTGCAGCCAGAGTGCTCCTTTGAGGCCAGGATGGACAAACTTCGTTTCTCACACTTCGGACATATTGTTAGGAGGGACCAGTCTCTGGAGAAGGATATTGTGTTTGGTAAGTTGAAGTTGTTGTTGTTGTTGTTGTGTGCCGTCGAGTCGGGTCCGACCCATAGCGACCCTGTACAGGGTTTCCGAGGGTGTAAATCTTTACGGGAGTAGAAAGCCTCATCTTTCTCCCACGGAGCAGCTGGTAGTTTCGAACCGCTGACCTTAAGGTTCGCAGCCCGATTCGTAACCACTACGCTACCAGAGCTGAAGAGTCAGTGAAAAAGAGGAAGACCTCCAGAAAGATGGATTGGCAAAGTGGCAGCATCAAGCATGGCAATAATTGTGAGGTTGGCCCACGACCTGGCAGTGTTTTGTTCTGTTGTACATAGGGTCATTATGTGTCGGTACCAACTCAATGGCACCTAACAACAACAACAACAAGATTAACAATGAATTTGGCAAGTCTTTCCTAAGACAAAAAATTATATTGGGAGAATTTTTAGCCGTGGGTCATTTCTGAAAGCATGTTTCTTAATCCCAAAGAAAGAGTATGGACCAAATTCAATTCACAAGCATCTTCAAATTATCTCAAAATCTCGCAAAACAAGGCAAGGTAAAAATACATAAATTAATACAGACAAATAAGAATTTGCTTGCTCTAACATTTGTTCAGTATTCGACAAGCATTTAAAGTGAGCATACTATTAGTACTCTTAGAGCAATGGAAGCTAGATTCTCTTCCTTATATCAGTCCATAGAGTTTCATAAGGAAAGGTATTTCTTCAGCATATGGTATATGCTTTTTTTCATTAAAAAATATCATCTTATAGATTCCTATATTAATTATAAGGAGCTTTGGTGGCAGTGTGTGTTTGTCATTGTGCTGCTAAACTCAAAATCGGTGGTTCAAACCCACTAGCCAGTCCATGGGAGAAGCCTGCGGCTGTCTCCTCCTATGAAGATATACAGTCTTAGAAAACCTACACAGGGCGCTGTGAGTCGTAACAGACTTGATGGCAGTGGGTTTGGTTTTATACCAATTTAGAGCAATAAGTTGTATATCAATTTATATTTCTTCCCCAAACTGTTAAATATTTATACAGTGTATGTTAGCATACCAAAACCAAACCAAATCCACTGCCATAAAGTAGATTCCTACTCATAGTGATCCTCCATAGGGTTAGTGAGACTGTGTAAATATTTATGGAAGCAAGACAACATCATTTTTGTCCAGTGGAGTAGCTGGTGGGTTCAAACTGCTGGCTTTGTGGTTAGCAGTCCAATGTTTAAGCCACTATGCCACCAAAGCCCCTTTATTAACATACATGTTGTTGTTGTTAAGTGCTGTGGAGTCAGTTCCGACTCATAGCGACTCTGTACAGTGTTTCCGAGGCTATAAATCTTTATGGGAGCAGAAAGCCTCATCTTTCTCCAGTGGAACAGCTGGTAGTTTCGAACTGCTGACCTTGCGGTTCACAGCCTGACTCGTAACCACTATGCTACCAGAGCTCCTTATTAGCATACATAGGAGCTACAAACTTTGCTTGATGTAGATATTAGCCTGAACTGCAAAGCAGGTTTGAACCACTAGATTGGTGGTTCAAGCTCACCAGATGCTCCTCTTAAACCATATACAAGGTTGCTATGAATTGGAACTGACTCAATGGCATTTAACAACAAATATGGTATAGAGAAGGAAAAAAAAAACTTCTTTTACAGTCTGTAAAACAAAAGAGAATTTTGAGTTCTTTCAAATCTCTAGTTTCAAAAACGTGTGTTTTTAAGTATACTGCAAAATTATCTAATGATTGTATATGTAGGAATGAGGAAAATTAAGAAGACATTTACTTGCTATTCTATCAAAATAATAATAATGATATTAGCTCTCATTTCTCAAATGTTCACTCCTGCTCCACAAGCACTATTCTAGTTGTTTTATGTGTGTTATCTCATCTAATCACGCAATAATTCAGTGAGAATGATGTATTACTCATATTTATAGATGACCAGACTCACTTAGCAAAATCGTATTGCTTACATATAATAGCAATTTAGATTGTTCCTATATTTCACCCCCTTCCAAAGACTAAATACACAGTTAAAAAACAAAATTAAGTCACATTTCTATTTTAAATAACATCTTACTGTATGTTCTTTATGCATTAGAAAAGGAAAATGGGATCTATTTTAGGAATAGAGTTTTACTTTCTACAAATCAAATATGTTAGTTATTATTTTTATTTATAGTAAAAAAAAAAAACTATTATCAATAAAACAGCCTATAAACTCTTTCTTTTGGAGATCAGAAATAAATCATGTTCAAGCTGTCTTGGTCCTTACCTGTACTCTTCATAAATAATCATTTCAAATTGTTCTATTTCAGTTGTGCATACCAACAATCAAGACTTTCAATGCTAGAGTTTATCATCATCTCAGCATGCAAAATAGAATTCGGAGAAGAAGAAAGTCTTAACAAATATGGTGATGATTCTGATTTTAAAATGTATGACGTTATCCATTTATCCAGACTCAAAAAAAAGTATGGCTTTCATTATTAGGTTACAATGGATCAAGATTTGTGTTCACACTAATGTTGCCCTCATTTCCATTTATATTAAACTGGTATTTGTTTTTTAAAGGAGGCACATGAATGAACAGAGCCTTCCCCAATCTCTGTTTGTTCAGCTTGTAACATGCACAATAGCAAATTCAATCTTGTTAAGAGGCTTATGTATTAATGGAACTCTGGAACTATGGAATTCCATTGCAGAACTTACCTGAATTGCAAGAAAATTTGAATTTGCATGGGTTATGTGTTTGTGTGGAAGAATGAATTTAATGTTTTTAAAGGACTTTTTAGTTCTTAATAATAAATTGCTTATAACTGCTTGATTTCAAACATCTTTTGCCCATTCCATTACTCAGTTGGGGAAGAAGGGGATCTTCATTTCAACAATAGGGAAGTCAAATTCATTTTTTAAAAATCACACCTGAAATCTCAATGAAATCACACCTTTTAAAAGTCACAAGGACAATTTGTCATTCAGTAAAGTACCTTAAAAAATGGTGCTCTTTTTTGATGAAGCATAATTCAGCTTAAGTCTGGTAACAAGACACTAGACATATAACCACAGATTTCCCTTTATTAGCAAACTGTACTTTGACACATATGTAAAATTACTTTACTAAGGATAATTTTTTCCTAAAAATTCAATACAATCAGTTAACCCATGGAAACAATTCCTACTAAATGTTGGACATATTTCAAACAATCAGGCTACTATGTTAACCTATAGGCGAATGTGGCCAATAATGGAATAACTATCTTTATTGTACTGCATTCAAGGATGATGTAAAATACCATTTAACACATAGGTAAGAAACCTATTGAACACACACGTACACATATATGGATAGATTGCAATGACATGGGACTTAACAAAATTCGGGGGGGGGGCATTATCATTTAATTCCATGAACTTTTAAAAATTTTTTATTATGAATTGAGTCAAGGTTTACAGACCAGATCATCAGTTTTACACTCAACAGATCATATACGTTGTTTATTTTCAATGATTGCAATCCCCTCAATGTAACTTCATCTATCCCATTTCTTCCCTGTTTTTCTCATTTCCATTCCTACTTTTTTTTTCAACACTTCTGAATTTTGTCCTTAGGTAAATGCTGTCCTTTTGATCTTAAATGGTTGACCATTCTGTGGTGTGCAACTCACTAGTGTTATTGTCTCCCTAGATTCCTATCTCTTGGTTGCCTGAAAAATAGAGCCACAGGGTTGAGTTCAGTTCCAGATCTGAAAGGTGTCCTAAGGGCATATCTCAGAGTTCCACTAGTCTCTAACTGACCAGTAAGCTTGGTATTTTTTTATGATTTTGAATTTTGTTCGACATTTTCTCCCACAGCACCTTCTGATATGATCCCTTTCAGAACAGCTGGTCTTGGTAGCTGGGCACCATCTAGTTCTTCTGGTGTCATGGTTTCCAAATATCTTCAATTTTCATCACTACTGATGTGGTGCTGTACGATAAGCTCGGGATTGTGAACCACAAGGTCAGCAGTTCAAACGCACCAACTTCTCCTCAGAAACCCTATACAAGGTTGCTGTGAGTCATAACAGACTTGATGACACTTAACAAACAACCAACAAATTCTTTTATCCAGATAAGGGGAGACCAATTCCATTAACTTTTGAACTCCTCATATTTTGGTGGAAAACACCAGTAAAAAGGTAGTTAAGCTTTTAATTTAAGCCTGACTCTATCATTCATCAACAATGACTTTTGATAAGTCACTTATCATTTGGAGCTCCAGTTTCTAACTTTACAAAATTGAGGAAATTTTCAGATTTAAGAAGAATGAAAACACCTTCAATTAAATGTAATGTGTTGCTATGAATTGAAATTGACTTGATAGCAGTGTGGTGGCAGTCTTTAAAAATTTTTTTCAATCCTGGATTGGATCCTGGACATTAGAAGGACAATGGCAAAACCTGAATATTGTTGTTGTTAATTCCCATCGAGTCTGTTCCAACCCATAGTGACCATGTATAGGATTTCCGAAGAGCAGCTGGTAAGCTTGAACCACCAACTTGCAGTTCAAACCAACTTTGCAGTACAGTGCAATAATCCACAGTGCCACTATTATTATGAATTTTCATAATTCAAGTGTGGTCATTAAGACAAAGTCCTTTATTGGGACTGAAGTATTTAGAGCTAATGAGGCACCATGTCAACTGCTTACTCTCAAATGTTTCAGAGAGAAGGAAAAGTGTAAAAACAAATGACACAAAGAAGCAGCAACACCAGAGATGGAGGCAAAGATGATGATATGGAAAGAGAGCAACTGAGGACTCTAGACTCATGGAAAGAGAAAGGCTGTATGATGATGACCAGGAGGCAGGCTTGCAGAATGTGCTCTTGGGTTGTTTAAATGATTATACATTCTTTAGTGTTTTTGTGTATATAAAAACAAAAATAAAAACAGAGGGTATAGAAGCAAATACTATTGAATGGTGATGCATGAAGGGGATTGTAATAATCACAATGATACGAAATATGATAAGATGAATGTAAAATTGATGTTCTTCCATGTAAACTATAATTCAGTGTACAATAAAAGCTTAAAACCAAACAAAAACCAAAAAAAAAAAAAAAAAAAACAATTTGACAAAACATGTATGTATGGAAAAACATTAGCATTTGGAGAATAAGAGTGATGGATATAATAGGATATTTTGTACTATTAGGTTAATTTATTCCTTCTTTCCAGTTTTTTAAGGTAGAGCCTAAAGTTATTGACTTGAGACTTTTCTTCCTTTTTAATATGTTTTTGATACTAGCTGATTAGTTTATTCTGACTCATAACAACTACATGTGTGTAGAGTAGAATTGTGCTCTGTAGGGTTTTCAGTAGTTAGTTTTTCTGAAATGAAGTCCCTAACCTGTCTCCCAAGAAGCCATTGGCCATGGGGGCGGGGGAAGGGGACCGTTCTAACCTTCACCTACTTAACCATTTTCACTAACCAGGGATACTTCTTTCTAATATAATATGTCTTTAGCTATATCCTACAAATTTGCATATGTTGTATTTCCATTTTCATTACCTTCAAAATGATTACCAGATTTTGTAATTGATTTCTTATTTGACCCAGGGATTATTTAGAAGTGTGTTATTTAATTTTCAGGCAACTGAAAACTTCCAGGATAAAAAGCCTTCTCTAATAATTCTGCCAAACACTTAAGAATAAAATTATACTAATTTTACAAAACTCTTCCAGAAGATTGAAGAAGAAATACTTCCCAATTCATTCTATGAAGTCAGAATTCCCTTGATACTAAAATCATACAGAAACATTGCACACACACACAAATCACAGAATATATTTCTCATGACCATAGTCACAAAAAATCTTTAAAAATTCTTGCAAATTGTACTCAGAAATTGAAGAAAAAAATGGGGGGGAGAACAAAAGAGTTTATCTTAGAAATGGGAGCTTAATTTAACATTAAAAAAAAAAATCTGTACTGGTAGAATTCACCATTCATTCATTCGAACAGGTTATCTCATAATTAATAATACATTTCAATATGACAGGCAGGTAGTGACTGCATTGGCAACATGGAAGGTGAGAACTACTCTATGGAACCACCACTACCCTCTAAAGACTACTAAGTAGTCTTTTTTTTTCTCTCAGAGAATGTAGCAAGTTAATTTATAATTCTAATTCTCTGTTTCGTCATCTGAAATAGAGTATTTAGCAGTTTTATGTCTTTTAAACAAAAAGCAAAACTTTTTACTGTAAAATGAGTAGAGGTTTACAGACAAGATCATCAGTTCTATACTCAATAAGTCATAAACTTTGTTTCATCTCAATGATTATAATCCCTTCCATGCAACAACAGTTATCCTGATTCCTCCTGTGGTTCCTATTCCATTCCACCCACCTTGTCATTCCTTCTCAACTTTGCCTTAGGTAAATGTTTTCCTTTTGATTTTGAATGATTGACCCTTCCATGATGAGCATACTTTTCTAGTGTTGTTGCCCTCCGCCCTCCCTCCCATAAGTCTATCTGTTGCTTGGCTGTAAATTGGGCCACCAGGGTGAGTTTCTTTTCAAACCTGAAGGGTAGTGGAGGGTCATAGTCTTAGGTTCCTCTAATCTCTTTCTGACCAGTAAACCAGGGATTTTTTTTTTTTCTTTTAAAATAATTTTTGAGTTTTGTTCTGCATTTTCTCCCACTCTATCTGGGACCTTCCAATGTGATCCCTTTCAGAACAGTTGGTAGTGGTAGATGAGCACCATCTATTTATTCTGGTCTCAGAGTTGTCGAGACTGATTTTCACATGTTCAATTAGTTCGTTGGACTAATTGATTCTAAGCATCTTCAGTTCTCAGTACTCTTCTATATTTTACACATGGAGAAACCAGTAGGTGCACCTTAGATGGCTGATCATGAGCTTTTGAGATCACAGACACTACTCACAAAAGCAGGATACAGAACACTGTCCTTGTATACTAGGTTATGCCTATTGACCGTGGTGTCCCCTGAAACTATGGTCTTGAGCCCAACAATTCATTGCCTTTAAGATGTTTGACGATATCTAAGAAATTTTCAACATTTTGCCCATTATATGCTCCACCACATTCATATTTTTTCCTTTGCTGTGTTTGCAGCAAAGGAAAAAATACTCATGCACAGATATTGTCTTTCAAACACTTATGTGTTTGTGGGTATATGCTCACTCTTCCTCAATTATCCATTAATCCTGTGTGTCTGTCCATTTATCTACCAACAGAACACTGTTGTTCCAAGGTTGTGTATGTAATGCCATTTATCTCTATCCTCTTTAGCCCTTTCATATCTCCTTATGTTGAAGATCTTCAATATCTTGAACTATCTTCACCATTTTTCTTCCAACTCCCTTCTTCTTGTATATTGCCTTCCTCCTTCTTATAGGATAAACACTATACCACCAGGTTGGTTTGAAATGCAAGATCGTTAGTTCGGATTCACCAGCTGCTCCTCAGAAACCCTATACTGGATTGCCATGAGTCAGAACCGACTCAAAGGCACTTAACATCATTAACATAAATCTCTAGTCCACTCATCTGTCAGTTTGTTGTACTGTGGTGGCTTCTGAGTTGCTGTGATTCTGAAAGCTTCCCACGGGTATTTTAAATAACAGCAGAGTCAACCATGGTGGGCAGGTTTCAGATGAGCTTCCAGACAAAGACAGACTACGAAGAAGGCGAGACAAACTACTTCCAAATATTTAGTAACTGAAAACCTTATGAATAGCATAGAGACATTGTCAGATAAAGTGCCAGAAAATGACCCCTTAAGGTTGGAAAGCACTCAAATGTGACTGGCAAAGAGCTACTCCTCAAAGTAGAGTTGACGGTGATGACCTGAATGGAGTAAAGCTTGTGGAAGTAAAGCTTCTGGGACCTTCATTTGATTATGGGGCACAACTCAAAATAAAGAGACACAGCTGTAAAAATCCATCAATAATCAGAACATGGGATGTACTAAATATGAATCTAGGAAAATTGGAAAATGTCAAAAATGAAAAGGAATGCATAAACATTGATGGCTTAGGCATTCGTGAGTGGAAATTGACTGGTATTGGCCATTTTGAATCTGTCAACCACATGGTTAACTATGCCGGGAATGACAAATTGAAGAGGAATGGTGTTGCATTCTTTAACAAAACGATCGTATCAAGATCTACCATGAGGTGCAACAATATTTGTGATAGGATAATATCCATGCACCTACAGGGAAGCCCAGTCAATACCACTATTATTCAAATTTACGCACTAACCACTGGGAGAACTGAAGAAAAAATTCAAGCCTCGACTTTTGTTATTGAAA
>NW_006408569.1:11254874-11264883 GCF_000296735.1 Chrysochloris asiatica | reverse complement strand
AGGATCGAACATTGTTTCGTTCTGCTGTGCATAGGGTTGCTATGAGTCGGTCCCGACTCGATGGCACCTGACAACAACAACAACAACAACAAACCACTAACACCAATGAGGATGAAGTAAAAGAATTCTACCAACTTCTTCGTTCTGAAATTGATCAAACATGCAATCAAGATGCATTCATCATTACTGGTGATTGGAATACAAAGGTTGGAAAATAAGAGGAAGGATTAGTAGTTGGAAAATATGGCCTTGGTTCTAGAATTGATGCTAGAGATTGCATGATAGAATTCTGCAAAATCAATGATTTGTTCATTTCATAATACATTTTTTAAAACAGTATAAGAAACGACTATACACATGGATCTCAACGGATGAAATACACAGAAATCAAATTGACAACATCTGTGGAAAGAGAAGGTGGAAAAGCTCCATATCATCAGCCAAAACAAGGCCAGGGGCAGATTATGGAATAGACCAGCAATTGCTCATATGCAAATTCAGACAGACTGAAGCTGAAGAAAATGAAAACAAGTTCACATGAGTCAAAATATGGCCTTGATATCCCATCTGAATTTGGAGATCATTTTAAGAACAGATTTGATACCTTAGACACTAAAGACCAAAGACCAGAAGAACTGTGGGATGACATCAAGAACATCATATAGGAAGAAAGCAAAGAAGCATTCAGAAGACAAGAAAGAAGGAAAAGATCAAAATGGATGTCAGAAGAAACCCTGAAACTTGCTCTCCAGCGTAGATATGCTAAAGCAAATGAAAGAAATGGGGAGGTAAAATGGCTTAACAGAAAATTTCAAAGGTCAGTTCAAGAAGATAAAGTCAAATATTGCAACAAAATGTGCAAAAATCTGGAGTTAGAAAAACAAAAGGGAAGGACACACTCAGCATTTCCTTAGCTGAGGGAACAGAAGAAAAAATTCAAGCCTTGTCTTTCGTTATTGAAGGATTCTATGGGCAAATTATTGAATGATGCAGAAAGCATCAAAAGTAGATGGAAGGAATAGACAGAATCACTGTACCAGAAGGAAATTGTCCATGTACAACGATTTCAATAGGCAACATATGATCTAGAGCCAATGATACTGAAGGAAGAAGTTCAAGGTGTATTGAAGGAATTGGCAAAGAACAAGGCACCAGGAATTAATGGAATAACAATTGAAATCTTTCAAGAAAGTGAGGCGATATAAGAGGCACTCACTCATCCATGTCAAGAAATTTGGAAGACAACTATCTTGCCAACTGGTTGGAAGAGCTCCATGTTTGTGCCCATTCCAAAAAGAGATGACCTAATGGAATGCGGAAATCATCGGACAATATCTTTGATATCCCTTGTGAGTAAAGTTTTACTAAAGGTAATACAGAAATGGCTACAACCAAAAGTTGACAGAGAACTTCCAGAGGTTCAAATTGCATTCAGAAGAGGATGTGGAATGAGGGAAAGTATTGCTGACATCAGATGGATCTTGGATGAAAGCAGAGAATACTAGGAAAGATGTTTACCTGTGCTTTATTGACTATGCAAAGGCCTTTGATTGTGTGGATCATGACAAACTATGAATAACATTGTGAAGTATGAGTATTCCAGAACACTTAATTGTGCTCATGAATAACCTGTACATAGACTAAGAGGCAGTTGTTCGAACACAACATAGTAACAGAATGGTTTAAAATTAAGAAAGGTGTGTGACAGGGTTGTATTCTTTCACCATACTTATTCAATCTGCATACTGAGAAAATAATCTGAGAAGCTTGGTTATATAGAAAAAAACATGGCATCAAGATTGGGGGAAGACTCATTAACAACCTGCGATATGCCGATAGTACAACCTTGCTTGCTGAAAGTGAAGAGGACTTAAAATATTTACTAATGAAGATCCAAGAGCACAACCTTCGGTATGGATTGTGTCTCAATGTAAAGAAAACAAAAATTCTCACCACTGGAACAGTAAACAACATTCTTATCAAGGGAGAAACGATTGAAGTTGCCAAGGACTTCATTCTTCTTGAATCAACTATCAACACTCATGGAAACAGCAGTCAAGAAATCAAACGACGTATTGCATTAAGCAAATCTGCTACACAAGACCTTTTAAAAGTGTTGAAGAGCAAAGGTGTCAGCTTGAGGACCATAGTATTTTCAATAACGTAATATGCTTGCAAAAGTTGGACAGTGAATAACGAAGACCATAGAAGAATTGATGCATTTGAGTTATGGTACTGAAGAAGAATATTCAAAGTGCTATGGGCTGCCAAAAGAACAAATAGAACTGTGTTGGAAGAAGTACAGCCAGAGTTCTCCTTGAAGTCCAGGATTTCCAGACTTCATCTGTCATACTTTGGACATATTTTCAGGAGGGACCACTCACTAGAGAGGGATAACATGTTTGGTAAGGTAGAGGGTCACAGAAAAAGAGGAAGACCCCCAGCGAGATGGATTGGCAAAATGACAACATCAATGGGCTCAAGTGTAGCCACAATTGCGGTGTTAGCTCAGGACCAGGCTTGCTTTGTTCTGTTGTGCATAGGGTTGCTATGATTTGGTAATGACACGATGGCACCTAACAACAACTAGTTAGTGAATTATTCTCTTTTTTCCCCCACCCCTGGTAATCATTAAAGAATGCTTCTTTTGGCAAAAAAGCTTTTCTGTAGTTTTTACATTAGTGATTTCATACCATATTTGTCGTTTTGTGGTTGACTGATTTCACTCAGCATAATGTCTTCCAGGTTTAGCCATGTTATGAGGTGTTTCTCAAATTAATCGTTATTCTTTACCGTTACGTAGTATTCCCTTGTGTGCATTTTCCAAAGTTTGTGTACCCATTCTTCCATTGATGGGTATTTAAACTGTCTCCATATTTTTGCTCTTGTGAATAGTGCTGCAATGAGCAACCATGGTATAGATCTTATTTCTTGTGGATATATATCACACAGAGGGATTGTTTTATCATATGTTATTTCTATTTCCAACTGTCTGAGGAAGACCAATACCTTTTTTTTTCACAGTGGTTGCAACATTTAGTCTCATCAGCAATGAAGGATTCCAGTCTCTCCACACTCCTACCAGCAGTTTCTATTTTGTTTTGTTTTTGCTATTAATGCTGATATAAGATATCTCATTGTTTTGATTTTCATCTCTTTCATGTCTAATGATCACAAACATTTTTTCATACGTTTGTTTGCTGCCTGAATGTCTTCTTTGATGAATTGTCTGTCCTGTGTGCCCATTTTTTAATTTCATTGTTTGTCTTTTTCTTGTTTAGGTGTCGTAGTTTTCTTTACGTTTCAGAGATTAGGCCCTTGTCTAATAAGTCATTGCAGAATAATTTTTTTCCTAGTCTCTGAGCACTCTTTTTACTCTTTTTGTGAAATCTTTTGATGCACATAAGTGTTTAATTTTCAGAAGACCCTAATCATCCCTTTTGTCTTCTAGTATTTGTGTGGCTTCAGTTATGTTTGACAGTGTATATATGCCATGTATTAAAGTCCCAAAGTTTCCCCATTTTTGTACTGACAATCTTTGTATTTCTAGGTTTGCATTTAGGACTTTAATCCATGTTAAGTTTGGTTTTGTATATAGTGTTAAATATGGGTCTTGCTTCATTCTCCTGAAAATATATTTCTAGTTTTGTCAGCACGATTTGTTGAAGAGTCATTGCAAAAGGATTTTGCAAAAATGATTCCCCATTTAATGTGCTTTGACCTTTTGTCAAAGATCAGTTGACTGCATGTGAATAGATTCAATTCTGGGTTCCCAATTTTGTTCCACTGATCTATATATCTTTCATTGTGCCAGTTCCAGGTTGTTTTGACCACAGTGACTGTGGTGCAGATTTTGAGATCAGGAAGTGAGAAGCCTTGAACTTTATTGTTCTTCTTAATCAATGCTTTGCTGATTTGAGATCTCATTTATTTCAATATAAAGTTGTTTTTGTTAAGTGCCGTTGAGTCTGTTTCCGGCCACAGTAGCCCTGTATAGGGTTTCCAAGTAACAGCTGGTGTGTTTGAACCACTGGCCTTGCAGTTCAAATGACTTTGCAGAAAGAACTAAACACAATTGGGGGAGAGAGATGAATGAAAGGGTAAGAGATAAGAGGGTAGTACAGAAAAAAACAAGAGAAACAAAAAAGAAGCAGTAGCAGTCAGGAAAGAGAAGCAGAAAAAAGAAGAAAATGAAAGAAGACCTAGAAAAGAAACAAAAAACAAGGGTAAGTAAAGAGAGGGAGAAAGGAAAGAAAGGATTAACTAACAACAACAACAAAAAATGTATGGAAAAAAATCAGGGCAAGTGCTAGACCCAGAGTACAGAAAATTCTGGAGTGTACTACCAACCAAGGATTTACATGGTGGGTGGGCAAGGGATGATACATTGTTTCTGTAAGGTTAAGTGTTGCCTGTTCCTGACAACCAATCTGGAAGTAGTTTGTGCAAACCCCAAAGCAACTAGAGGATCAGGATATTTCTGTCCAAGAAGGCAGACAATGGTGAGAGGTCCCACTAGTCCAGGGCTGTCCAAAACCAGTTCTGTAGATCCAGAGAAGATCACACCTGATTCCAGGTGCCAAGGTTTGGTGTTGTTAAATCCCAAGTTGCTTTGATGTTTGCCAGTGGCCTGGAAAGCTGGAGCTTTGCTGGAAGTTTGTGGGTGGGGCTGGTACCATCTCTGGTCACCAGAGTAATGTGTAATGTGGGACACAAGAAAAAAAATTGCACATATCTATCCATCAATAAGTGATAAGCCTCTGTGCCATCAACAATCCTATGCTTTCAAATACATTCTCAAAAAAGTTCAAGATGGCGATGCCCCACCTGGCCAATAGGCACAGATCACCTGTCTTCTTTTTTGACCCCCCTCCCATGTCTGTTTAGCTGTTTCTCCTTGTTAAGGTTCATCGAGAGATAGCTAGAACAGGTTCTGCTGATTGGTTTGGAGTGCGACTCACTTGAATCTAGGTGCGTAGTTTGGTGTGGGTAGCTCCCAATGCACTTTGATGGATCTGACAATCATGACACTCACCTCCATGTGTCCCCAACCAGAAGTTCGCTGGGGGTGTATGCCGTGGGGCTATCCACACCTCTGGTCACCAAAGGAATGTGGGGAATATGAAAAAGATCATATCTTCATCTTTCCGAGTAACCAATATGTTTCTCTGAAGCTGCTCACTAAAGTTTAAGATGGCCATGCCACACCTGGTTGACTAGCACAGGTCATCAGTCTGCCTCCTTTTTGCCTCATCTATTCAACTTCTTCTCCTGCTAAGCATTCAATCTACTTTTCTCTTCCTTCATATAAAGTTCAGGGTTCCAGAATTATTATCCGTATCTGTTTCATTTGGGTTTTCTTATTTTTGTTGTAGAGGGTCTGTATAGCATCTTTGCAGAGTTGGCCATTTTGCCACCCATCTCTTCATTATTCTTTAATGTTGAGTTGAATTCCATTGTGTGTATGCACCATAGTTTGTTCATCATTTTTTCAGTTGATGAGTGTTTAAGTTGTTTCCATCTTTTCACTACTGTGATGTCGCTGCTCTTTTTTCTCTACAGTATATACCTAGTAGTGGAATTGTGGATCATGTGGTATTTCTATTTCAAATTTTTAAATAAAGTGTCATACTGTTTTCTACAATGGTTGTACCATTTACAATTCCACCAGTAGTGTATGAGTATTTCAATCCCTCCAAAATGTTCCAAACATTTTTATTACCTATTTTTTAAAAAAATTTTGCTATTGATTCTGAAGTGAGATGATATCTCATTGTTGTTTTGATTTGTATCCCTCTGATGACCTGGTGTGGCACTGTGGGTTAATGCACTGAATTGCAAAGTCAGTTTGAACCACAAGGTTGGCAGTTCAAGCTCATCAGTTGCTCCTCGGAAACCCTATGCATGGTTGCTATGGGTCAGAATTGACTCAATAGCAGTTAACAACAACAACAATGACTAATGGTCACAAGCATTTGTTTCATGTGTTCATTATCTGCACAAATATATGCTTTAGTGCATTGTCTGCTCATGTCCTTTGTCCATTTTTAATTGGGTTATTTGTCTTTTATGTTGTTGATGTGTTGAAATTTTATATATTTTAGAAATTAGTCCTTTGTCTGATGTGTCAAAATGTTCTCCCTGTCTGTGAGTTCTCTTTTGGTGAAATAGTTTGTTGCATATGTTGTTAAGTACTGTCAAGTTTATTCTAAAGTCTTAGCAACCGATATAGGGGACCTGAGACTGTAAATCTTTTTAGGAACAGAAAGCCTCAACTTTTTCTCATGGAGTGGTTGGTGGGTTCAAACTACTGACCTTGTGGTTTTCAGTCCAGTGTTTATTGTACAGAGCCACCACACTCCACTTGTTGCATGTTGTTGCTGTTAAGTGCTGTTAAGTCGGTTCTGACTCACAATAGTTCTGTATAGGGTTTCCAAGAAGCAGCTGGTGGGTTTGAACAGCCAATGCTGTGGTTAGCAGTCTAGTTCTTATACTACAGCGCCACAGCAAGATTACCATTGGTTGCATTTTTAGGAGGGCCCAGTCATCTAGTCTGTGTTCTGCTGTTTGTGTGTTTTCAGATATATTTGATAGTATATTAATGCCATTGTATTAGGGCTCCTAAGTTTGTCACATTTTTTCTTTGATAGTCTTTATAGTTTCAGGTTTTACATTTAGGACTTTGATTCATCTTGAGTTCATGTTTGTACAGTGTGAGATACTGGTTTTATTTCATTTTCCTGCAGATGGATATCCAGTTTTCCCAGCACCATTTGTTAAAGTGACTATCTCTTCCCAATTTAATTAATTTGAATCTTTTTCAAAGATCAGCTGTCCATAGCTGCATGGATTTATTTGTAATTTCTCAATTATGTTGAATTGGTTTATATGTCTCTCATTGTACCAGTACCAGGCTATTTTGACTAACATGACTGGGGAGAAGGTTTTGAGATTGAGAAATGTGACACTTCCTACTTTGTTGTTTTTCTTTAGTAGTTCTTTGCTTTCCTTTTCATATCAAGTTGGTAGAAAAATAGATAACATTGCTTCTGTCAAATGAATATTGGTTTAAAGCAGAGAATAACAGAAAGATGTTTGCATTTGCTTTACTGACTATGCAAAGACATTTGAATGTGTGCACAATAACAAACTCTGGATAACATTGCAAATAATGACAATTCCATAACTCTTAATTGTGCTTATGAAAATGCTGTACATAGACCAGTTGTGCTAACAGAACAAGGGGGCACTGAATGGTTTAATATCAGGAAAAGTGTGCTCCAGAATTGCATCCTTTCACCATACTTATTCAATCTGTATGTTGAGCAAATAGCTGGATTAAATGAAGAAGAGTGTGACATCAGGATTGAAGGAAGACTGGTTAACAACCCGCAATATGCAGATGATACAACATTGCTTGCTGAAAGAAAGAGTATTTAAAATATTTACTGATGATATGGATTGCATCTCACTTTAAAGAAACAAAAATCCTAACATCTAGATGAATAAATAATATCATAATAAATGGAGAAACGATTAAAGTTGTCAAGAACTGTATTTTGCTTGGCTGCACAATCCATACTCATGGAAGCAGCAGTCAAGAAACCAAGAGACATATTGCATTAGGCAAATTTTCTGAACAAGACTTATTTTAAGTGTTAAAGAGGAAAGATACCAGTTTGAAGACTAAGGTGTGCCTGATCCAAGTCATAGTATTTTCAATCAACCTCATATGCATGTGAAAGTTAGATAATGATTTTAGAAAGAAGGAAATAGAATAATCGAAGCATTTGAATTATGGTGTTGGGGAAAATTTTTTTTAAATATTAGAAAAATATTGAAAGCATCATGAACTGTCAAAATAACAACAACAACAACAAAAATCTGTCTTGGAGGAACTGCAGCCAGAATGCTTCAAATATGTTATCAGGAGGGATCAGTCCCTGGAAAGTACATCACACTTAGTGAAGTAGAGGATTAGTGAAAAATAGGGCGATCCCCAAGTAGATGGATTGGCACAGTGGCAGCAACAATGGGATCAAATGTCACAATTATGAGAACTGCTTAAGACCAGACGGTGTTTTGTTCTGCTGTATATAGGGTGGCTATAAGTAGGAACTGACTCAATCACATTGAACAGCAAACTATTTTTACCAACTCTTTAAAAAATGATGATGGAAGCTCCTTGAAAATGACGAAATGAGGTGGATAGAGTAGAGTTGCACTGAAGTTCGCCATCAGCAATACCACAGAATACCAGGTGAAGTGGATTCAGTGAAGAACTCCAAAACTCTGAACCATATAGGTAGTAATATTTTAAAAGTTTGAAGGCTTATAGCTAGTGGAACTTGTAGCAGAAGTAAGAAATGGCATAGTGTTCTTTTGACTCTACCAGGCTCAGCGGGCCAGAGACGACAACTTGAGTGAGACCAAATGGCAAGACCAAGTGGAGAAACAGATCCACAATGGAATAACACCATGGGAAACTCAGAACAAAAGTGGACAATACACTTTGTCAGTTTAGCTTTGTTCTGATTTTCCTTTTTATGTTTTTGGCATCTGTTCATTGGCCACCCACTGTTTGTGCACCTCCATTCTGGTGACTAGAGGGGTTGACTGAGCAAGTGGATAACCCCACCCCCATGACTAGTGGGTTCTTCTGCCATGCATGTGCACAGATAACTCAGCTCAAGAGTCAGCCCTGCACTATTTTTTAACAGGTAAAAGGCCAGAACAAGGGGTGTGGAGAGGGAAAGAGAGTTAAAAAACAAAAGCTGAACATTAAATTAAATCCTGAGGTATAGCATAACAACCAACAGTGGCATCTTGAAATTTATCAGACAGCCTTGAAGGCAAGAAGCTGAAAGACGACATTAAAGTCATACTCATATTACGCTACAGATTTTTTTTTCTTCTCTCCCTCCTCTCCCCTTTCTGCGATTATAGACTACAGTATTCAATCTAGTTTTGTTGGGTTTTTTTTGTGTGTGTGTGTGTGGCTTTTTTCTTGTTTTTTTGTTTGTTTTGTTTTGTTTTGTTTTTTTACTGTTGCTACTGTGTTGTTTTATGCTTCCCCTTTTACCTTAGGGGGATACTTTCTCTCCATATATTATCCAAGAAGAGACAGCAACTGATGCCGTATAGTCAAGCTATAATCACACTCTATAAAACACCAAAATCCAGGCAAGAACTAATACCAACTGCCATAAACCAGGGAGGCAAATAACACTTGTGAAAGTTATTCTGAGTTAAGCAATAAGAAGAGTGAAAAGGGAAGCCTGCATCCTAATCACATCTACCTGGAGGCAGTCAGAAAGCATAAGAAATACCAATACACATACTCAATTAAGTATTTAGGCCACAGATAAACACTAAACATATCCAAGAAGCAAAAGCAGATGACCATATCAGCACATGTCCAGAAAAGAGATAAAATGTCTGAGACAAATGACCTAGAGGTAGACCTGGACTCCATTCTGGAAGGAGGACAGGCCTTGGAAATACCTGAGAAGGAATTTGGAAAAATGATTATAATATGTTTCAAAACACTTTACAATAGTGTTGAGAAAAATAAGGAAGAAGTCAGGAAAGCACTACAAGAATAATCAAATAAGATACCTACAGCATTGGAAACAATTCAAAACCTACAGAAAGAGGTCCAAATGATCAATAATAGAATATCAGAAGTAGACAATGCACTGAAAGGATAAAGGAGTAGAAAAGAAGAGATGGAAAGCAGAACCAGTGATCTGGAAGACAAATCTCTCAATACCACTAAGATAGAAAAGCAAGCAGAAAAGAAGAATGAAAAAATCTGAAGAAGGTCTAAAATTCATGTTGGACAGCATGAAGAGGAATAATTTAAGAATTATTGGCATTCCAGAACAAGAAGAATCACACAAATCCACAGAGGAGATTGTTGAAGAACTTCTGGAAGAAAAATTCTCTAACATCCTGAAAAGTGAAAAGAGAATCATTCAAGAAGCTCAACAAACCTCAGGAAGGATAG
>NW_006408569.1:11250854-11252154 GCF_000296735.1 Chrysochloris asiatica | reverse complement strand
AAATAATAAAGATTATAGCAGAAATAAATGAGATAGAAAATAGAAAAACTATAGAAAGAGTCAATTGGTCGAGAAGCTGGTTCTTTGAATGGATTGACAAAATTGACAAACCATTCGCAAACCTAACAAAAGAAAAGAGGGAGAAGACACAAATTACAGGTATTAGAATCTACATGGTCGATATCACAAAGGAACCAAAGGAAATCAAAAGGAAAATAACAGAATACTATGAAAAGTTGTACTCCAACAAATTTGAAAACTTAGAAGAGATGGATACATTTTGAGAAAAACACGACCTACCGAAATCTACACACAGTGAAGTAGAAAACCTGAAAAGACCAATAACAAAAGATGAAATTAATCAGATCATCAAAAAACTTCCAACCAAAGGAAGTCCAGGCCCGGATGGCTTCACTGGTGGGTTCTACCAAACATTCAGGGAAGAGTTGTCACCAAATCTACTCAAATTATTCCAGAAGACAGAGGATGGAAAACTTCCTAATGCATTCTATGAAGCAAGCATAACCCTTATACCAAAACCAGGGAAGTGAAGTCATTAAGAAAGGAAATTATAGACCAATATCCCTCATTAACATAGATGCAAAAATTCTCAACAAAATCCTAGCCAACAGAATCCAGCAACACATCAAAAAGGTAATACAACATGATCAAGTGGGATTCATATCAGGGATGCAAGGATGGTTCAACATTAGAAAAATAATCAACACAATCCACCATATAAATAAGAAAAAAGAATCGAACCACATGATCATATCGATTGATGCAGAAAATGTATTTGACAAAATCCAACATCCAATTCCTGATAAAAACACTCAACAAAGTAGGAATTGAAGGGCAACTGCTCAACATAATTGAGAGCATATATACAAAACCTACATTACTCTCAAAGGAGAGAAACTGAAAGCCTTCCCTCTATGAACAGGAACCAGACAAGGATGACCTTTCTCACCACCCCTATTCAATATTGTGTTGGAAATCTTAGCAAAAGCTATATGGCAAGACAAGGAAATTAAAAGCATCCAAACTAAAAAAGAGGAAGTAAAAATTTCTCTATTTGCAGATGATATGATCCTATACATAGAGAACCCTAAAGACTCAGTGAAAGAGCTACTAGACCTCATTGGAAGATTCAGCAAAGCGTCAGGGTATAATATCAACATACAAAAATCCTCTATAACAAAAAGGACAGCACTGAAAAGGACATTAGGAAAGCAATATCATTTACAGTAGCTGTCCAAAGTATGAAATATCTAGGAATAAATGTAACCTGTAAGCTATC
>NW_006408569.1:11249342-11250754 GCF_000296735.1 Chrysochloris asiatica | reverse complement strand
AGCTACTAGACCTCATTGGAAGATTCAGCAAAGCGTCAGGGTATAATATCAACATACAAAAATCCTCTATAACAAAAAGGACAGCACTGAAAAGGACATTAGGAAAGCAATATCATTTACAGTAGCTGTCCAAAGTATGAAATATCTAGGAATAAATGTAACCTGTAAGCTATCACATAATTCAAAACAAAATATTTTTTAAAAAAAAACTAGGACTAGGAACTTTATGATGTGGTTATCTGACATCACTTCTATTCAACTTAATGTGGAACTGTGGCCAATAAAAGAATATTCCCTCAAAAGATATATGAGGACGATACCATAATATACCAGATGATTCAAGGAAACTAATTAATTATGTGGAAAATAACCACATTGCATAGATAGCAAAAGGTTCAATTCAATAATATATCAAAGACAATATTCACTAACAAGGAATTGTTATTGTTGTTGTTGTTGGTAAGTGTCATGGAGTCAGTTCTGACTCATAGTGACCCTGGATAGGGTTTCTGAGGAGTGGCTGGTGAGTTTGAATCACTTACTTTGCAGTTCAAACCAACCTTGTCGTCTAGTGCTTACCCTACAGCGCCACACCAGGACTCCTAACAAGAAATTATTATCGTTACAATAAAAGGCATGAGTGAAATAAACATGAGAAACATAACAAATCCACTAGAAAAGTGATCAACATAATTCATACTCAAAAACCAATTTAAAGACTAGAAAATCTGAATGAGATATTGAATATGATTACTATTCATCACTAATAACCACAGAAGTGAGCCAATGATGAGATTGTAGTTTATACCAGATTTACCACACTCAGAAAATTGGGTAATACAAATGTATTCATTATCTATTGCTGTTTAACAAATTACCTCCAAACATACTAGCTTAAAACAGCAGCATTTATTGTCTTAATGTTTTTAGGGGTCAAAAATCTAGGTGTTTCTTGGCTGGTTCCCCAGGATTTTGATCTCTTAGAAGGCTTAAGTTTCAACTGAGAAGACTCCACTTCCTAGTTCACTCACAAGGATGCTGATAGGATTGAGTTCCTTGCAGATTTTTTGCTCTGAGGGCAAAGTTCTTTATGTCCATTGTCATGTGGGCCTCTTCATTGAGTATCTCATAATGACAAAGCAAGAAGGCAGAGTGTCAGCAAGAAAGAGATTTCTGGTAAGATGGAAGTCACAGTCTTTTGTTACCTATCCACATTAATTATATCCCTTCTCTTTTGCTGGGTTCTAGAAGTATGAGTATTCCAGAACACTTAATTGTACTTCTAAGAAATCTGTACCTAGACCAAGAAGCAGTTGTTAGAACAGAACATGGGAACACTGAATGTTTTAAAATTGGGAAAGGTGTGAGACAGGGTTGTATTCTTTCACCATACTTATTCAACCTGTATGCTG
>NW_006408569.1:11243036-11248632 GCF_000296735.1 Chrysochloris asiatica | reverse complement strand
GCCCAGGATCGGACATTGTTTCGTTCTGCTGTGCATGGGGTCGCTATGAGTCGGTTCTGACTCGATGGCACCTGACAACAACAACAACAACATTCACTAAGAACAAGGAGCTCTGGTAGCGTAGTGGTTACGAATCGGGCTGCAAACCTGAAGGTCAGCAGTTCGAAACTACCAGCAGCTCCGCGGGAGAAAGAAGAGGCTTTCTACTCCAGTAAAGATTTACACCCTCAGAAACCTTGTACAGGGTCGCTATGGGTCGGAACCGACTCGACGGCACTTAACAACAGCATTCACTAGGAACAGGTCACTGCGTAAACATAAAATCCACACTCACAAGGAGGGAATTACACAAGGGTGTGAATATCAAGAAGTTAAGAATACGGTCAAAATAACGTGTTCCTAGGACTGGGTGGTGGTATAAGATCAGCACTAGACTGCAAACCATAAGGTCGGCAGTTCAAACCCACCAGCTGTTCATCGGAAATCCTATATAGGGTCACTATGATTCGGAACCAACTCCATGGCACTTAACAACAACAATGGTCCAGCAATTCTTCTCCTGAATATCTCAGCAGAGATGTATGAGCATATGCAGAAGTCCTTATGGCTGAACAGATGAGGATACTATTCCAATTCTGTTTGTGACAGTGGGGTGTCGAGCTAACAAAAATCAAACTAACCACTGCCATCAAGACTATTCTGACTCCTACCAACCCTATAGGACAGGCTAGAACTACTCCATAGGCTGTAATTCTCTACAGAATACTGCCTCATCTTTCCCTTGAGGAGCAGCTGGTGTGTTTCGGAACTGACTCATAGAGACCCTGTACAGGGTTTCCGAGGCTGTAAATTGATACGGGAGCAGACCGCCTCATCTTTCTCCTGGGAACAGCTGGTAGTTTCGAACTGCTGACCTTAAGGCTCACAGCCCGATTCATAACCACTACGCTACCAGAGCTCCTAGCAACACAATACTAACATACATATTCCTCAAAAGTGGATTGGGTGAGCAAAACTTGGTGCATGCTTTCTACGTCTGTTTGTAAGATGATGTCTATTTCCACCAGGACTTAAATTTGACCATAACGCACTGAAGGATTTTAGGTGATGTTGAAGAGTGGGAATCAACAGAATGACCCATTGAACGGGAGGTGACATGGGAAACGACTTAGAGGAAGCAAATCTGACCATGAGGAGGGGTGGCAAGAAGACAGTTAGGAAGGTACTTTAGTGTGCTAAAGAAATGCTTTCTTTCTCCAACCAAAGTATCTTTGCCTACTCAGCATACCTCCTTCCATCCACCACAGAGGTGTCAGTATGTGCTTTATAACATCTAACAAAGCCTCCTCTTGGCCTCGCCAGCGTCCCCTCCCCCAAGAGTGACTCTGGGTGTGCTTTGTGACGTCACACCCTCCCCAGACTCCCATTGGCTGGTCAGTGCCTTGCTGACCAAACAAAGCTTAAGGGTGTGGCTCATTATTGTCTGGGGAAACTACTTATAGGGAGTCAGGAGGCCTGAAGTGAACTGTTGAAAAAGCCTTCAACAAGGTGAAGATGGCTAAGAAGCCACAGGCTTCAACTACAGATGAAGACCCAACCCCAAGCACTGCAGGGAGGAAGAGGAAGACCATTGGGGATCCTAAATCAGGTGACAATGTTAAGGTGAGCCAACCCCACCCAAGCTCATCCTTTTCTTCCCTGTAGATCCCTCCAAGACTCCTCCCCTGTCCTTACCTGGAACAAACTCCTCTTTGGCCCATATTTCCTCCCAAAAAGTGCCCCTTCCTGTCCATCCACCATCCCCTTTTCCTAGACCAATGCCTTCTGTGCACCCTGTTGTCTTTTCAGGTGCCAAAGACAACCACGGTGGTGAAGAGATCCCGTCTGCCGAGTATGAGGTCCAGAGTAAATCCCAAAGCACCATCCCGTTCAAAAATGCCTAAGAAGGCTAAGGACCAAGTCCAATTTTTCCATTATCTAAAATTACATAAGAAAGTGGAGGACAAGACAGCCCAAGAGTCTACCTCACGTAATATTACCCCAGACCAAGAATCATTGGAGACATGTACCACCTCAAGCATTGCCATGGACCAGGAGTCCCTGGCGAGTTTCCCCAACTCATTTGAGGCCCAGGATCAAGAATCCCTCGAGAGTTCCATCACCTCGAGTAATGAGTAATCCTGACCAGGGCAAAGAGTCCTTGGACAGGTCATCACCTCATGTGATCCCATGGGGTCCCAGCAAGCTGACGACTAAAAAGTGAATCCTCAAACAGGTATATCAATGGTGGTGATTCAAATAAAACAATTTGGAAAAAGTTAATTTGTGTGTGTTTGTGTGTGTGTGTGTGTGTGTGTGTGTGAGAGAGAGAGAGAGAGAGAGAGAGAGAGAGTTCACTGATAGTGGGAAGGGAGGGAAGGAAGGGAACAGGCAGGTGTGTGAGGTAGAAGGGAGTGGGGGTGGTTCCTACAGTGACCCGACAGGAGCTGAAGGAGGATTCGAATAGTGGGTGGCGGCGAGGACTAGGCATAGAAAACAAATCTTATCTTTAATCCAAGGGCAAGGAAGAAAAGGGTTTGGTTTCTGCCTGGGTGTGTGGGAGGAAGCTGAGATGGCAAGAGGTGTGGTGTGTGTCAGGTACCACACTGCAAAAGGTACTCCAAGAAATTGTCTTCAGGTCTCTATCTGTTAGTAATGTTGCTGGCTCCCACCCACTGCTGTAAGCAACTAAAGGGTTACTGACATGAAAGGGGCAGGCAATTTAAAGCCACCCTCAGGGACTGAAGTAATAGTGTTGGAGGCCACAACCTAACACTGATCACTTTCCTATTCATAAACATGGGGGATGACCTACCAAAGGGGGGGCAGTGGGTGTGTCTCCTCCAAGGCTGGCAACTGAGGGAGCATTGTTCACAGTGAGTTGTAATAATACCAAAGCAAAACTACATAAAAACCAGTGTGGTGGCTATTACCACTCTCTCTCAAAAATCTTTGTTTTTTTTTATCGAAGTTGTAATTTCCTGCTTTGAATATCATTTTATAAACAGCTTTATTGACATACACATAATTGACATACAATAAACAACACATGTCACAGCATACAGCATGATATGATTTGTCCTTTGAATACATATATCAAACAATGACTCAAATTAAAAGAGTGATTAGATCCTCGTCCTTCCTGCTCCCCACCGCCCTGGAGTGTCCTGAAGCCCCTCTCTAATCCTGCCCTTCTGCCCCTCTCAGAGCAGCTGGTGGGTTCAAACCACCCACCTTTTAGATAGGAGCCAAGCACTTTCTCACTGTGCCACCAGGTCTTCTTAAGATAAAGGCCAAATCAAACAAACCCCTTACCTTTGACTTGGTTCTGACTCCTAGCAACATTATAGAGAACAGAGAAGAACTGCCCCCATAGAGTTTCCGAGGTTGTGACATTTACAGAAGGACACTGTCACGTCTTCCACCCTTAGAGTGGCGGGTGTGTTCAAACTGTCATCATTTTGATTAACATTCAAGGGCTTTAATCATTGTGCCACCAGGGATCCTAGTAAGGTAGTGTAAGGTCCATAAGAGCACATGCTTTGTCTTCATTCTTTGTTTTGAAAATATCATTGATTATTTGTATCTCATCTGTTTTTATCCTACTTTGTCTTGCTAGATGTTTATCAATTTTATTTTTAAAAAGAACTGACTTGCTTCTCTGATTTTCTCTATTATATTCCTGCTTTCAATTTTGTTCATTTCTGCTCTGATCCTTATTATTTTCTTCTGCTTGCTTTGCTTTTTTTTTTTTTTTCTATATTCTTTAGTTAAGAACTTATGTCTTTGATTTGATACCTTTCTATGTCTCTAATATTTGCATTTTGTGCTATAAGTTACCCTCTCAGAACTTTAGCTGCATTCTACATATTTTGATACTTCTTACACCTACTCCTTACTGATTGACTATCATGAAATTTTACATTTCTCCTTTACAACAATAAAAATCTACTATACTTGGTATGGTGCTGTGGGTTAATGCGGTGAACTGCAAGGTTGCTTTAAAATGCAAGACCTGCAGTTCAAGCTCACCAGCCAATCATTGGAAACACTATACAGGGTCGCTATGGGTTGGTACTGACATGATGGCATTTAACAGCAACAACAATACAACTCTACTGTGAATTAACAACATACATCTAGAAGTAATGAATGCTGAGAAGCTAGACAGGAGGGATAATTATTGTGATGGTTAAGGTTATGTGTCAACTTGGCTGGTCATGATTTTTTGTGGTTTAGTAGTGATTTTAAGTCCAAGCAGGGTAATCCAAGGTGGACAAGTTTCAGATGAGCTTCAAGAAAAAGACAGGCTAGGAAGAAAGAGAGATGAACTACTGCCAAATATTTAGTCACTGAAAACCTTATGAATAGCAGAGAAACAGTGTTATGTATAGTGCCAGGAAATGAGGCCTCAGTTTGGAAGACACTCAAAGTGCGACTGGGGAAGAGCTGCCTCTTCAAAGTAAAATTGACCATGATAAAGAGAATGGAATAAAGTTGTGGGAGAAAAGCCCGCGGGACCTTCATTTGCTGATGGGGCACAACTCAAAATGAAGAGAAACAGCTATGATCATTCATTGAAAATCGGAACATGGAATGTATGAAGTATGAATCTGGGAAAATTGGAAGTTGTCAAAAATGAAAAGGAAGGCATAAACATTGATAACTTAGGCATTAGTGAGCTGAAATGGACTGATATTGGTCATTTTGAATCTGACAACCACATGGTATACTATGCCGGGAATGAAATAGTGAAAAAGAATGGTGTTGCATTCATTGTCAAACAGAATATATCCAGATCAGTCATGAGATACAACACTGTCTGTGATAGGATAATATCCCTGCACGTACAGGGAAGCCCAACCACTAAAGCCAATGAGGATGAAAGAGAAGAATTCTACCAACTTCTTCAATCTGAAATCGATCAAACATGCAATCAGGATGTATTGATCATTACTGGTGATTGGAATGCAAAGGTTGGGAGCAAAGAGGAAGGATCAGTAGTTGTAAAATATAGCCTTGGTGATAGAAATGATACTGGAGAACACATGATAGAATTCTGCAAAACCAATGATTTGTTCATTTCTAATACCTTCTTTAGACAGCATAAGAGAAAACTATACAAATGGACCTCACCAGATGGAATACATAGAAATCAAATTGACTACATCTACGGAAAGAGACGATAAGAAAGCTCCATATCATCAGTCAAAACAAGGCCAGGGGAAGATTGTAGAACAGACCATAAATTGCTCATATGCAAATTCAAACTGAAGCTGAAGAAAATGAAAAAAAGTCCACTAGAGTCAAAATATGACCTTGAATATATCCCACCTGAATTTATAGATCATCTGAAGAAAATATTTGATACATTAAACACGAAAGATTGAAGACCAGATGAGTTGTGGGGTGACATCAAGAACATCATATAGGAAGAAAGCAAAAAGTCATTGAGAAGACAAGAGAGAGGGAAATGGTCAAAATGGATGTCAGAAGAGACACTGTAACTTGCTCTGCAGTGTAGAGATGCTAAAGAAAATGGAAGAAATGAGGAGGT
>NW_006408569.1:11237226-11240234 GCF_000296735.1 Chrysochloris asiatica | reverse complement strand
ACCACCTGCTCTAAGGTGACCAAGCAGGATCACTATGCTGAGGTTCAACCAAGTTCACAGGGAAATCCTGTTGTCTTTTAGTTGTCAATTTCTAGTTTGATTCCATTATGGTCGTAGAATATGCCCTGGATGATTCTAATTATTCTAAACGGCTTAGTTGTGTGTTTGTTTTGCATGGCTTGGGATATAGACCATCTTGCTTTGTGGGTACTTGAAATGAACTTGTACTCTGTTGCTTTGGGGTGGAGTTTTCGATATATGTCAATTAAGTCCTACTAGTCATTTTTTGGAGAAGGATATCATGCTTGGTAAGATAGAGGGTTGGAGAAAAAGAGTAAGATCCCCAATGAGATGAATCGGCCAGGTGGTAGCATTGATGGACTCAAGTGTGGCAGCGGTAGTGAGGTTGGCCCAGCATCGGACATTGTTTCATTCTGCTGTTCATGGGGTCACTATGAGTAGGTTACGACTAGATGGCACCTGACAACAACAACAATAACAATTTATTTGTTGTCGTTAAGTTGTTCTATATCATTGGAGATTTTCTGTCTAGAAATTTATAAGTTGCTAAGGGTTGTGTTTTCATGTTTATCTACAATTGTCAGTTAGTTTATATCTTCTTTCAGCTGTATCAATTTTGGTTTTGCATATTTATTTGGCAGCCCTTTTATTTGGTTGACAGACATTTAGGATGGTCAGGCCCACATGCGGAGTCCTGGTGTGACACTGTAGTTTAAGCACTGCTCTGCTAGCCTCAAGGGCCACAGTTCTCATCCACCAGTCATTCCTAGGAATCCCTATACAGGGTGAATATGAGTCAAAACAGACTCTATGGCACTATGCAACAAAACCTTCATGGATGATTAACACTTTTATGATTATGTAATGCGGCTTCAGTAATTTCCTCTTCTATGAAGGAGCTCTGGTAGCATAGTGGTTACGAATCAGGTTGTTAACCTCAGGATCAGCAGTTCGAAACTACCAGCTGTTCCATGGGAGAAAGATGAGGCTTTCTCTCCTGTAAAGATTTTCAGCCTCAAAAACTGTGTACAGGGTCGCTATGAGTCAGACTCGACTCCATGGCACATAACAACAACAACAACAATGAAGTCTACTTTATCTTGTATTAATGCAACTCCTGCTTTAATCTCCCCTCCCTTTTTTTACTTTCAATTTCTAAATCACTATATATTGATTGAGTTTATTTTAAATAACATTGGTGTATTGGTTTTTTTCCCTTTCTTTCTTTCTTTTTTACATACAAACTACCTCTTTACCTTTTAATTGGTATATAAATACCAGTGGCATTTCATGTAATTATTGATATAAGAGCCATGCTAGAATACTGGGTTAAGAATTAGACTGCTAATCCCAAACTTGGTGGTTTGAACCCACCACTGCTCCCTGAGGGAGAGCTGAGGTCTGTTTCCATGAAGACTTCTTTTTGTTGATAGGTGACATCAAGTCAGAACTGACTCATAGAGACCCTATGCACAACTGTCTTGGCCTGGATGCTAGATGTCATCATAGCTCTCGCGCATGCTCCACTTGGAGCTTTTCTTCTTTTCACCAAACCCAAATTTCTGCTCTTTATAGCATTGTTTGGCACCAGGCTCCTTCTTCATCTGCTGGCCTTTAGCTTTTTCCTTTGTGTCCCGTGCATTGGGTTTTGGATGTCCCTCAAGGAAATCCAGTTAATCAGAGGAGCTTTTATGATATTTCTTAGTGGCATTCATCGTTTTTTTTTTTTTTTCATGCTGCCTCTTCTGAAGAACCTGTTTGGACCTTCGTTCTGTATTTCCTAAGTGCTCCTAGTTCTTTAGCCTTTTCAGACTTCTCTGTGGCAGCCTGTTAGTCTGCAACTTCTGTTGAATCTTCTGCATCTGCTGATCAGACGCAGCCATCGCTGCCATAAAGATAGATGAACAAAAAAATTTCCCAAAACTAGGACTAGTAGGCAATACCCTTAACACAATAAAGGCTTTGTAGGGACCCAAAAAACCGCATCATAATTAACATGTTACGAACTTTATGATGTGGTTGTCTGACATCACTTCTATTCAACCAAATGTGGAACTGTGGCCAATACAATAATATCCCCTCAAAACAAAAGGTATATGAGAAAGATATCATCATATATGAGATGGTTCACAGAAACTAATTCATTATGTGGAAAATAACCACATTGCATAGATAGCAAGCATTTCCATTCAACAATACATCAAAGGCAACATTCACTAACAAGGAATTGTTGTTTGAGGACTTCCTGTTTTGGCGGGAAGCAAAACAGGTAGGAAAGCCTCTTTGGGGGAGGGGATGAAAACCCAGAGAAGCTGCTTTCATGAAACTGCACCAGAGCTCTGGATCTAGCACAACGTTCATGGCATCAGTTTCCCACAACCACCCGTGGAAAAATCACAGTATAAAGGAAAATATTGTGATTTGGGAATTGGTTAAGACACAGGACTCCCCCATCTTCTGCCTATAACTGATTAGAATATCTAAAATGGGGCTACAATGTGCCCAGTGAAGGAGGCTTCCTGTGGAGCCTCGGCAATACATAAGACTACAGGTGGAAGCCTGAACCACATCCAGATCTCTAGAGATGGGAAATTCCCACTTGAAAGGACAAGCAGACCAGCATGGGGTGGCTAGAAGAACAGAAGATACTTCTTGAAAGAAAGACCTACAGGAAAAATATAAAACAACACAGGCAGATAGACTGTTACTACAAGAACAAGCAACTTGCTTGCCCAGGAAACATCAAGGTGGGGTCCCCTCAGTGCAAACCCCCTTCCAAGACTAAGACTCAATGGGAATACATGCTCGACACTGATAAGGAGAAGTGAAGGAAAAACAGCAATGAAGTGGTGAGCTAATCCCTCCAATGTTTGGTAGATTTTGTGAACCCAGGTGAAGACCTGGTTGACCAGCAGTGTGGCAAGACCTGGGGACTCTTGGGCCCAGAGTCAGTGACATGGCCACAGAGGACTAGAGTGGAGAGTGAA
>NW_006408569.1:11234582-11236309 GCF_000296735.1 Chrysochloris asiatica | reverse complement strand
AAAAAAAAAAAAAATTATACAGGACTCCCTCTGTGGCCATCCCTCCCAGGCGGAGGTTAGAGGGCGGGCTTACAGTCAGAGCTTCACAGTGAACTGGCACTAAAATCAGCTCAGTGACATTTGCAAAAGGATATGTGGGGGGTATTCTACACGTTTTTTCCTCCTCTTCCCTGTTGCACTTTCTTTGCCCAGCCCAGATGCCTTTAGGCAGGTGGGTGCGCACACCAAAAATAGTTCAGGATTGAGACCACAGATTTCCCACAGCACAGAGAGAAAGAGCCCAATTGGTCCAAGAGCAAATTCTTTGGCTGCTGCTTTTGACTTCTGCCTGTGAGTCCCAGCCCTAAAATTAACTTGTGCGGGACCCTTTACTCCTGCCAATCCAGCAAGAAAAACAAACAAACAAACAAAAAACAGGTTTGGCTTCACAGATAAACCATATGAACAATCTATAAAACCCCAACATAAAAAGACATAACTATTTCAAGAATTACTCTGGGCACAGGTATCTACCTAACTGACCTTCAGAAACAAAAATAGTAGACAATCTTTATCCCATTAACTTCTCAATATCTCTCTGTGCACATCTAAGGTCGTGGCTAGAGGAAGGACCTGAGAGATTGGACACCCCTAACCACTTCTGGAGGCTTCTACGGTACACAAACACTGCCTGTGTAGCGAGGCCACTGGAGAGTCGGCCACAGTTTTATTTTTGTTTCAGAGTGGTAGTTTTTGCCTCTGCTTTTATATTATTTCTGCCTTTGGTCCTTTGGATCACACATTTTTCCTGGAGGTGGGAGCTTTTTTATTCCTATGTTACCCAAGAAGAGACAGCAATCATGGCCATATAGCCAAACTAAAAGCATACCCATAATATTTCACCATTGAGACAAGAGCCAATAATAGCTGCTAAGCATTACATGCAAAAAGGGAAGCCAATCTCCTGATCATATCCACCAGGAGACACCTAGTAAGCTTAACAACACAACAACAAACATCCATTTAAGCATTAAAAAACCCACATAACTACTGGAACTGATAAACAAAATACAACAAATGATGTCAAAACATGTCCTAAACAGCAAAAGAGTAATTGAGACAAATGAGTTGGACACAGACAAAGGCTCCCCAGAAGAGGAAGAGCAGGTTTTGGATTTGCCTGAGAAAGAATTCAGAAGAATGATATGGAAACAAATTCAAATGCTTCAAAAAGTGATGGAGGAAAACAAGGAAGAAGTCAGGAAAGTACTACAAGGCAATCAAACAAGATTGATACAGCATTGGAAACAAGTGAAAACCTGCAAAAATAGGTCTAGATAATTAACAATAAAATATCAGAAATGGACAATATACTGAAAGGGGATAGGGGCAGAATAGAAGAGATGGAAGCCAGAATTAGTGACCTATAAGACAAATCTCTCAATACAGCTAAGATAGAAGAGCAAGCAGAAAAAAGGATAAAAACATCTGAAGAGACTCTCAGATTCATGCTAGATAACATGAAGAGGAACAACTTAAGAATAACTGGCAATTTTACTTGGCATTTACCCACAAGAAACATGAGCCACACACGAGAATATATATGCACACCAATGTTCATAGTAGCACTATTTACAATAGCAAAAAGATGGAGACAGCCTAAGTGCCCATCAACTGAAGAATGGATAAACAAACTGTGGTACATACACACAATGAAATACTATGCTACCTTGAAAAATAACAAGGAA
>NW_006408569.1:11228380-11234057 GCF_000296735.1 Chrysochloris asiatica | reverse complement strand
GAGAGATGGAGCGGCTGGGGACTCTAGACCCAGAGAGGGAAAGGGGCTGCTTGCTGATGACCAGGGGACAGGCTTGCAGGGTATATATACCCTTTGGTTGGTTGATAATGAATGGAAGGGATTGTAACCATGGCAATAAAACCATATACAATAAGATGACTATAAAGCTAATGTTTTCCCATGTAAACTATTACATAATTCACAATAAAATATTAAAAAAAAATAATGTTGGGATCTGAATCAGGATAACGTGATATTGTTACTTTTTAAATTATATTTTGCTTTAAGCTGTTGTTATGTGCCGTCAAGTCAATTCCGATCCACAGTGACCCTATATAGATTTTCCGAGGAGCAGCTGGTGAGTTTGAACTGCCAAACTTGCAGTTGGAACAGCTTTGCAGTCTGGCGCATTAACCCACAGTGCCACACCAGGACTCCAAGTATTTATGTTTTCATTTTTTCTATATATTTTAACATCACAATCAAGATTGTCTTACTCTTACTGAAGTTAATACACATTTCCTCACCAGGAAAGCAGATAAGTGATATTGTAAGGTGATATTTTAGAGAGAACTATTTCTTTGGTGAAAATTAGCATGATGCATTCATTGCAAATAAAATGGAGTTATCTAAAGTAAGTATGTAAGTAAGGAGCTCTGGAAGCATAGTGCTTAGGAGTCGGGTCGCCAACCTCAAGGTCAGCAGTTTGAAATGACCAGCAGTTCCGCAGGAGAAAGATAAGGCATTCTGCTCACGTAAAGATTTACAGTCTCGGAAACCCTGTGCAGGATCACTATGAGTCGGAACCCACTCCACGGTACATACCAACAACAACAACAACAAAGTGACTATGTAGGGCTTAAGAGGAGACAGTTGTAGTCAGAATGGAGAGTTTTGCTTGTTCATTAAAAAGAACCCACATGAATATTTTAAGTTTTTTTTAGCTCAAATCTCCATCCAGGGTCAATAAAAAGTAAATTTTCTTTCTTTTGGAAGTTAGAATTCTCATACAGAAAGAAATATCTAACTATACCTCCCTTTGAGTAGTTATAGTAAGATGCAATACTTCTCCAACCACCATAAAAAGTCAACAAAGTTGGCAAAATTGTAGAAGTTTTTATTGTTGCTGTTAAGTGTCTTTGAGTCTGATCCAAGTCATAGCAATCCTGTATAAAGTTTCCAAGAAGTGGCGGGTGAGTTTGAACTGCTAACCTTGTGGTTAAAACCAACATTATAATCCAGTGCTTTATCCCACAATGCCATACAAGGCTGAATAAATGAAGACTTCTTTTATATGTATACGTCATCAATGTACTGATTATCAATGTATACAGATTATTAATGCGCAAAGTAGGTAAGTATTTTCTTACTTTCATACTCAGTACTATCATCAAGCAGATGTTTTATGTAGAATACGTATTTGAGGTCTGAAGCAATAAGCAAAGTTAGTAAAGGCTTATTTTTGCTTGCTTACTGATCTGCAGGGAACAATTTCACATGGATTTCACCACATTTGTGGTGAAAAACACGAAACTCTTAAATACAAATTAGAGAGTAAGGACACTGGTGCTTAATATGCTTACTGAATACCCTGTCCTTGCTGTTGTTAAATGCTGTCCAGTCACTTCTGACTCATTGTGACTCTGTATAGGGTTTCTGAGGATTGTTGTTGTTGTTGTCAGGTGCCATCGAGTCAGAACCGACTCATAGCGACCCCATGCACAGCAGAACGAAACAATGTCTGATCCTGGGCCAACCTCACTACCGCTGCCACACTTGACGCCATCAGGGATGCCACCTGGCTGATCCATCTCGTTGGGGGTCTTCCTCTCTTTCTCTGACTCTCCATCTTACCCAGCATGACATCCTTCTTTAACGACTGTTCTCTCCTGACAATACGTCCAAAGTATGAGAGACAAAGTTTAGCCATATTGACCTCCAAGGAGCACGCTGGCTGCACCTCCTCCAAAACAGATCTATTGGTTTTTTGGGCAGTCCATGGCACTTTTAGTATTCTCCTCCAACACCACAATTCAAAGGCATCAATTCTTCTACGATCTTCCTTATTCACTGTCCATATATTCATTGCTATTGTTAAGTGCTGTCCAGTCAGTTCTGACTCATCGCGACTCTGTATAGGGTTTCTGAGGATTAGCTGGTGAGTTTGAACTGCAGGTGTGATTGTAAATTAGAAAGAGGATTTGATTCTGTAGGAAGGTGATGTGTGGTTGAGAGGGAGACAGAAGCTAGCCATAGCTAGAAGGAGAATCTTGATGTGATGACAATGTCCAAATACAGATTAGTAATGATGTGGCACTGTAGGATCAGCACTGGACTGCTAACCACAAGGTTTGCAGTTCAAATCCATCAACCACTCCTTAGGAACCCATATAGGGTTGCTATGAGTCAGAACTTACTTGACTACACATAACAATAGCAACAACAGATTAGTAAGTAAGCACAAAATATTTCTTGATTATCTTGTTTATTGGGTAATATAACAGTGATTGAGGGGATTAAATGAACAAATAGGCAAAAACTATTAGTAGATATATAGGTATATGTTCATGTAATATATTTTAGAGTATAAGCCTCCTGATAACTGTAGCTATATATTCTAATAGTGCCAAGCCACTTGCCATGGAGTGGGTACTGAGTCATGGTGAGTCCATGTCTCTGTAGAACTGGTCTCAATGGGGGTTTTCGATGGCTGACATTTTACAAGTACATAACCAGTTATTTCGTTTGAGGCACCTCTGGGCAACTTAAAACTTCCACACATTAAATTAGCAGCCCAGTATGTCACCCATTTACAATTTCCAGGGAGTACTCCAATAATGTTGTTGTTGTTAAGTGCCACTGAGTTGGTTTTGACTCATAATGATCCGTATGCAGGGGTGAGGAATGTCTGGCCCACAGACTGTATAAGGCCCACAAAATAATTTGCTCTGGCTCTGCCAAGGCAACCTTAGTTCCAGCCATCACATTTGTTGATATTGTTATGAAGTGCCGTAGAGTCGGTTCCGACCCATAGCGACCCTGTATAGGATTTTCAAGGAGCATCTGCTGTGCTTGAACCACCGACCTTGAAGTTCAAACTGCTTTGCAGTCTGGTGGACTCACAGCACCACATCAGGACATCACATTGTTGTTGTTGTTGTTGTTATGTGTTGTCAAGTCGTTTCCGACTCATAGCAACCCTGTACAGGGTTTCTAAGGCTGTAAATCTTTATGGGAGCAGAAAGTCTCATCTTTCTCCTGCAGAACAGCTGGTAGTTTCAAACTGCTGACCTTAAGGTTCACAGCCCGATTTGTAACCACTATGCTACCAGAGCTCCTTAGGAAATCACATTGTTGTTGTTGTTAAGTGCCGTCGAGTCGGTTCTGACCCATAGCGACCCTGTACAGGAAATCACATTAGGGGTTAGTTAATTAAATGTTTGACCAAATATAGCAGGCTAATTTTTAAATTGACAATTTTTTATGACCCATGAATGATGTTATAAATTTTGGCAGAAAAAACATTCCCCACTCCTGCTGTATGGGGTTTCCAAGGAGTAGCTGGTGGATTCAGATAGTTAACAGTCCAGTGTGAATCCTACCATGACACACCAGGACCCTAATACTGTTATTCACCACTTAATCTCAACACGTGTGATAGAAAAGTTTGGAGACAGTAAATATGCATTGAATGAATAACCACATATGGTTTGCAGAAATGTTGAAAACAAGACTCAATGCCATTAAGTATACAGAAGAGAATTTACAAAGACTACACATTTATTGTTATGTTTCATCACATTGGTGTAGGGTTTCTAATGCTTTAAATCTTCACAGGAGGAGAAAACCTCATCTTTCTCCTGAAGAGTGGTTGGCAAGCACACACAAGGCTAAAGATAAATGCATAAATATATAAATACATATAATAACATTACAAAAATAGGTATACTAGAGCATATAATTGTGTTCATGAGTAACCTGTACATATACCAAGAGGCAGTGATTCAAACAGGACAAAGGCATACTGAATGGTTTAATATCGGGAAAGGTGTGCACCAAGATTGTATCCTTTCACCATACGTCTGATAAACTGGACATTATGAAGAACAACATGACATTAGGATTGGAGGATGTCTCATTAATCACCTGTGATATGCATATGGAACAGCATTGCTTTCTAGAAGTGAAGAGGATTTGAAATACTGATGAAGATCAAATACTTCAGGGTTCAGTATGGATTGTATCTCAGTCTAAAGAAAAAGAAAATCCTCAAACTGGATCAAGAAATAGCATCATGATAAGCAGAGAAAATATTTAATTTGTTAAAAACTTAATTTTGCGCCAATCCACAAGCTATGCTTATGTAATCAATACAAAAAAAAAAAAAAAATGAAAGGATGAATTGTATTAGGCAAGTCTGCTACAAAAGACATCTTTAAGTGTTAGAACACAAAGATGACACTTTGAGAACTAAGGTGATCTTGATCCAAGTCATGGTACTCTCAATCACTTTATATGCATGTTAAAGTTAGAAAATTGTTAATAAGAATTAATGTAAAAGAATTAATGCATTTTAATTACGTTGTTGGTAGGTGCTGTCCAGTCAGTTCCAACTTATTGTGACCCTATGCATAACAGAATGAAACAGCACCCTGTCAAACAATATGCTTACAATTTTTGTTAAATTTGAGCCCATTGTTGCTGCCACTGTTTCAATACATCTTGCTGGGGTGTTGGTAAAGAATAATGAAAGTACCATGGACTTTCAGAAGAACAAACACCTGTCTTGCATGAAGTACAACCAAAATGCTCCTTAGAAATGATGATGGTGAGAATTTGTCTTTCATTCTTTGGGCATGTTTCCAGGAAGAACCAATCACTAGAGAAGGGTATCATGCTTGATAAAATGAAGGAGGAATAAAAAAGAGGAAGACCCTCAACAAGATAGATTGACATAGTGGCAGAAACAATGGGATCAAACAATTTTGAGGGTGGCTCAGGACCAGACTGTTATGCATAGGTTCACTATGAGTCAGGATCATCTTGATGACACCTGACAGCAACAACAACCATGTTATTAAGTGCTGAAGTAGGTTTTTAATGTTCATAGTGCATGGAAAGGAAGTTAAGGTAATATGGCTGCAAAAGAAAGTTGTCTTTGGATTCACAACATCATTGAGTCTTAACATTACTAGACCCAATAACTCTTATAACTTGTATTTTTGACTCTTTTTTAGTTTGCTAAGATGGAATGCATATATAATATAACCTATTTGCAGGAGTCCTGGTGTGGCGCTGTGGGCTAATGCATCAGACTGCAAAGTCATTTGAACTGCAAGGTCAGTGGTTCAAGCTCACCAGCTGCTCCTTGGAAACCCTATACAAGGTAGCTATGGGTTGGAATTGACTCAATGGCACTTAATAACAACATAACCTATTTTCACACACCATTTTAAAACTTGAATGCCCCATTTGCAACGGAAAGTAGAAGTAAAATTAATTTATAAAAATATAATATGCAACAACAAGAAGCAGTTGTTCGAACAGAACATGGGAACACTGAATGTTTTAAAATTGGGAAAGGTGTGCGCAAGGTTGTGTTCTTTCACCATGCTTATTCAACCTGTATGCTGAGCAAATAATACGAGAAGCTGGGTTCTATGAAGAAAAACGTGGC
>NW_006408569.1:11211299-11227100 GCF_000296735.1 Chrysochloris asiatica | reverse complement strand
CTCCAACACCACAACTCAAACTCATCAATCATTTTATGGTCTTCCATATTCACTGTTTAACTTTCATATGAGACTTTTGAAAATAGTGGCTTGGGTCAGAGGCACACTGAAGGCTTTGATCTTCATTAGTATGTATTCAAAATCCTCTTCATTTTCAGCAAGCAAGATTGCATCATATGCTTATCGCAGGTTGTTAATGGTCTTCCTCCAATTCTGCTGCCATGTTCTTCTTCATATAAACCATCTTTTCAGATTATTTACTCAGCATATAGACTGAATAACTATGGTGAAAGAATATAACCCTGGCACACACCTTTCCTGATTTTAAACCATTTAGTATCCCTTTGTTCTGTTTGGATGACTGTCTCTTGGTGTATGTACAGGTTCCTAATGACTGCAGTTAAGTGTTCTGGAATACTCTTTAGTGGCAATGTTATCCATAGTTTGTCATTATCCACACATTCAAAGCCCTTGCATAGTCAATAAAGCACAAGCAAACATCTTTCTGATATTCTCTGCTTTCAGCCAACATCCATCTGACTTCATGCAATGATATCCCTAATGACACCTCTTCTTCTGCACTTGGCTTGAATTTCTGGCAGTTCCCTGTTGATGTTCTGTTGATGTTATGAATTATCTTCGTAAACATTTTACTTGCATTTGATATTAATGATATTGTTTGATGATTTCTGCATTCTGTTGGGTCACCTGTCTATGGAATGGGCACAAATATAGATCTTTTCCAATTAGTTTGCCAGGTAGCTGTTTTCCAAATTTCTGTGCAAACAAAAGTGCTGCATCAATTTGTTGATGCTGCATTTTCTGTTGCTGCATAAATTTCTGGTGCTGCATCAATTGTTTTGAATGATTTGAATTTGTATTCAGTCAATTCCTGAAGCCTTGTTTCCCCCCAATACCTTCAATATTGCTTGGACTTCTTCTTTCAGTACCATTGTTTCTTGATCATATTTGTCTCTTGAGGCAGTTAAACATTGACTATTTCTTTCTGGTACAATGACTGTATTTCTTCCATCTTCTTTTTATGCTTTCTCTCAAGCAATATTTTGCCAAGACAATCTTTCAATATTTCAAGTCGAGGCATGAATTTATTTTTCAGTTCTTTCATCTTGAGAAATGCAGAGTGTGCCCTTCTTTTTTGGTTTTCTAACTCCAGATCTCTGCACATTTCTTTAAAACACTAGGTTTTTTTATTTACTCATTTCTTCCATGTACTTTAGCATATCTACACTGCAGAGCAAATTTCAAGGTTTCTTCTGTCACAAATTTTTTTTTTTTTCCTATCTTTTAAATGATATTTTGGTTCTGCCTGTATGGTATTTTTTTTTTTTTTTCAATGTTTTATTGTGAATTATGTGATCGTTTACATGGGAGAACATTAGCTTCACATTCATCCTATCATATATCATTTCATTGCCATGGTTACAATCCCCTCCATGCATCATCAGCCAACCAAAGGGTATATATACATGGCTAGCCTGTCCCCCAGACATCAGCACACAACCCCCCTCTCTCTCTGTGTGTCTAAAGTCCCCAGCCGCTCCATCTCTGCACATCATTTTCTCTGTCTCCATCTTTGGCGTCACTGCTTCTCTGGGTAGGGTCCCGCTGTCCACTCTTCTTCCTTGATGGTCCCAGGGACCTCCGTTCCTAGACTGCAAAGTTAATCACTCCCCTCCTTGCTACAAAACATCTACTGTTACATTTCCAACCCTTACAGTCAGTCCTGATAACAATTCACTATTGTACCACAAGAGACCTATCAGCATTTCCTTTTATCAGCTCCACCTAGACAGATTGTATACTACTCAGTGGAGATTCTACCTTCCTCCATGCTCTCTGGATCTAAGTTCCCTCTTGAAAGCTTGTAAGCCAGTCACTTCTTTCCTTTGTAGCCCTCTCATTTTGGGTAGACAATTTCCATGTTACCCATCCCAATCTACTTTGTGTATGAAGGGGTTGGCCAATATCCTTGCTATAAACATTTGTTCCCTCTTTTGAGCTACTGCATCCATAGGTGTAGGTCAAGTTCATCAAATTGTATCAGATTACTTTTTCCCCCCCGCTTCTTTCTTCTTCTACCTGAGCTCTGATCATTTACTCATTGAAGCCAAGTCAAGTGGGTATTATCTGCAAGTGTGTGTGTGGGGTGTTCTTATGCATATGTCCTCTCTTCTTATCAGCTGGACGCTTCAGTCTCCACTCTAGTCCTCTATAGCTATGTTACTGACTCTGGGCCCAAGAGTCCCCAGGTCTTGCCACACTGCTGGCCAACCAGGTCTCCACCCAGATTCACGTGAGTCTATTGAATGTTGTAGGGCTTAGCTCACAGCTTCATTGCTGTTTTTCCATCACTTCCCCTTATTGGTGACGAATGTGGTCACTAATCAGAGCGTTTGTTCCCATTGAGTCTTAGTCTTGGAAAGGGGTTTGCTCTGAGGGGACCCGAACACTTGCCTTGATGTCTCCTGGGCAAGCAACATGCTTGTTCTTGTAGTAATCAGTAATCAGTAGTAATCAGTCGGACTATATTGTTTTGTATTTTTCCTGTCAGTCTTTCTTTCAAAAAGTATCTTCTGTTCTTCTACCCACTCCTGGCTGGTCTACTTGTCCTTTCCAGTGGAAATTTCCCACCTCTGAAGATTCTGGATGCTGTTCAGGATTCCACCTATGGTCTTATGTTATGAACAGGCTCCACAGGTAGCTTCCTTCACTGGGCACATTGTAGCCCCATTTTAGGTATTCTAATCAGTTATAGGCAGAAGATGGACTTACAAGCTTTCTATAGTGATATTTCTGGCTATTCCTTTCTCTCCCCCTCAAGTATCTATTTTATAATGGTATGCCAGGGACACCAAGATTCAAAAGAGGGACAAGAATTTAACATTATTTCCCCCCTTTCCCCATTCCAACCATGTCTCAATCCCTGTTTCCCAGAGCCCTGTTGTTCCAAGGTTGTGTATATATCATTATTTACCTCTGTCCCACTTAGCCCATGCAAACCTGCTTAATTGTTCTCCCATCTACTTTGTTCTTCCACTCCCCTCTTCTTGCATATTGCTCTCCTTTCTAGCACCCAAACTATCCTGTGTCTGTTCCCTGCCCTGTGCTCCACCTTCCCCTCCCTCCCCCTACCCCACCCCCTACATCCCAGTGGAAGTTTCCCATGATTTATATGGTGGATAACATTGATTATTTTTCTAATGTTGAACCATCCTTGCATCCCTGATATGAATCCCACTTGATCATGATGTGTTTTTGATGTGTTTCTGGATTCTGTTAGCTAGGATTTTGTTGAGAATTTTTGCATCTATGTTCATGAGAGATATTGGTCTATAGTTTTCTTACTTAGGTAAGTCCTTTCCTGTTTTTTTGTATGAGAGTTATGCTTGATTCATAAAGTGTATTATGAAGTTTGCCATCCTCCTCTATCTTCTGGAATAATTTGAGTAGAACTGGTGACAGCTCTTCCCTGAACATTTGGTAGAACTCACCTGTGAAGCCATCTGGGTCTGGACTTTTTTGGTTGGGAGATTTTTTATGACATGATCAATTTCTTCTTTTGTTATGGGTCTGTTCCAGTTTTCTACTTCACTGTGTGTAAGTTTAGGTAGGTCATGTTTATCTAAAAATGTATCCATCTCTTCTAATTTTTCAAATTTGTTGGAGTACAATTCTTCATAGTATTCTGTTATTATCCTTTTGATTTCCTTTGTTTCCATTGTGACATTGCCCTTGTGGTTTCGAATGCATGTTATTTTTGTCTTCTCCCTCTTTTCTTTTATTAGCTTTGCCAATGGTTTGTCAATTTTGTTAATCCTTTCAAAGAACCAGCTTCTTGTCTTGTTGATACTTTTCAATAACCTCACATACATGTGAAAGCTGGACAATAAATAAGGAAGACCATAGAAGAATTGATGCTTTTGAGTTATAGTGTTAGAGGAGAATATTGCAAGTGCCATGGGCTGCCAAAAGAACAAACAGATACATGTTGGAAGAAGTGCAGTCAGAATGCTCCTTGGAGGCCAGGATGGCCAAACTTCATCTCTCATACTTCAGACATATTTTCAGGTGGGACCAGTCACTGGAGAAGGATATCATATTTGGTAGGGCGGAGCATCAGAGTAAAAGGGGAAGACCCCTAATGAGATGGATTGCCTGGTGGCAGCGTCGATGGACTTAAGTGTGGCAACAATAGTGAGGTTGGCCAAGGATTGGGCAGTGTTTAGTTCTATTGTGCATAGGGTTGCTATGAGTTGGTACCGACCTGATGGCACCTAATAACAACAACAAATGAGAGCAATGTATTTACAAAATAACATCCTTAAACCTATTTTTAGATAAACGAAAGGTAGATGGAACCTAAGTTTCTTGGAATGCAATTTTACTTTAAAATAATTTAATACAAATAAATATCCTATTCCCTTCACAATAATAAAATCAATTTAATTTTTTACAGTTTAAGAAAAACTTAATTTACCTTTAAAGACATTATGTTGAACCCTATGAAATAAAAAATTTTATAGATAAAAAATCAAGAAATAAGTGCATGAATTGTTAAAACACCTTTTACTAATGCTTTTTTGTTGTTGTTGTTTATAAACTATTGTTGCATTTAGTGGTAAGATTAGTATATAGGTCGTGTACTAGCTATTACATGATCAATGTCATTTGAGAAGGAAATTTTTCCATAGAATAGTTTTAAGGATTTTAAATATTAATCATCTCTGTGCATCAAATGTCACTAATCAAAAAGTCCTTTATGATTCTTGTATGTCTTACAAACATTATGTAATGAACACTATAGCGTAAAGACTTATGCAGGATAGATTCATCAACTTACAATGATTTTTTTCTTACTATATTTTATTACATAGTTCATTTTTTAATGATTGAAGATCTAATGAATTTCTCTGAAAGCCTGATCATTGCTCAAGAGATTAGAATAAATGATTTCATGAAGATTTCTTTCCATCATGCTATAACTAATAAACTCTCATAGACCTGGGAAATGAATTTTCCTCCAATATTGTATCTTGCCATGTTTTACATTTATCTGTGTGGTCCTAGTTTAAAAATTGAGGCCTTTTCTTTTGATTTAAATTTTTTAAAACTACAGTATTTCAGTTTTCAAATGTTTCCTGTTTCTCTGAGAAATATGGTTACCAAATTTATCAGCATGCTTCTTTTTTAAATGAATCATTTGATCTTAATGCATCATTATTTACAAAAAATCTGTAACAGTTATAATGGATACTTCTTGTCTTGGTGATGCTATTTCAAATATTTAAATATTTTAACTTTTTCACTAACACTTGATATTTAAAATAAGGATTGATAAATCCTTCTTGAATATATGTGTCATTGTGACAGTGATAACTACAAATGCAGATTGATACAAGTAAGCTATAGAAGCCATTAATAAATCTCATATCACATTGCAACAGTTACTTGATTTTCCAAAACAATAAATAATTGCTGGTAAAATTCCATATAAAACAAGAAGGTAAGTTTTCCACCTCAATTTATTTCATAGTTGCTTTCATTGAAATCTGTGTCTATTAAAGCTTTACAAAATTTATATTAACTTTTTGAGTCTGATGGAGTTAATTTTCACATTGACATAGGTCTTAATGAATGTTTTATGGACATGAAGATGTGGTGGGGCATTGGAATGTCATGCTGAGTAATTTTTCAATGTTTAGCATTGTACCTATCTTTGTTTGATATCTAGCATCCCTAGGCTCTAACTAAATGCCAGAAGTGTCCATAATCTTTGTGATAGTAAAAACATTCATTACTATTTCCAAAAGACTCAATAAAGCTGGCACTGCCTTTGTTGATATCCATGCTGCACTTGCTGCACGTCATAAGATTTTGTGAACTGTTTTATTGAGGACATCCATTATTTGAATATATTATCATCACCTCTTTTTTTCTTGGTTAAAAAATGTCACTGTTAGAAAATCAATTTGGAATATCTAATGGCATTTGCAAAGGATTTTCCTCTGGAAAATGTGTCATGTTATTTAAGCCATATAAATTATTTGGGTGCCTCTTTCATCTAATAAGATCCCTGGTGGTGCAATGATTAATAGTTCAGCTTCTAAATGAGAGGTTGTTGGTTCAAACCTACCATCAACTCTATGAAAGAAATACCTGGTGGTCTGCTCCCATAAATATTGTTTTTATTGCATACCTTTGAGTTGATTTTTGACTCATATTGACTCTGTATAGGATTTCTGAGGAGCAGTTGATGGATTTGAACCACTGACCTTGGGGTTAGCAGTCCAGTGTTTATTTTACAGTGCCACATCAGGACCTACCTATAAAGATTGTTCTGTTGTTACGTGCCATCAAGGCAGCTGCAATTAGTAGTGGCCCATTGTGGCTGCCACTGTGCCAATCCATCTCAGGGAGGCTCTTCCTCTTTTTCACTGACCCTCCACTTTACCAAACATAGCATCCATCCTAATAACATGTCCAAAGTATGAGAGACAAATCTTGCCATCCTGGCTTCTAAGGAACATTCTGGGGATACTTCTTCCAAGACAGATTTGTTTGTTCTTCTGAAAGTCCATGGTATTTTCAATATTCTTCACCACTATAATGCAAATGCATCAATTCTCCTATGATTTTCGTTATTCCTTGTTCAACTTTCACATGAATATAAGGCTGCTGAAAATACCGTGGCTTAGGTCAGTCTAACCTTGGACTTCTGGTGTTGTGCTCTGGATAAACACTGGACTGTAAATCACAAGGTTGGCAGTTCAAACCCACCAGTTGCCATCTCAGAAACCCTATACAGGGTTGCTGTGAGTTGGAACCAACTAAAAAAAGGCACTTCACAACAATAAGATCAGGCTCACATTATTCCTCAAACTGATATATGTGCTCTTTAACACTCTAAAGAGGTCCTTCGGAGATTTGTCTCAAGTAATATGTTCTTAGATTTTTTAACTGCTGCTTCCATGAGTTTTCATTGTGAATCCAAGCAAAATTAAGTCTTTGACAACTTCAATCTTTTCTCCATTTATTGTGATGTTATTTATTGGTCCAGATGTGAGGATCTTTTTTTAAATGTTTTATTGGGAATTGAGTGAAGGTTTACAGACAAGATCATTAGGTTTGCATTCAACAAATTGAATACTTTGTTTCATGTTAATGATTACAATCCCCTACCTGCAACAACAGTCATTCTACTTCCTGTGGCTCCCCATTTACATCTTATATTTCACAAATGAACAAAGCAAAAATATTTGATGCTCACATACAAAAAAAATATATATATATATTCATTGAAACACCCTAAAGACACCCTCCTGCCCACTGGCACACAGCCTTATTAAGTCCATAGGTCTAGGGCCCAAAGCTGCTCTGTATCTCCATGCCACCACCTCTGCCAACATCTCTGCTGCCGCCACTTTTCTGGGTGGACATCTCATGTTCCACTCATATTCTTCCTTCTTGATCATGCCAATATCATCTGTTTCTGAAATGAAAGATTAACTACTCCCTCCCTTTCAGTTATATATCCACCACAATTACTGTTTTGACAATCACAATTAATCCTGTTGACAATTGTTCACAATTAAATCATAAAATCTTATCACTACCATTCCCTATCCTCTTTCACCAGATCCATCTGGATAAGAGGAAAACTATTCAGTGGAGAGTCTACCTTACACTTGTCATTGTGAAACCAATCATACCCATGAAAGCTTTAAGCCAGCCACTTCATGCCTTTATAGCCCCACTCCTGGTTGTGAGGATTTTTGTTTTCTTTACATTAAGATGCAATCCATACTTAAGGCTTCACTATTATTAAATTATTAAATCCTTTTCATTTCCAACAAGCAAAATTGCATCATCTCTATATTACAGGTGGTTAATGAGATTTCCTCCAAACCTGATACCATGTTCTTCATCATATAATACAGCTTTTTGATTATTTTAAATTCTATGGTGCAGTTGTACTTTGTCACACAGGGTCAATATGAGTTGCAATTGATTTGGCCAACACAACATTGAAAAATTAATGCAATATTTTGAACTAGGTACTGAGAAACCCAAATGACACAGAATGTTAAAAAGTTCTGAAAACTATTTGAAATGTTTTTAACATGTGTAGCTAAGCTGGTGGAAATGTAAGGGAGACATTTCAAGACCAGTGAGTTTTAACTGAGAAGTAAGATAGTGTTTGCCCTGGAAGCCAGAATTTGTGCTTTTACAAGCTCTTTGAAGACAAAAGAAGACAAATACTGGAATTTTTGAAAGATGGTAGAAATTTTAAACTGGAGATCTTTCCTATCAGGCCAATACCTCCTCATAAAGCAGAGCTTCTCAGTGGCAACATTATCAAGCCAAACCTGAGACATCAATCTCACAAGAGACCCAAAGGATCCATTGGACAGTAAAAGACCAGATAAAGTTTGAAATTGCCTTAACTTTGAATGTACCCCTCTGCCTATACTCAGATTCATTGATAGAAGATGAGAGTTGTACTGGTTGAAAGTGGTCAAGCACAACTTCTATAGAATTATAGGCTGAGCATCAAATTATGCTATCCAATAATCTTGAGAAGGAGTTGAACAAAAATAGCTTTAACTCCCCTGTGAGTTCAGATAATATAATGAATTATCCCCCTTCTTATATAAAAAAATACCAGAAAATGGAATTAACATCTCCTTAGCTAAATCTGCCTCTGGGTTGTATTAACAATATATTTTAAAAAAATATTGACTATGTTTAAGAAGAGATGACATAAACTTAATCTGATGTGAAAATAGAACTTCATAAAAGGCAGACATAAATTTTTAAATATTACACGAAATAACAAATAATCATGAAAATAAGAAAGTCTTAAAATGTTATCCCAGAAATCAGAAATATATAAAAATGGTTAGTACATGGGTGACATCACTAAATAACATATAATTTATGACATTGATGAATAAATAGTGATAGGTATGTTTAAAAATTATCAAAGTTACCATGAATATCAATAAAAGTAGAATGCATACATTCCAGAAGATAAAGGAGCGGAGTATAAAATAAATATTTTCTATTTTAAAAACTAACAGATGTGGGATTCTAGAACTTGCCCAGTGAAATTGGTCTCTTTCAGAGCCTTTGCAGTGTATAGTACCTTAGGTGAAATCCTGAGCCTCATCCATAACCTTCTGAGTTGGGATATTCCCACTAGAAAGGACAAGCAGAGTAGCCTGGAACAGCTAGAGTGACAGAAGATGCATATTCAAGGAAATATTCAAAACAAAAATGGCAGTATGATTGGCTACTACAAGAATAAGCAAGATGTTCGCTGTAAAGCCATCAAGGCAAGCAATCAAATCCCTTAAGGACAACCCCCCTCCCCCAAGACTGAAAGTCAAAGGGAACACATAAGCAGACATGCAAGCTTGCTGGCAACCACATTGGTCTACTGGTGAGTGAAAGAGGGGAAAAGGCAGCAATGAAGAAATGGGCTGAGTTCCACTAAGTTCCATAGACTCCCACTGACCAGGAGATGAGAGATAGAAAAGGAAGGGCTGGTTGGTGAGACCTGGTGGTGAAACCTGGTGACACCTGAGCCCATGGACAAGGACATAGCCATGGACAGTTAGAGCTAAGAGTGAAGCATCCAGCTGATATGAAGTGAGGGAGATGCAAAAGAACATGCAAAACTTACAGATAGTACTAATTTGACCTGGTCTCAATGGCTTGATAATCAGAACTCAACTAGAGAATGATGAAATAATAATAATAATAATAATAATAATAATAATAATAATAATAATTTTGATAAAGGAAATGAGGGTAAATTGCTACAATTTGATGAACCTGGTCTATACTCATGGATGTAGTAGCTCAAAATACAGACAGCAAAGGAGTCTTCACATCAAGTATCGATGCTATCCCCTCTGTATACAGGGTAGATAGGAATGGGCAACTTAGACATTGGCTACCTAAAATGAGGGGGCGATAAAGGCACAAAGTGACTGGCTTACAAGTTTTCAAGAGGAAGTTTAGTTTAAGAGTGTGTGGAGGAAGATAGAGTCCCCACAGTATCGTTTTCATCTTGTCTAGATAAGTCTGATAAAAAGATATGGGGATAAGATTGTTATGCTTCAATAGTGAGTAGTTGTTATTATGATTAATTGTGGCTTTGACAATTATAAAGGTAGAAGTTTTGTAAAAAAAAATGGGGGAGTAGTTAATCTTATAGTCCAGAAACAGAGGACCCTAGGACTATCAAAGGAGAAGAGCACCAGCGGAATGTGAGACCTTATCCAGAGAAGCAGCGACGCCAGAGATGGAGGCAGAGATGGGGACATGGAAGAGAGGGACTGAGAGCTGGTGGCCAGAAGGCAGGCCCTTTGGTAGTTTAAATTATTATATATGCCTGAATATTTTTTTAAGTGCTAAAATAAATAGAGAAATACTGCTAACTGATGTAGTACATGGAGGGGATCATAAGCATTGTAATGAAACAAGTATTGATTTGTTGAATGTAAAACTGACGATCTGTCCTGTAAACTTTCTCTCAATCCACAATAAAAACTAAAAAACAAACAAAACAAAAAACTAACAGATGTCAGAGAAAATATATGAAAAGGTGATAAAATAAGAATAAACTTATCAGTTACTAAAGTAAGTTTAAGGATAATGGACACTTAAACTGTTTGTTACTGTTAGCATGGAAGACGTCTCCATTCTATATTAGCTAAAAACAAACAAAAATTACAAATTGGCTATAATTTATACTATCTAGCAACCTAACAAATGATACACGTATTTTGTTTTTCACTGGGCAATATGAGTAAAATTAAATTTGTCTTCTATCTTATTTCTCACCCCACCCCCACCCCTTGAATGAGTTCTTCCATGTTTGAAGAAAGGTCTTGCACTATTGGTTATAGTTTTGGGGATATATACACTTATTTGGGGGGTTAAAGAAATGGTTTTACCTATTTCGTAAGTTTTACACTTTCAGATATTAGTTTCATAGCACTTGAAGTTCTTATCAGAAATTTGCTTTCAAGTTTTGAAGTCTATATTCATACTGCTTTTGAGTGTTTTATTGTCAGTGTTGTGCTCTGTTTTTCTTTTCAGTGTGTGTTTTCCTATTTTTTCCCACTATATACATATATATATATACGTACATACACACACACACACATACACACACACACACGTGTGTGTGTGTGAAGGGACTTTAAAAAGTTCCTGGAAAAAAATCCAATAATTTAATTTAGTTTTTCCACAAACTTTTTGAAACTCCCTTGTATATGTACATTTTTAAATTTGTATATATGTGTGCACATATATATAAATAAAATACCTCCAGCCCAATCCAGGATATTGCCCTGTCACTCATAAAACTACTATGTAACTATGTTCTGTCACCAAAAGTAACAACAAATACTAAATGTAATGAAAAATTAGAGCAAAGAGCCATTCACCTGCAGTCTTTATGTACTTTGAAGCAAACATTAAAACATCATATGGAGTAGTTTACATGGTGATTGTTCACCTACAGTAATGTGGACTTTTAACTGTGTCCCCTTTTCAAGTGAAACAGTAAATATATTCATCTACAAAAAAAAAAAAAAATCACCTTAATAAAAGAAAAGGATTCCTAGATAGGATTTTGTGTTAAATTCATCTTCATGATGTTTATAAGATACATTTTTAAAAGTAAATGGTACAGGAAAGACAAAAGTACGTTTTAGAAACAGATATGTCAGCCAAATATGTTCATTAAGGTAGGTAATTTCAAACTATTAAAATGAAAAAAATAGAATGCAAGGTGAATATATAAATCAGGACAATGAATACATTTCAAAGTGTTTGAGAAAAGACACAATCCACAATGAAGATAATATAGTCATAAATTATCATTATCCAAATAACATCAAAATATAAAAATCAGAACCTCTTTTGAAATACAACTCAGCTGGGACAGATTCAAAGGAGTAGTGAAATAAGAGAGGAGCTTTCAAATCTGGAGGCAAGTACCAGTTCTTCAGGAAAAGAAGCAGTAAAAAGGACACTTTCTTCTATTTTGCTTCATAAGTAATACAAAACATTAAAAAAAAAAATTCTAAACTGAGTACAAAGCAAAATTACAAGGAACAAATAACAGAAAAAATATTTTATTATTTATCATAAGAATACAGGTTTTGGAAGTAGCAACAGGAATATGTATTTAGAAAACTTCAAAGGGGATTACCCAGCTGAGAGAAATATCTAGTAGAGGAAGCTCCATCTAAGTGACAGGATATGTAAACCTAATTCTATATCAAACTGTGTGTCACAGTAGTAAAGCAGACTGACTTCTGATGATGGAAATACATTAAAAAAAAAGGTGCTTTTGTTAAAAGAAATGCAAGTAGATAAATATTAATTTAAAATATATCTTATTTTAGAAAATGTTGATATTTCCATTAGGATTTTTTTTTGTAGTTAAGTGCTTTCGAGTTGGTTCTGACTCATAATGACCCTATACACAACATAATGAAACAATGCCTGGTTCTGCATCATCCTGACAATTGTTAACATTTGAGCCCAATGCTGCTATCACTGTGGCAATCCATTTCCTTGGAGGTCTTTCATTTATTTTCCCACCGTTTATTTTACCAAGCATGATGTCCTTCTCCAGATACTGGTGGTGGTGGTGGTTATGTGCCGGGGAGTCGGTTCCGACTCATAGCAACCCTGTACAGGGTTTCTGAGGCTGTAAACCTTTACGGGAGCAGAACACCTCATCTTTCTTCCGAGGAACAGCTGGTAGTTTTGAACTGCTGACCTTGCGGTTCGCAGCTCTATTCATAACCACTAAACTACCAGAGCTCCAAGTACTGGTCCCTCCAAATAACATGCACAAAATAATGAGAGACAAAGTTTCGCCATCCTGGCTTTAAGGCGCATTCTGGCGGTACTTCTTCCAACACAGATGTGTTTGTTCTTCTGACAGTTCATGATACTTTTAATATACTTCTGTAACTCCATAATTCAAATGTGTTAATTCCTCTTGGGTCTTTCTTATTCTTTGTCCAAATTTTATATGCATATGAGGTGATTGAATATACCATGGTATGGGTCACATGACCTTAGTTCTCAAACCGAGATCTTTGCTCTTGAACACTTTTACAGGGACTTTTATTTACTTATTTATTTTTAAGTTTTTGTTGTGAGTTGAATGATAGTTTACATGGGACATCAGCTTTCACTCATCCTATCCTGTTTCGTTTCATTGAAATGACTACAATCCCCTCCATGCATCATCATTCAACAGCATTTGCTTCCATTCCGTCTGTTTTTTGTTTTTTGGATGTACACCAAAGTACTCAGGAATATATAATCGTTTAAACAACCAAAGGGCATACCCTGCAAGGCTGCCTCTGGCCGCCAGCACACATTCCCTTTCCCTCCATGAGTCTAGAGTCCCCAGACGATCCATCTCTCCATGTTATCATCTCTGCCTCCATCTCTGGCATCTCTGCTTTTCTGGAGAGGGAACCACACTCCGCTTTTCTCCCTTGATGGTCCCAGGGTCCTCCGTTCCTGGACTGCAAGATCAACCACTTCCCTCCTTTTGTTACAAAACATTTACCTTTATATTTGCAGCAATTTTGTAGTAAATCTACCTAACACAATATATCGTTTGATTTCTAGACTACTGCTTCCATAAGTGTTGGTTGTGAATCGGAGCAAAAATGAAGTCTTTGACAGCTTCAATCAAGAACATTTTTCATAATGTTATTTATTGGTCCTTTATGAGGTTCTTTCTTTTCTTTATGTTGAAGTGCAATCCCTCCTGAAGGCTGAATTATTTGATCTTCATCAGTAAGTTTTACAAGTCTTCTTCATTTCCAGCCATCATCTGCATATTGCATGTTCTTGTTCATGTAATCTAGTTTCTCAGATTATTTGCTCAGCATACAGATGGAAAAAGTCTGATGAAAGAACACAGGTCTGGAAAACACCCTTCTGGATTTTAAACCACTCACTGTTATCTTGCTCTGTTCTAACAACTGCCTCTTTGTTCTATGGACACTTTCCTCATGAGAACAATAAAGTGTTCTGTAATATTCATTATTTGTAATGTTATACATAATTTGCTATGGTCCACAAAGTTGAAAGCCTTTGCAAAATCAATCAAGCACAAGTAAACTTCTTTCTGATAGTCTCTGATTTCAGCCAAGATCCATGTCCTGTTCTGTATCCAGCTTGAATTTTTGACAGTTCCCTGTCAATGTAGTGTTGCAATTGTTTTTTAATTATCTTTAGCAAAATTTTACTTGCATGTGAAATTGTTATATGATATTCACATATCATAGGGTCAACTTTCTTTGAAATTGGCAAAAAATATCTATCTCTTACAATCAGTTGGACAGTTAGCTCTCTTCCAAATGTTATGTGATAGATGAGTAAGCACTTTTAGCGTTTTGTCAGTTTGTTGAAAGAATAAAATTTGTATGCTATCATTTCCTGGAGCTTGCTTTTTGCCAATACTTTCAATGAAGCTTATAATTCTTCTTACAGTATCATTGGTTATTATTCATATGGTGCCTCTTGAAATGGATGTACATCGATCATCTATTTTTGATACAATCACTCTGTGCATTCTTTCCATCTACTTTTGATGCTTTCTGCGCCATTCAATATTTTGCCCATAGAATCCTTCAATACCACAAGTCAAGGCTTGAATTTTTTCTTCAGTTCTATCAGCTTGAGAAATGCTGAGTGTGTGCTTCCCTTTTGGCTTTCTAACTCCAGGTCTTTGCACATTTCATTATAATACTAGACTTTGTTTTCTTCAGCTATCCTTTAGAATTTACTGTTCAGCTCTTTTACTTCCTCATTTCTTTCATTTGCTTTAGCATCTCCACACTACAGAGCAAATGCCCGAGTATCTTCTGACATCCATTTTGGTCTTTTCTTTCTTTCTTGTCTTCTTAATGAACTTTTGCTTTCTTTCAATAGGATAATCTTGATGTTATTCAACAATTCTTTGGTCATTAGTGGCTTACTCATGAAATCTGCTCTTGAGATGCTCTCTAAATTCTGGTTGTATATGCTTAAATTCATATTTTGTCTCTTGTGGACTTACTTTAATTTTCAGCTTCATCCTGAATTTACATATGAGCAACTGATAGTCTGTTCCACCATCTGCCTCTGGCCTTGTTTTTTCTTATGATATGGAGCTTTCCCAACATTTCTTTCCACAGATGTAGTCAATTTTATTTCTGTGTATTCCATCTGGTGACGTTTATGTTGTTTAAAAAAGGTATTTTGCAATGAAAATGTCATTGGTCTTGCAAAATTCTTTCATTCAACCTCCAGCATAATTTCTACTACCAAGTCCATATATTCCAAATACTGATACTTCTTCCTCTTTATTTAAAACATTTGCACTCCAATCTCCAGTAATTATAAACATCTTTTGATTACATGTTTATACAATTTCAGATTGAAGAAATTGGCAGAATTCATCAATTTCATCTTCATTGACTTTTGTGGTTGGTTCATAAATTTCAATAATAGTTGTATTCACTGGTCTTCCTTCTAGATGTATGGATATTATCCTATCACTCACAGTGTTATACTTGAAGAAATATCTTGAAATGTTCTTTTTGATAATGAATGTGATGCCATTCCTCTTCAATTTTTCATTCATGTCATAGTAAACTATGGGTTTTTCTAATTCAAAATGTCCAATACCAGTTCATTTTAACTCACGGAACATGGAATGTATGAAGTATGAAATTGGGAAAACTG
>NW_006408569.1:11201976-11208584 GCF_000296735.1 Chrysochloris asiatica | reverse complement strand
GATGGATTGGCCAGGTGGCATCATTGATGGACTCAAGTGTGGCAGCGGTAGTGAGGTTGGCCCAGGATCGGACATTGTTTCGTTCTGCTGTTCATTGGGTCATTATGAGTTAGTTCTGACTCGATGGCACCTGACAACAACAACAATGCCTAGGATATCATGCATTCCATTTCATTTTTGACAGTTTCCGATTTTACTAGATTCATGCTTTTTACATTTCATGTTCCCATTATTAATGAATGCTTATAGCTGTATCTCCTGATTTTGAGTTGTGCCCATCAGTAAATGAAGGTCCTGAAAGCTTTACTCCATTCGTGTCATCATGGTTTTCTCTGCTTCAAGGAGGCAACTCTTCTCCAGTCATACTTGAGTGCCTTCCAGTCTGAGGGTCTCATCTTCCAGCACTATATCTGACAGTATTATAGTAATCCATATCATGTTCTAGTATTCAATATCCTGGTGCTTTCAGATACTATTCCACTGCTTGCTGTTCATATTCAGAAGCTTCCTGTCCCTCCTTCTTCCACCCTAGGTGATCCTGCCAGTATTTAAAATACTGGTGACATAGCTTCCAGAATCACAGTGATACACAAGCTACCACCATACTACAAGAAACTGACAGACGAGTAGTGGCCATTACCTAACTATAAAGTCACTTCCACATTTTTAGATATTTGTTACAAAATCACATCTCTTCCCATTACCAAAATATCTATTATTTTGCTAAGGTTATTGTAATAAATTATCACAAAGTGAGTGGCTTAAAAATCTCATAATTCATTGTTTCTAATTTTGGAGGCTAGAAATCTAAATTCAGATTGGCAGTGTTGATTCATTCTGAGGACTCTGAGGGAGAAACTTTTTCATTCCTTACTTGTTGCTTCTGGTCATGGAAGACAAACCTTGACAATCTTTGGTTTGTGGCAACATAACCTTAATCTCTGCCTTCATCTTTTCATGTCTATCTTCCCTCTGTGCTTCACTGTCTGGCAGTGGAAGCTTAGAAGGAGCAGCAAAAGGAGAGAGACAGGTGGAATGTCCAGTTGCAGTGTGGTCATTTTGTGTTTTAGAGACATCTGTCAATCAACACAGAGGTCTAAAAGTACAATATTAGTGCAAGAGGTTGGTGGTGATTGAAATCTGGTTCTCCCTTTCCCCCCAAGTTATCCTGGTAGTCTTAGCATAGCAAGGATTGGCCTGGGGTTGGACACTGAGTATACCATCCCCATATCTAGGCTCATGAATTTTGGTCCACTAGATCTTTTATTATTGTTTGTTTATTGAAAATAGCTGTTGTGTCCATATGAACCAGTCACATCTATACCTCCTGTGACTCCCCAACTTGGCAAGCACCACTACTCACTTCTTTACCACCTGATAATTAGCAGTCAACATCAGACAAACTTACCCTGAACTATGCAGACAAGCAGATTCTCAGATAAGGGAGAACTGCATGTATACTTCTAATCTCTATCATATCAACTGGGAGATAGATGGTAAATGTCTAAGAACAAACCAGCATACAATCATCAATTAAATATAAATACAGTGACAACTTCAACTTACTTGAAGAAACAAAACAGAATGGCTCAAACAGTAACCAAAATATGGAGTCGGAAAATATACCAGAGATGCTATCAGAAATCCCTGATAAGGAATTCAAAAGAATGGTATTTAGGAATCTTCCACAGATTTAGATAATGATCAAGAAAACTGCAGATGAAAGTGAGGAGAACATAGAAAATGAGAACTTTAGAAGAATTCGGGAAAATATTAGAAAAACAAACTGACAAAATAAATGAAAAATGTGAAACCATACAAAAGCAGCAAATAGAAACCCAGACGATGGATACTAAGATTTCAGAAACAGGTAATATATCAAAGGGACAGAAAAGTACAAATGAATCAATGGAAGACTAAATTAGTGATCCTGAACATCAATCTCTCAATATTCTTCTGTTAGGGGAATAGTCCTAGTGTGGTGCTGTGGGATAAAGCACTGGACCGTAAGGTTGGTTTGAACCTAAAAGTCAGCAGTTCAAACTCACTAGCTGCTCCTTGGAAACCATGTACAGCGTTGCTATGAGTTGAAACTGACTGGATGGCGCTTAATAATAACAAAAACAGGACAATAATCAGAATAAAAAAAGAGAAAAGAAATCTGAAGAAAGCCTAAACTATTTGGGGTACCATTAAGAGGAATAATTTACATGTGATCAGAATTCCAAAACAGGAAGAGACAAAACAAACAAACAAACCCACAGAGAATATTGTGGAATAGTTGTTGGAAGAAAACTTCCCTAACTTCATGAAAGATGAGAAGATATGCATTCAATAAGCTCAATGAGCTCCAAACAGAATCCAAAAGAAAATCACTAATAACCTAATTATAACTAATAATCTTTAATGGCCCTTTTAAAATTAGGATCACATTCACAGGTACCTGGGTTAAGACTTGAATTTATCTTCTTAGGGGCAAAATACAAATCATAGCACCCTCCAAGCATGCTATTTATTCAACTGGCAATATCTGCCCAAGTTTATTTGTTTATTTTTTCTTTGCGACTGTTCAAATGAAATAGCATAGTGCATCAAAAGTTCCATGATTCAGGAGAGCAAATTAGCATAATCACTCAATAAGATAAACATTTTCTCTTTTCGGTGTTCAAATAAAATGACATCTGATAATAACTTACCATTTTGATCTTTATTATATGTGTAAATACAGATCTCTGCAATGTGCTGAAACAATCAAAAGATTTCACTGTGACAGCTTTAGCACAGCCAGACATAGACTTTCTCTCCATATTAGAAACAGATAGATAATTATTTAATTAAAAAAAATTATTATTTTAGATTTTCACTTTTGGAAGTGGCTAATAAATGGATTTAACTCAGAGAATCATTTCGCTTTCCTTCCTGGTCACTAGCTGGCTGTGCTAGCTGCTGACTGACACCTTTTCAATTTTTGTGAAGTGAATTTCTCCCATTTTTAAAACAGGGAGATTAATAGTTAGCAAACAAAGGAAAGAATAAGGAAGCAGAGCATGGGAATATGAGAGTTCTTAAATCAAAAGAATAAAAAAAAAATATGAATAACATGTTTTTAATGAAATAAAATAATTTCATTTAAACATTTATAAAACAGAATATCTTACATTAGATGTGTTTTAAAAGAACCTAGTGCTTCCATGGAGTCCTGGTGTAGCATTGTGGCTTAATGTGCTGAACTCGAAAGTCCTTTGAGCCGCATGGTCAGTGGTTCAAGTTTACCAGCTTCTATTCAGAAATCCTATACAGGATCGCTATGGGTCAGAATTGACTCGACGTCAATTAACAAAACCAACAACTACCGTGCTGTCATAGCAAAATATACCACAAGTGAGTGACTTTAAAGAACATAAATTTATTTTCTTACAGTTTTTGGTTATGTGCCGTGGAGTCAGTTCCGACTCATAGTGACCCTGTACAGGGTTTCCAAGGCTGTAAATCTTTACTGGAGCAGAAAGCCTCATCTTTCTCCCGCGGAACAGCTGGTAGTTTCGAACTCCTGACCTTAAGCTTTGCAGGCCGATTCGTAACCACTACGCTACCAGAACTCCTTTAGGAGGCCAGAATTATTCATTCAGGGTGTGGGCCCTAGGGAAAGGTACTGTTCCTATCATTTTGTTGTTGTTGTTTTTAAAGTTTTTATTGTGATTTGAGTGAAAGCTTACAGGGCAGATCATCAGTTTTACATTCAACATATACTTCGTTTCATTACAATGATTATGATCCTCTCCATGTGCCATCAGCTAAGAGTATTTCTCTCTATTCATTTTAGCTCTTTAAAAAAACAAACACACACAATAAAAACAACAACAATGCTCAGGCATATATAATAATTTAAACCACCAAAGGGCACATTCTGCAAGCCTGCCTCCTGACCGCCAGCTCCCAGTCCCTCTCTTTCCTTGAATCTAGAGTCCTCAGCTGCTCCCTCTTTCTGTGTCCCCATCTCTGCCTCCATCTCTGGTGTCGCTGCTTCTCTGCATAAGATTACAGCCTCAGAAACTCTATATAGGGTCCCTGTGTGTAGGAACATATTCTGCCAGCAAATCACCACTACACCTGGTTTGTTATGACCTAATTAACATAACAACAAAACCCTATTTGCAAACAGAATCAAATCCATATTTAAGTTGTTGTTGTTATGTGCCCTATAGTGGGTTCTGACTCTGTTTAGGGTTTCCTAAGCTGTTAATCTTTGCAGGAATGGAAAGTCTCATCTTTCTCTAGCTGAGTGACCAGTGGACTTACACCGCCAATATTGTGGTTCGCAGTTGTGTGCTTATCCTAGCCACTGAGCTCCCTTTTACAGATACAGTGGCCAGGATTTCAATATATACATTGTTGTTCTTGCTAAGTGCTGTCAAGTTAGTTCTGACTCACAGCAACCCTGTTTAGGGCTTTGGAGGAGAAGCACTATTCAATTCATAACAATTCATAAACAGATATTCTATAGTACATGTGGCAGCTATACTGATTGAAGTGATCATTTAATTTAGAAAGGAAGAAAAGAGTTTTTATTGCCTGTCACTGTTCTTTTACCTTGTTTCACCCAACTGTAGTTAAGAAACTATCCAGGTGAATTCACATTATATCATATTTCTATGTTATTACTAGGGTTTTCATTCAAAATTCCTCATATCCTTCTAAGGGGGAAATATATATGTACAAAGAGATGGATCAGCCAGGTGGCATCATTAATGGCGTCAAGTGTGGCAGTGGTAGTGAGGTTGGCCCAGAATTGGACATTGTTTCATTCTGCTGTGCATGGGGTCGCTATGAGTCAGTTCTGTCTCGATGGCACCTGACAACAATATATATACACAAGGGTGTGATAGTTGAAAGTTTGTCAGGCAGATTTGACTGTTAGTCATTAGAGAACAACACCATGTCATGAAAACATATACAATATTAAACAATCAATATATAATTAATGTCAGAGAGTCATCTTTTATGAACACGCAGCTGAGCATTACATGCCCATCTTGCTTGGCGGGTAAAACAAAAGCACGCAAAAGAGACAAGTTTTCAAATGTCTTCTCTGGAAGTGAGGATTGTGATTCCTCACCTTTACAACTGTCACAACACCCCAATCTATAGATCTGCTGCTCTCTGACTCAGGTTCTAAGAATGAATTAAGTCCAAGATTCAATATCAGCCAATTTACTTAGCTTCCTATAAAATAGATATGGTCTTAACTTTCTCCTCACTGTTTTGCCTGCTCAATCAGCGGAAGCTACTTGAATTAGTAGTAAAATTCCTGAAAGGACTCTCTTAATGTTCATGAAAATGAAACTTGTAATCTGCAGTGTACTTACCTATGATCTTCCACTGTAATGCCCACATCTCATGGCATATTAGGAATTAAATTCCCATCATTTCTGCTAGGTGGTAAGACTTACTCTAAGCCAAAGACTTACTCTAAGGTAAGAAAGGCAATTCAGGGAAAGGATAATATACTTTAGTGTTTAAATCAGCTACATTTATACAATGTAAAATAATTGTTTTGTTATGAATTACTCAATTTGTGAAGAATTACAATCCTGGCACATTTTCTTAATGCAATCAAACTGTACTTCAAACTCCCCTAGGAATACTCTTCATCTTCTTTATCTAGTAATCGTGCCAACCACAAGTCATATTGTCTTCCCTGTCAATCCAGAAAGCCATCAGTTTTCAGCGCTTGCTTCAGTCTCCAAATTAATCATCACATATTGGAGGTAGATTAAACTATTATCTCAAGGACTTATCTGATTTTCTTAAAACAAACAGAAACAAGCAAGCAAACAAGCAAACTCAATGACACTGATTACGTTCTTCAACTTGTGCAACCATACTCACCATCTTTTTCAGTTTTCCCCTCATTAACATAAATTAAATGTTCCCTAAAGTTCCTTTCTGAACTTCCAAGTTGCTGTTTTTAATTTTTTATCACATGCATCTTGTTGTTGTTATAGTTGTTAATTGTCATTGAGTCTGTTCTGACCCATAGTGATCCTGTATAGAGTTTACAAAGAGTGGTTGGTGAGTTTGAATCACCAACCTTGCAGTTCAAACCAACCAATCGGTTGAGTGCATATCCTACAGTTCCATACCAGGACTCCCTATATACATATTAAGAGAGTATAATGTTCAAGGTACAGTATTGTTTGGTTTTAGGAAGATTGCAGGAGATATGTTTATTTGAAGACTAAAGATTATTTCAAGGTAGTAGTATCAGGAGTATAACTCCAGAAAGTCTGGAGTCCATGAGAATTTGAAATTCCATTATACCATTTCACCTTTTTTTTTCAGGATTTCTCTGTAAATTTCCAGAGCAAAATGTTCAGAAATGGTAGCTAGGCACCATCCAATCCTTCTGGTCTCATGGCAGAGACAACAGTTTTTCATGAAGGCAGTTAGTCACACATCCCATTGTTTTTGCTGTTGTTAAATGCCATCTCATCTGTTTCCACTCATAGAGACCCTATGTGCAACTGAATGAAACACCACAGGTCCTGTGCTGTCCTCAGGTTTGTTATATGAGCCCACTATTTTTGCTTGCTGAAAGTGAAGAGGAC
>NW_006408569.1:11180777-11198127 GCF_000296735.1 Chrysochloris asiatica | reverse complement strand
TTGCCTTGATGGCTTCCTGGTGAACAGCTTGCTTATTCTTGCTGTAGCTAGTAATACTGCCATTTTTGCTTTGGATTTTTCCTGATGATCTTTGAAGATGCATCTTCTGTCGCTCTAGCTGTTTCAGGCTGGTCTGCTTGTCTTTTCTAGTGGGAATGTCCCACCTCAGAAGATACTGGATAGGACTCAGGATTCCACCTAATGTCCTATACTCTGCAAAGGTTCTGCAAAAGACCTGTTTCACTGGGCAAGTTCTAGAACCCCTTTTAGGTATTACAATCAATTATAGGCTGAAGATGGGCTTACAAGTTTTCTGTAATCATGTTTCCCAACATTCCTTTCTATCCCACTCAACTGTCTGTTTTGCAATAGTAGGCAAGAGAAACCAATATTTATAAGACAGTCAAGCATCTTAGTATTATTTCCCCTCTTCAATCTATGTCTTGATCCCCATATCAAAGAGCCATGTTGTTCTAAGGTTAAGCATGAATCACTATTTACCTCTGTCCCACTTTGCCCGTGCAAACCTGTCTCAGTGCTACCCTATCTACCTTGTTGTTCTGCTTCTTCACCCTTCTTACGTTGCCCTCCCCAACATCCGAACTATGATGTGTCTCCCTTTACCCTGTGCTCTACTGTTGCCTCCCTCTACCTCCCCAGAAACCCCCAACCCCAACCCCACCGTTGTGGTTACCTTGTATTCCTTTAACATTTCCCTCCATTTAAGAAAGTATATTTTATCCTGTAATTTACCTGACTTTCCCACCACCTTGATGTCTGTTCCTCTGTGTTTACTTTCTTTCACATTGTAATTGTTTTGATCATAGACTGATCTCCCAGATCCTCTGAATTTGTTCTTATAGTTTTATTCTGTTCTCGACTTTTACATTTTTCGATTGACTTCCAGGTGATGCTGGCACATACATCAATCTCTGGTTGTTGTCTGTTTTTGTTGGTTCTCTGTCCACAGAACTCCCTTTAGTATGGTTTTCATCTCATGGTTGACTTTGGCAAAATCCCTTAGCTTCTATTTATCCTGAAATGTTTTGATTGCACCTTCGTATTTGATTGACAGATTTACTGGGCAGAGGATTCTTGGTTGGCAGTTGTTGTTGTTGTTGTTGCTGTTTTTCTTTCAGGGTTTTATATATGTCTCCCCATTGCCTTCTTGCCTGCATGGTTTCTGTTGAGAAATCCGAGCTTAGTCTGATTTGTTTGCCTTTCTTTGTATGTTAAACTTTTCTTTTCCCTAGCAGCTTTCAGGATTCTGTCCTGTCTTTGATTTTGGAGAGCTTGATTACTATATGTTTTGGTGTTTTTCTTTTATGGTCTATCCTTCACGAGGTCCGTTGAGCTTCTTGGATGCTTATCTGTTCACTTTTCAGGATGTTAGGGAAATTTTCTTCCAGAAATTCTTCAATTATCTCTTCTGTGGACATGTGTGATTCTTCCTGTTCTGGAATGCCGATAATTAAGTCATTCCTCTTCATGTTGTCCAATATGATTTCTCTTAGACCTTCTTCAGAACTTTTAATCCTTTTTTTCTGTTTGTTCTTCTATTTTAGTGGTATTGAAAGATGTTGTTGAGAGATTTATCTTCCAGCTCACTAGTTCTGGCTTTCATCTCTTCAATTCTACTCCTTTGCCCCTTCAGTGTATTCTCCATTTCTGATATTCTATTATTAAGCATTTGGATCTTTTTCTGTAGGTTTTGAATTGTTTCCAATGCTGTATTTATCTTATTTGATTGTTCCTGTAACACTTTCCTGACTTCTTCCTTATTTTCTCAACCCTATTGTAAAGTGTTTTGATATATTTTTAATAACCTTTCTGAATTCCTTCTCAGGCATTTCCAAAGCCTGCCCTCCTTCCAGTATGGAGTGTAGGTCTACCTCCAGCTCATTTGTCTCAGTCACTTTATATTGTTTCTAAAATGTGCTGATATGGTCATCTGTTTCTGGTTTTGGGGGGCATATTCAGTGGTTAGCTGTGGCCCTAAAACTTAGATGGGTGTGTGTTTTGGTATTTTTTATGCTTTCTGATTGCCACCAGGTAGATGTGATCAGGATATGGGCTTCCCTTTTCATTTTTTTTCCTGAAAATTTTCAAGATGCCACTGCTGTTCATTATGACATAACTCAGGATTTAATTTTCAGCCTGTTTCTTTTTTAGTCTGCCTGTCCTGATCCACAACCCCCATTCAGGCCTTTTTCCTAGTGATAAACAGTTCAATACCAGCTGTGGATATTTTGAACTGCCATTTGATTTTAAGTGGAAACTGTCTCTTTAAATTTTGAGGATCTCTGTGCGCATGCATACTAGAACCCTCCAGGGCACCCCCTCTGGTCACCAGAATGGAGGTGATCAGACAGCAAGATGCCAATAAACAGATATGAAAAAAAATAATGTCCACACCTTTATCTCCATGGTTCTGTCAGGCATTCCATGATTGCTCTGATCCTTCCCCAGTTCAGTCTCACCCAAGATGGCCACTCAGGGAGCAGCTGAGCACCTTGGATTAGAAAGCACTGGGTTTCTTGTTTCTGCTACAAATTCCACTGGCTTTAAGATTTCCAACTTTCTAAATATTCCTTTATAAGTGGTTCAGAGATCTGGCACCATCCCCTGAATCTTCTTGGTCCAGTATTCTGTGTTGTTGCTGATGGAACTCCTCACTACACTTATACCCTATCTGCCATCTTGTTTGTTCTCCCACAATATTTTTAATATTATTCTGCATAACACCATAACTCAATTGCATCAATTTTTCTGTAGTGTTCCTTATTTGTTTGGTCTAACTTTCACATACTCATGAGGCAATTGAAAATGTCATGGCTTGGATCAGTCACACCTTAGTCCTTAAACTGATCTTTTTACTTTTGAACACTTTAATGAGGTAGTTTGCTGCAGACATGCCTAATGTAATACATTTTTTGATTTATTGTGCATACATGAGTGTTGATTATGGATTTAAGCAAAATGAAGTCTTTGACAATTTCAACCTTTTCTCCATTTATCATAATTTTTTAAATGCTCCTGTTGTAATAACTTTTGTTCCTTTTTATTGAGGTTCGATCTATTCTGAAGGCTATAGTCTTGATATTCATCAGTAAGTATTTTAAGTTCTCTTGGCTTCTAGCACACAATCTTGCATCATCTGCTAATTTCAGGTGATAATAAGTCTTCCTCCAATCCTGATGACACGATAATCAAGTTTCTCAGATGATTTATTTGTTCAACACACAGATTGAATAAGTATGGTGAAGGCTATACCACTGACACACATCTTTAATGATTTTCAACCATTCATTATCCCATTATTCTATTCTAACAACTACCTCGTGGTTTATGCGTAGACTCCTCATGAGCACAATCAAATGTTCTGGATTAACCATTTTTAACAAAGTTATCCACAGTTTGTCAAGATCCACATAATGAAAATTTTTGCATAGACAACAAAACACAAGTAAACATATTTCTGGGATTCTCTGCTTTTACCCCAAATCCATTTGATGTCAGCAATGATACCCTTAGTTCCACGTCCTCTTCTGTATCCAGCTTGAGTATCTGGCAGTTCCCTGTGAATGTGCTATTACAACTCTTTTTAAATTATCTTCAGCAAAAGTCTCCTTCTGTGAGATTCTGGTAATATTATTCAATAATTTATGCATTCTGTTTGGTCATCTCTCTTTCGATTAAGCACAGATATTTCTCTTTTCCAATCAGTTTGGTCAGGTAACTGTCTTCCAAATTTCTTTTTGTATAGGGCTTTAAGTTGGAACAGACTTGATGGCACTTAACAATAATAATAACATGGTCAGAATATTGAATGACACAGAAAGCATCCAAAGCAGATGGAAGAAATACACTGAGATTACTAATTCGCTGATCTGAAAATGTGCAGATTATCCAGGATTTTCTGGATGTCCCCAGTGTGATGGTATTAACCCCTAAAAGGAAAAGAAAATGGAAGAAGAGCAGGCCAGAGACATTTCAAGTATGACAAGAGCTTGCTGGTTTCAAGACTGAAAGGGCCACTTTGAGAGGTATTATAGCTGGCCTTTAGGAGTAGAGAGTGAACTTCCACTAGTAGCTAGCAATGGGATGACCACCTGACTTCTATAGACACAGAGAAATAAATTCTGCCAATTGCCCAAATGAACTAGATCATATGAATTTAGAAACAGATATTTTTTCAGTCTCTACAAATAAAAGTCCAGTCCAGCCATCACCAACTTGCCTTTAGCCTTATGAGACCCTAAGTAGACATCTCAGCTGAGCCACAAAGTGTCTGGACTTCTGACCCACAAAAAGTATGAGATAACAAAAGATTTTGTTTTAGGCTTTCACATTTGTGATAATCTATTATGGTATCAACAGATAACTAATATAACTGTTTGTTTGTTGTTGTTGTTGTTGTTGTTAAGTGCCGTCAAGTCCATTCTGACCCATAGCGACCCTAATATAACTGTTTGTCTGTACCCCCTACTAATTTGAGTTACCAAAAAGCTGATACTAATTTTTAATCCCCTTGCCCCAAAAAGCATAGTACATGGGGTATTTTAGTCATAGTCATTGTTGTGGTTGTCAGTTGTGTTTGAGTCAGTTCTGACTCAAAGTAATCCCATGTAGGATTTCAAAAGAATGGCTAGTGGGTTTGAACCATTGACCCTATGGTTAGTAGTTCATTGTTTACACTATAGCACCACACCAGAACTCCATAGTCATTATTGTTGTTATTAAGTCATTATTAAGTTGTTATTAAGTACCGTAGGGTTTCCGAGGAGCAGCTGATGAATTTGAACCACCAACCCGTTTGAACCGCTGACCTTGTGGTTAGCAGTCCAGTGCGTAGCCTACAATGCCACATCAGGATTCCCCATAGTCATTGTTGTTGCTGTTGTTGTTAAGTGCCCTCCAGTCACTTCCAGTTCATAGTGACCCTGTATAGGGTTTCTGAGCAACAGGTGAGCTTGATCATGCATTAACCCAAAGCACCACATAAGGACTCTGCCATAGTCATTAGAAGTAAATAAATTGATGGGTAGCGTTTGAGCATTTTTTTTTTTTTTTGGATGTGTGTGTGTCATATGCTAAGATTCTTACATATAACAATATATTTATTCCTTATACTATGAAGTAGGTATGTTGCTATGTATATTATAGAGGAAGAAACTGAGGTTAAGCAATACATCCAAACTCAAACAGCTAATAAATTCTAGGGGTAGAATTTAAATCCAGGTCATCTGGTCCCAGTAACCTCTGGGTGACACAAACTCATAAGGGCTTGGTTACTAACTGAAAATCTGGTAGTTTGAATCCTCTGAGACTTGTCTTGGAAGAAAGGTTTGGCTATCTTCTTCTGACAGATCACCCAAACAAACCCACTGCCATAATGTTGACTTGGACTCATAGTAACCCTCTATAACGTTTCTGAGGCTACAAATCTGCTGCAGGAACAGAAAACTTCATCTTTTCCCATGGGAAAAGTCCAGGGCTTATCTTAAAATGTCAACAGTCATAGAAAACTCTGTGGAGTGCAGTTCTAAACTCAAACACATGGGGGTTGGAATAGTCTAAGCAATTGTCTTAATCTGGTTTCAACACCTATGCAACTTAATCACTCAATTAACATTTATTAAAATGTTTGCTGGGAGCTCAGTGACTCTAGAATATAAGCACTGGACTTGGAACCACTAGGTTCGCATTTGGAGATCACTAGTCACTCCGTGGGAGAAGAAATATGAGGCTTTTGGTTCCCACAATATGGCTTCAGAATATGGACTTCAGAAACTCTATGAGTTGGAACTGTCTCATTGGCACTTCACATCAACAACAAATTGCTTGTTGAATTAAATTCAAAGGATCTACTACCTCCTTTTGGAGGAAAGCCTGGTATTCAAAACGAAGATTTATTTGGATAACTGTATTTAGAAAACTTATTCAAATTTGTTCCAGTCACCTTGATTAGATATTCAGACTCAGTAACTTTGAAATAGAATTCCCTGAGTGGTGCAAATGGTTAACACCTTCTCACCGAAAGATTGGAGGCCACCCAGGGGCACCTGGAAAGTTCTAGTGATCTACTTCTGGAAGAGCAATCATGAAGCACAGTTTTACTCAGACACACATGGGGTCACCATGAGTCGGAATCAAATCATGTATTGATTTTAAGAAATAAATTATGACATTTATTTAAATGTATAAACTTAAAACTTTAATGAAGGAAAGAGGTTATATAGTGAACAATTTGTTACGTCCTTTAAGTCCCCAAATAATAGAAAATTTGTGGAAGCTGTGATTTTTGAAGTACTGTTTTTAATCATAAGGACCATCATAGTCAAAATAATATTAAATATCACACTTGGGAATATACTGGGGATTTCAAATTATTTCACATGTTTTTCTAATGTAAGGCTTTCTGGTCTGGTTGAATTAAAAAGGATAATGATAAAGTGGTAAGTATCAGACACAGTTTTCTTTATTTAAATTTCTATTGGCAATTTACGTGCCTGTTAGTAAAGTAAAGAATCATTTGTAAACAGTGCTAAGGTATATTAACATACATTTTACACAGAATGTTTTATCACAAGCTTTTGATGTATTGTTTTATTGCAATGAATTTATCATAATAAGTTGTTTATTGCATGTTCTCGTATTTATTTTGTTGCCCTGCTCAGTGAAAATAATTTATATTTTCACGACATTTACTTGTTTATAGTATTTTTAATAACCTTGAATTTATGTTGTCCTATTCATTTTTATCTATGAGGATTTGTCGTCTAAAGATTTTACAACAGCCTTCTAAAATTTTTATGTATAGTGAATCATAATACTAGCAAACTGTCTTCTTGTGTATGAGGTCGAGTAGAATGGAAATGTGTTATTATTACAATATTTTAGAGTTAAACAAAAATGATGAAAAGTTTATCCAAATCTTAGTTCAGGAAGGAATGAATGTACACCTATTCTTTTTGATAGAAATTATCTTTTCATTGTTTCATAACATTAGAAGGATAGATACCCTATATTCAGATGATAAATTATGATGGATTTTGCACAATAAATTCTGTTCTTTATCCATTTGGCTGTGTTTCATAAAGCAAATAACATTTTCTAAATAAAGAAACCCAACTGGAATGCTCTATTGCCGGGAGAAAGATATACACTATACTGAAGTGTTTCCACAATCAGCAAGGAAACATTAAATTATGTTTAGTACATATTCTGTATAAAATCTATTTTATTTGTATCTTAATTCTGTGAATAACTGTGACATATGTAGAATATATGATAAATACGTATTAAGTAGACTTGTCAATTCCTTAAAACACTTCATTCCATTACGTTGTAGGGTAACAATTTATTAAACCACACTCTTAGACATTCTTCCACTTTCTTCCTAAATTAAATCTTAAATTTAATTGCTACTGCCAGATGGTATTCACATTGAAATATGTAGCAGAGGAGTGGAGATTCTTTGAAGTGCCTAGTCAAGCTCTGATTAACCTCGTTGCCTCTGAAAGGCAGGTGGGGAAGATGAAGGAAGAATGTCGTTTCAGTAAATAAGGAACCCTAGTTTCCCCCTTCAAAATTTCCCAGATATACTGAAGTATGCCATCAAGGATGTAGTGTTTCATGTTGGTTAAAGATCTATTTTTGCAAAAAACAAATAAACCTTATGGGCTTTAATATGTTTTGTTGTTGTTCCTTTATGCTCAGCTAGTATTCCTGAACTGCTGAAGAAGTATTATTATCACATGAGAAAATATAACACAGAGTTCTATTGTCGTTGGCTGGGCTCCTTTTTTTTCCCCCCTCAACCAGTTTCTATTAATGTACCTTTGCCCTAGCAGCTATTTCAACACTACAGTATCAGCTGCAGTAAAGCAGTTAACAAAAACCAAGAAAACATTAAGTCAGTAAACATACACTTTTAAATAATGTTCATTCAATTTGATTGTCCCTTGATGATTTGGAAGAGGTATTTTGGATCAAGCTCATGAGCTTTTCTTTTCACTGCTCAGTGGACTATTTTGTTCATTTTGATTCCTGTGATATACATAGCTGAAATGTGAAATCTGATGTTAAATATATGCATTAAGTTTGGGCCATTGATGCAATAAGTCATCCATCAAATCTTAATTCCAGAGATTTTGTATAATTCCTATTTCTACCCAGATTAATATAGATGTATATATATATATTTCCACCACTCCTTCTATGATTAATACCACAAACAAAATACAATAATAAATTATTTTTCCAGAGCATAAGATTAAACAATATTGAGAATATAATGCACACATATATAATGAGGCATACTTAAAAGTATATTACACAATAATAACAATTACAAGGAACATGAATCAGCACTTGGTGTAGGCATTTACACTTTTTCTTTATTATGGATTCTTTGAGGATAAAAATGTTAGTTTTCTATCCTTTCTCCCTAACCTCATACACTGTATTACCTATAATATATTAGACATTGATGAATATTTTCTGAATGAATAACTGTCTGGATTATTCATACTATTGCCAAATCTTATAGCTATGTTATCAACTACCATCTTTTCAGAAGATGGTAATCTTTTTTGAAGACAGGAACCTTGTCTAATTTATATCTGTATTCTTCTTATTCCCCCATGCATCTCATTGAAGTTGCATGCACTTAATAAAATATTATTGAATTGAACTGAATGGAATCAGTTGAATAGAAACAGGTACTGATGTGACCAAGGCAATTTGTCCTATTTTTGAGTCATGAAGCTTGGTTTTACACATTCTATAGTTATAGGTTACTTCTCTAAGTGTAATTTATGTCAACCACCTGGAAAATTAGTGCTATTGATCTTAAAGGGAATGGGCCAGAAAATGTTCATGGTTTAAAGCAGTGTTTATCAAATTGTGTTCAAGAAAAAACCTAGGGTAATTCAGAGACTCTCCAAGGAGGAAAATCAAAGCAAAAAGTGGAACTCCATGGCTCCGTCTGGAAAGATTAAGTTCCTTCTCTTGAACATATTGAAATACTGTAAGATTTCATTTTTATATAATGTCCCTGAACTTTAAAAATATGAAAACCATTGGCCTACATAAATTGACCCTTATTATTGGGAAAAAAATGGAATCAAAGCCCTTTTAAAAATAAGCAGACTAGACTAGAGGTTATCATTTAAGAATGTGTAGAAACCAAAATAGGGAGACTTCTTTTTTATTTATTTTTTGTCTTTTCACAATGTTGTTGTTGATGTTAATTGCTGTCAAGTCAGTTGCGACACTGTATAGGGTTTCCAAGGAGCAGCTGGTGAGTTTGAACCACCGACCTTGCAGTTCAAATGGCTTTGCAGGCTGATGCATTAACCCACAGTGCCACACTATGACTTTTCACTATGAGAAGTGCTTAATTCAGCTTTCACCAGACAGAGACAGAAAGTGAAAATGGGCATTTCTTATATGTTTTTAAAACATTATAAAATTCCAGCATATTAGTGAATTGAAACTCAAGAACTGGAGTTATACTAAAACAAACTGGATTCTGATTGAGGTCACAATCGGTGCTCTATTATATTATTTATATGATATTAAAATCAAATACTTAAATTATATCAGAGAAATATATCTTTCTGTTCCCTTAAGAATCTCTGTGTTTAAGAGGGTCAAAATGTCAGATTTGTCACAAGTATGACAATTGATTTAGTGGGAGTGAGTGGGGTGGAGTAAATCTACACACATACAAAAACAAATATTTTCCTTCCCTATAACTTTGTTGTTGTTAAGTGCTGTTGAGTTGGTTCCAACTCATAGCAACCCTGTATAGGGTTCCCAAGGAGCAGCTGGTGAATTTGAGCCTCAGATTTTATGGTTCATACTGACCTTGCTTATCCTATTGCACCACACCAGGTCTTCTTTCGTTAAAATATATTTGGAAGACTTTTTTTTTTTTTTCATGGAGAATGTTAAATCATGAAGAAATAAGTAGTCTTTAGTAATACATCCCTTTACTGCAAAAAGCTTCAAAGTACGCTCTCTGGAGCTCTTGTGCTGCACTGTTCAATACAGTTGCTAGTCACATGTGGCTTGAAATGTCGTTGTCCTTAAGTGTCGTCGAGTCGTTTCCGACCCATGTTGTTTAGTGCCGTCGATTTGATTCCGACCCATAGTGACCCTTTATAGAGTTTCCAAGGAACAGCTGGTGAGCTTAAACCGCCGACCTTGCAGTTCAAACGACTTTGCAATCCAATGCATTAACCCACAGTGCCAAAACAGGACATGAAATGTGACTAGTCTAAATTGAGATGTGCTACAATTGCAAAACACACTGAGTTTCAAAGATTTAGTCCAAAACATAATTTTATATTAGACACTTGTTGAAATGATACTCTTTTGAATGTTGTTAAGTGCCATCAAGTTGACTCTGACCCATAGCAACCCCGTATAGGGTTTCCGAGGAACAGCTGATGATATTGAACCACCAACCTTGCAGTTCAAACAGCTTTTCAGTCTGATGCATTAACTCAGAGTGCCACATCAGGACTTTGAATATATTTTGTTGAATCAAATATATTGCTAAAATCAATTCTTCCAATTTTGTCTTGTTTTTTAAAGGTGGAGCTGCTAACTTGAAGGTCGGCAGTTCAAAACTACCAGCTGTTCCATGGGAGAAAGCTGCTCCTGTAAAGATTTACAGCCTGGGAAACCCTGTACAGGGTCACTGTGAGTCAGAACCAACTCCACGGTACGTAAAAACAACAAAAACTAGAAAAATTTAATTCATGTATGCAACTAGCATTTGCAGGGTCACATTATATTTCAACAGACAAAGATACTTACAAAGTTCTTCCTAAATAAGGAATAGATTATTGGGAAGAGCCAAATATGATGTTCTATTCTCATATTTCAATCAGAGTGTCATTGTTGTTAAATGCCATCGAGTCAGCTTTGTCTCATAGTGACCCTGTATATGGTGGTGAGTTTGAACTTTTTATGGTGTGGTTCAAAGTCCTGTGCTGATCCTACAGTACCACACCAGAAGTCCTCAATCAGAATAGCTCTGATTTAATTTGTTCCATATCATTGGCATCTGCTTAAAACTTTGTGTGAAAAGAATAGATTGCTAAAACAATAAAGTCTTTTTCTAATTGCATCAAAATCTTCATATTTATGGACCAGAGAAACTATATCTAACATTTCTCGTGGGTTTTTTTGCTTCTTCTTCTGTTTTTGGTCTTTTGCTCCCCCTCTGCTGGGACCTGATTAAAGGATCACACATTGTAGTTTGTCTGTGAGAGTTCATAAATCTGCTATCACATATGAATCATTAACACTGCTTCTGTTCACTCTCACTAGTGTTACAGTCTGGATTAAAAGTTGTATGGTCACCCTAGTGCTGATCAGATTTTCACAGGAACATCCACAGAGTCCCACATCTTTCCCTCTCAACTTGTCTGTCTCTTGCTTCCTACCAAAGGGTGTTCCTTTGGCATAGCCAAAAATGGGATTAGTGCAATTGCCCATATATGAAAAACAAGAAATAGCTAGGAATTAAAGTCCCATAAGTGTAACTTTGACCAATATGTGACAAGAAACAGTGAATTTATCTGTGACTGACTAGAGTTAGACCTTGTCTGTGGCATCATTGGAAGCTGAATGTTGAACTTTTGGAAGAGAATTTCTGGGTTTTAGAGTTCCTTTCTGGGAGATAGAAATAGCTTCCATATAGTCCACCCACAGCTGTGTACCTTTTTCAACCCCACCAATTGGGCTAGAGCCAATACCAGGTGCTGTACACCAGATCAATGGCAACAACAAATGCCAGCTAAATCCACCCAGAACTGAACTGCACAAACAATGAACATAAAATGGCACAATAGTTCATCTCCTGATCACCACCACCAAGAGGTAGCTAATGAGTGCCTAATAATATACCAACAGGCATTCATCAATTTGTTACAAATACAACAATACCATAATGCTTCAAAAGCAGTAGTCAATTTCTGTTCACATAAAAGAAGAAGACAGAGAAGTGTAAACAAATGACAAAGAGGTAGACATAGAAAAGTTTTGAGAAAAAGAGACACTGTAATTACCTGAAAAAGAATTCAGGAGAATGATATTTAGGTACCTCCAAGCAATTGACAGCAAGGTCAAGAAAAACAAGGAAGAATTCAGAAAAAGACTACAGGAATAATGAAAAAAACAGATAAAATATTGCAGATAATACAAACCTTGCAACCAGAAATTCAGAAGATTAATAGAAATATATCAGAAATGGACAATACACTGAATGGGTGAAGGAGTAAATTTGAATCAATGGAAGCCAGAATTAGTGAGCTAGAAGATAAATTTCTCAATGCTACTAAGATAGAAGAACAAATACAAAATAGGATAAAAAAATCTGAAGAAAGCCTAAGGTTCATGTGGGACAACATGAGGATGAATGATAATGGGTGATCAGTATTAAAGAACAGGGAAAGACCAACAAAACCATAGAAAAGATAGTTGAACAGCTGTTGGAAGAAAATTTCCCCCAAACCATGAAAGACGAGAGGATAAACATTCAAAAAGTTGAACGAACCCCAAACAGGACAGACCCCAAAAGAAAATCACCAAGACATATAATCAAACTCTCAAAAATCAAAGACAAAGAATCCTAAAAGTACCTCGGAAAAAATGAATGTTGCCTACAAACAAAACCAATAATATTAAACTCTGATTTCTCAACAGAAACCATGCAAGCAAGAAGGCAATGGGGAGACATATACAAAACTCATAAATACAAATAACTGCCAACTAATAATCATAGACCCTGTAAAACTGTCCCTCAAATGTAACAGCAAAATTAGAACATTTCCTGATAAAGAGAAATGAAAGGAATTTATAAAATCCAAAGCCAAATTTATAAAAAATACTAAAGGGAGTCCTTTGAACTGAGAATCATCAACAGCAGACAATGACTGGAGATTGATATACAAGGAAACATCCCTCAGAATTCAATCCAGATAATAAACTAAATAGTAAAACAAAGATACAAGACGGAAAATAGGAAATTAGAGATCTCAATCTATAATGAAGACAACTAAGAAGCAAAAGGAGGAGAAAGTATAGTTACAAAATACCAAATGGTGAGGAAATCAAGTAAATTTCCAGAGAACACATGTTGCAAAATGAATAAACGGGAAAAATGAATACATGAAAGGGTAAGCTCAAAGAAACTTAATACACCATCACATCAAATCAAGAAAAGGAAAATCCATGAATATTTTGTAAACATTAAAATTTTACGAAGAAATTGACAAGAAAAAAACATTTAATAAATGAACTCAGCACAGGGAAACAGGCTGAATAAAGAAATAAGCAGCACCACACATACACACACATGCATACAGACACAAACACACAGCAAAATGACTGCAATTAATTCATACCTATTAATAATTATGCTGAACATCACTGAATTAAATGCATCAGTTAAGAAACAGAAAGTAGCAGAATGGACAGAAAAGCAGGATCCTTCAATATGCTGTCTACAAGCAACCTTACACAGGGTTGCTATGAATTCGAAGGGACTCAACAGCACACAGCAGCAGCAACAATAATAGTAGATTTTAAGACACCATTTTCGTAAAAGGAAGAACTAGAAAGATACTCAACAGAGACACAGAACTAAACAACACAACCAATCAACTTAACCTCACAGACTTGTACAGAAGACTCAACCGTACAATAGCACCAAACAGTCTTTCCCAGCGCACATGGAACATTTCCAGAGTAGACAAATAAAATTTCAAAACCAAAATACTACAAACTATCTTCTCATATTACAGTGTTATAAAATTTAAAAAAATAAGAATAAGAAGGTCAAGGAAACAGAATCAAATTGTGTAACATTCTGCTTAAAAGCTACTGGGTAATAGAGCAAACAAACAAACAAAATGAATTTTTTAAAATTCCTTGAATCAAGTGAGAACTAAAACACAGAATACCAAAACCTTTGGGACACTGCAAAACGCAATATTGTGAGGGCAATTTATAGCAATAAATGCACTTGTCCAAAAAGAAGAAAAAACATAATCAACACTTTAACACATTTCCAACAACTAGAAAAAGACCACACCTCCAGTTAGAGCGAAAATAAAAAAAGACAGAAAACAGAAAATCTATAGAAATTATCAATAAGACAAGAAGCTGGTTCTTTGAAAGGATTAATAAAAATGACAAACCAATGGGAAATCTAACAAAAGAAAAGAGGGAGAAAATGAAATAACATGTATAAGAAAGATCTGGATGGCATCATAACAGAACCAATGGAAATAAAAAGGATAGTAACAGAATACTATGAAGAATTGTACTCTAATAAATTTGAAAATCTAGAAGAAATGGATAAATAAAGAGTGAAATAAATATTTGAACAGACCTATAACAAAAGAAGAAATTGATCAGGGTATTTAAAAACATTCCAAAAAAAAGTTAAGGCCCAGATAGCTTTATTGTATCAACATTCAGAGAAGAGATGACACCAATCTTTCTTAAACTATTCCAGAACATATAAAAAGATGGAAGACTCCCAAATTTTATGATGTGAGCATAATTCTCATACCAATACCAGGCAAGGACATCACTTAAAGAGAAAATTTATAGACAAATATCCCACAGGAACATAGTTACAAAATGCTCAACAAAATCTTAGCCAATAGAATTCAAGAACACATTAAAAAAAAAAAAAAAAGAACAACATCATGACCAAATGGGGTTCATATCAAGGATGCAAGGATGGTTCAATATTAGAAAAACAATCAATGTAATCAATCATATAAATTAAAAAGGAAACAAACCACATGATCATATCCATTGATATAGATAAGGAATTTGAAAAAAAAACAACAGCCATTTCTTGATAAAAAAAACACTCAACAAAGTAAGAATTCTAGAGCAATTTCTCAACATAATTAAGAGTATGTATACAAATCCAATAGTCAATATTATTCTCAATGGAAAAGGAACCAGAAAATGATGGTTTTTAGCACCACTTTTTTTCAATATTGTGTTGGAATTCTTAACTAGAGCTATACAACAAGAAATGGAAATTAAAGACACCCCTTTTGCCATACTTATTCAACCTGAGTGCTGAACAAATAATCCAAGAAGCTGGGTTAAATGAAGAAAAACTTGGCATTAAGATTGGAGGAAGACTCATTAACAACCTGCAATATGCAGATGATACAACCTTGCTTGCTGAAAGTGAAAAGGACTTAAAATACTTACAGATGAAGATCAAAAACCATAACCTTCAGTATGGATTGCATCTCAATGTGAAGAAAACAAAAATCCTCACAACTGGACCAATAAAAAACATACTTATCAACAGAGAAATGATTGAAGTTGTCAAGGACTTTATCCTTCTTGTATCAACTATCAACACTCATAAAAGCAGCAGTTAAGAAATCAAATGATGTATTGTATTAGGCAAATCTGTCGCACAAGACCTTTTTAAAGTGTTGAAGAACAAAGATGTCAGCTTGAGTACTAAGGTGCACCAGACCCAAGCCATGGTATTTTCAGTAACCTCATACACATGTGAAAGCTGGACAGTAAATAAGGAAGACCATAGAAGAATTGATGCATTTGAGTTATGGTGTTGGAGGAGAATATTGAAAGTGCCATGGGTTGCCAAAAGAACCAACAGATCTGTGTTGGAAGAAGTGCAGCCAGAGTGAGCCTTGGAGGCCAGGATGGCCACATTTCATCTCTCATACTTTGGACATATATTATCAGGAGGGACCAGTCATTGGAGAAGGATATCAAGTTTGGTAAGGTGGAGGGTCAGAGAAAAAGAGGAAGACTCCCAGGGAGATGGATTGGCAAGGTGGCAGCATCAATATGCTCAAACATGGCAACAATTGTGTGGTGAGCACAGGACTGGACAGTTGTTGTGCATAGGGTTGCTATGGGCTGGTACTGACTCTTCGGCACCTAACAACAACATTGGCAAAGAAAAAGTACAATTATTTCTATTTGCAGATAATATAATCCTATACATAGAAAATCCCAAAGACTCAGCAAGAAAAGTAGTGGAACTCATTGAAAGATTCAGCAAAGTAGTAGGGTACAAGATCAATATACAAAAATCTGTTTGATTAATTGATACCAATAAAGACAGTTCTACAAAGGAAATTAGGAAAACAGTATCATTTACAATAGCCTCCCCAAAGATGAAATACTTAGGAATAAATCTAACCAGAGAAATAAAAGAACTATACAAAGAAAACTATAAAACTCTACTATAAAATACCAAAGAGATTTACAAAAATGGAAGAATATATCATGTCCTTGTATAGGAAGATTTAATATTGTGACAATGTGAACACTATTCAAAGCAACCTATAAATATAGTGCAATTATAATCCAGATTCCAACATAATTTTTACAGAGATGAAAAAAAAATGATAATGAACTTTATGTGGAAGAGAAAGAGACCTTGGATAAGCAAAGCATTGCTTCAGAAGAACAAAGTTGGAGGCTTTTCACTCACCTGATAAAATTTACTACACAGCTACAGTGGTCAAAACAGCCTGGTTTGATGGCAGATAGGGTAGAGGTGCAGTGAAGATCTCCCTCACCAATAACACAGAATACCAGGTGAAGTGGGTTCAGGGGAGAGCTCCAAAACTCTGAACCACATATGCTGGAATATTTGAAGTGTTTAAAGGCTTATAGCTAGTGGAACTTATAATGGAAGCAAGAAATTTTGTGCTTTTGAATTTGCTTGGCTCAATGTCCTGGAGTCTACAACTTGGGTGAGACCAAACAGCAAGACCAAGTGGGGGAGCAAGCAGATCCACCATGGACTAATGCCTGTGGAAACCACAGAGACAAAGGTGGACAATATTTTGTTTTGTTCTGAGTTTTTTGTATGTGTTTATTGCCCTCTTGGGGTCTGTGCATGTCCATTCTGGTGACTAGAGGGGGTGCCTAAGCAAGTGGACACCCCCCACCCCACCACTGGAGGGTTCTTCTACCATGCATGTACACAGATCATCTCAGCATTTAAAGGGATAGTCCTTGGTTAAAACCACACGACAATGCAAAACGGCCATAGCTGGCCCTGAAATGTTTATTAAAAAGGAAAGGGCAGAACAAGGGTTTTGGAGTGGGAGAGAGACTAAAAACAAGACAGGCCCAAAATTAGATCCTGAGGTACCGCATAACAACCAACAGTAGCATCTTGAAATTTATCAGGCGGCCTTGAAGGCAAGAAGCTGAAAGAGGATATGAAAGTCATATGCATATTAGGCTACAGATTTTATTTACTTTTTCTTTTTCTTTCCTCTCTCTCTTCTCTCTTTTCTGT
>NW_006408569.1:11169132-11178547 GCF_000296735.1 Chrysochloris asiatica | reverse complement strand
AATCTACAATAATGGTGGGCAATTTTAATACACTGCTTTAAAAAATGTATAGAACAACCAGAAACAAACTTGACAAAGACACAGACGAACTAAACAACACAATCAGACAACTGGACTTCATAGATGTGTACAGAGCATTGAACCCAACAACAGCACAATATGCATTCTTTTCCAGTGCACATGGAACATTATCCAGAATAGACCACGTCTTAGGTTACAAAAAAACCTCCATAAATTTACAAACATCAAAATACTACAAAGCATTTTCTCAGACCACAATGCTACCAAATTTGAAATAAAAAATAGGAAGACCAAGGAAATAAAGTTAAATATGTGTAAACTGAATAACACCCTGGTGAAAAGTGACTGAGTAGTAGAAGAAATAAAATGTGAATTCACAAAATTCCTAGAAACAAACGAGAATGAAAACACAATATACCAAAATCTTTGGGACACCACAAAAGCATTGCTGAGAGGACAATTTATTGCAATAAATGCACACATCAAAAAAGAAGAAAGAACCAAAATTAAAACATTAACACAGCATCTACAGCAATTAGAAACAGACCAATAGAGGGAACCTAAAGTCACCAAAAGAAAATAAATAATTAACATTAGAGCAGAAATAAATGAGATAGAAAACAGAAAATCTATAGAAGGTATCAACAGGACAAGAAGCTGGTTCTTTGAAAGGATTAACAAAATTGACAAACCATTGGCAAACCTAACAAAATAAAAGAGAGAGAAGACACGAAAAACCACATGGGCGATGTCACAACGGAACCAAAGGAATTCAAAAGGATAATAAGAGAATGCTATGAAAAGTTGTACTCCAATTTAAAAAGTTAGATGAGATGGATACATTTTTAGATAAACACGACCTACCTAAATTTATATAGAATGAAGTAGAAAACATGAACAGACCCAGAACAAAAGAAGAAATTTATCAGGTCATCAAAAACTCTCAACCAAAAGAAGTCCATGCCCAAATGGCTTCACTGGTGAGTTCAACCAACCATTCAAGGAAGAGCTGTCTCCAATTCTATTCAAATTATTCCAGAAGATAGAGGAGGATGGAAAACTTCCTAATACATTTTATGAAGCAAGCATAACCCTCATACCAAAACCAGGGAAGGACGTCACTAAGAAAATTTCCCTCATGAACAGAGATCAAAAAAATAAATGCATACAAAAAATAATACATGCAAAGACAACCAAACATTTTGAAAACTGTACAAACAAAAGTAAACAAAATAGATAATTGGGTCATACCAAAAATTAAAAACATGTGCATCAGAAAACTTCACCAAAATATTAAAAAGGGAACCCACAAAATAGGAAAAAAACTTTTGCAATGACACGTCAGACAAGGGACTCATTTCTAAAATATATAGGAAACTACAACACTTCTACAAGAAAAAGGCAAATAACCCAATTTAAAAATGGGAATAGTACATAAACAATCAAAACAACAATTAGCTATCATCTCACACCAGCAATAACAGCAATAATAAAAAAAGTAGAGGTGGATCTTCATTCTCAAAGGGCTGCTTTCAGGGCACCAAACAGGTGAAAGTCCGATGGAGCAAGATCAGGAAGGATGCTTGAACACTTCAAAACGCAGTTTGTGCAGAGTGTCAACAGTGTGGGCAGAAGTCTGCAGATTTGCATGGTCATGCAAGATCTCAATTTCCTTGGAGAGCATTCCTCTGCGTTTGATACAAAGTTTAGGCTTCAGCTCTTCAGTGAGCATCTCACTGTAATGAAACCTGTTGATTTTTTAACCTTTTTCCTTACAGTGTTCCAATAGTGTTCCTTGATAATCTCCTGGTGTGGTACTGTGGATTAATGCGCTGGACTGCAAAATTGGTTTCAACTGCAAGGTCGGCAGTTTAAGCTCACCAGCTGTTCCTTGGAAATGCTATGAGTTGGAACCAACTCGATGTCACTTAACAACAACAATAATCCCAGAAAATTGCAAGCATCAAATTTACAATTGATGGTTGACATTTTAGTTAGTTTTTTTTTTTTTTTGGTTGATGATTGAAGATGTTTCCATTTCATAATCTGCTGTTTACTCTCAGGCTCATAGTGATGATTTCTCATCACCAGTAACGATTTTTTTCCAAGAAACTTTTACTTATCTTCGAGTATTGGGTCAAATTTTGTTTGCAGATGTCCAAATACTTCTGTTTTTGCTGTCCCTTGAGTTGTTTCAGTACCCATCTTGCACAAATGTTTCGAAACTGAAGTCTGTCATGAATTATTTCATAGGCACTGCCATGGCTGATTTTCTAATGATTTGCTACATAATATACTGTCACTTGTCTATTCGACAGAATCATTTCACGTGTACACTAAATGTTATCATCAGCCATGGATGTGAATAGGCATTTTAATATAGTTGGAATGCAGGTAAGTTTTGACTCACCCTCATAGAAAATCATCCTAGAAAGTTTAAATCTGTTAGGCCTTTGCCAGATTTCTGGTGTCAACAGTCAGAATTTTTTCAAGCATGTGTTTTCAAGAAAGGCTACTTGTCTTCAGCTGCAAATTCACAGGTATAGAATTCACCCCAAATTAGGCAAAACGGATTTAGGGAGCTGTATTTCAGCATGAAGGAGACTTGGTAGTGTAATGGGTTACAAGTTGGCTACTTCCTTAACTTTAGCAGTTCGAATCTACCAGCCACTCTTTGGGAGAAAGATGAAGCTTTCTGCTCCCATAAAGATTTACAGCATCAGAAACCCTATACAGGATTGCTATGAGTTGGAACCAACTCAACAGCATACAGCAGCACCACCAACAACAGCATTTCAGTGTGAATAAGCATCAAAACATAGGATAATTTAATTCTGCTATTAAAAAGCAAAACAAAAACCCTGATATAGTCACCATCTTCTACCTCATTTCTGGAAATCCTATCTATTGTCATGCCACTTTACCTATGCTCTAAATTCTCTATGTGGGCCAATGTTAACAGCAAATGTATCACCTTCATTCTTTCTGGTTACTATGCTCTGTGAGTAGTTCTATTTTTAGGTCCAGCCCTTTTTCAACTACAAGTTTCAGATGCAGTTACTCTCCTATTCCTAACTGCCATAAGAGATAAGAAATAAACTGGCCTAAGATTATACAGTAAATTTAAGAGTTAATTAGCATGAAAATTCATTCTTCTGGATTCTTGCTTGTTCATTACTCTTTCTACTTCAAATAGAAGGAAACATGCATTCATGTTCAGGAGCACACATGTACACACACACTAAGCCTAAACTAATTTTTCAGTAAATCACTATAGTGTGAAGCTACTGAAGGTATCAATACACACAAACTATATGCAAAAAAGAACTTATACAAATACATAATGTTAAATCATTAGAATTCTGACATACAGTGAAAGGGAACAAAGTAAACTCCATTGTTATCAAACATGTTCTTTCAACAAGGAAGCACTCAATTTTGTGTGTCCTATCTTTGAATTGCAAGGGATTATCCAACATTAGAGTACATAAGACATATTTGGTGATCCTGGTACAATGTAGATCCCCAGATCCCTTTCAACAGTGATAATATATGTCTTGAGTAAAACCAAGGAATCTACACAAACACTGAGGGCAGAAATATAAAATCTGATTCAAAATATCTAGAAATCTACACGCAGGAGTTGAGAGGAGGATATGCTAAAATAACTCAAAAATAGAACTTAAAATTAGCCCAACTTTATATTTTGAAATTGCATTTCACAAACAATGTAATCTGTTGAGCTGAATTAAAGACACAGTTAATGATCCATGTATGCTTTGTACTTGAATCAAAAACAAAAACCAAAACAAAACCTACTAGCTAAAAAGAATGTAGAAAGTACTTTAGAACTTCTCCCAGAGTCGATACAAAACAGAAAACGTGGCAGCAATTTTTCTGCTACTGATATTACAGAGATATTGATTTTTTGAAGAGACGCAGGAAATGCAGTCCCCACACTCACTATCAATACATCACCTTACTATATCTTGTTGGAAATTTTGACTCAGAAAATGATTTGAAAAGAAGTGGGATTGTCCTTGGTGAATCCCATATGTGTAGTTGTGGGGATAGGCTGGAGGGGGAGAGGAAGGGAAGTATTATTCTTATTAAAGAAAACCTGTAGTTAAGGGTTGACAAGATAAAGGCCTAGCTAGCATAGAAAATTAGGCATTTTAGGGTGTATGAGACTTGGCGTGGTGTTGTAGGATTTACACTGTACCACAAAATCAGTTTGAACCATGAGGCCGGCAGTTCAAATGCAAGAGCCAACCTTGGAAACCCTATACAACATTCTTATGACTCAGATTCAATTCAATGGCACTTAACAATACCAACAACAACAATTGTAAGTTTAGGGCAGTAATTCTCAAAGTATCTGATTCCCTAGGTTTAAGGTATGAGTCAGGATCACCTGGGTGGTGCTGGGTTTTGTTTTATTTGGTACAGGTTTAAGGTGAAGCCTGATAATTTGCATTTCTAACACGTTCCAGGTGATTCTGATGCTGTTGGAACAAGGATGACATGTTGAAAACTATTGGTTTAGAATGCTAAGTAGTCAAAAAGTCAGGAATACAAAGTAATCACAATTAAACAGACTAGAAAATCACCAAATAACTGCTGTTAGACACCAGAAAGTAGATAAGTTGTTTGATCTGCTTTCCAGCAACACCCTTGAGAAGTTATTTCACTTATCCTTATATTGAACACACGCATAACCAATGGCAACTCAGTGTGTTGTCTATTAGCAAACTCTCAGTTTGGGTATTCTGTGTTTAATTAAAAATGGAACAATAAACTATTTGGAAGCTATTAAGCAGTACTTTAGCCCATGTAAAATGGATCATCCTCAAGAAGCAGAGAAGCATATCTCTAAAATTATTTCTTAAACCAGGAGAATATTTGGTGTCATCAACAGGTCAATAAGTCATCTAAGAATCAGATGTAAGAAATGATAAAGTAAAATAAGAATGAGATTTTTTTTTTTTTTAATTGGGTGGATGCAGAGACAAGTGTAGACAAAAAGAATGCTGGCCAAATAAAGAAATGTTTTAAGGAAATTAAAATGGCAGCAGCAGAATTTAAAACCACATAGTATGTAATAAGTATCTCACATAATATTCTACTGAGGAAAGAATACGAATACAAATCAGTAGAATAGATTATAAACAGAAAAACATATTTAAGTAATTATGTTACTGTAGAAGAAAGCACTGGATCACAAGGTTGGTTTTAACCACAAGGTCAGTGGTTCTAACTCACCAGGCACTCCTTGGAAACCCTATACAGGGTCACTATAAGTCAAAATCAACTCGGGCACTTAAAAACAACAATGCCAGTTAAGGTGCCACATCAAAGCAGAGGTTCTTCATGCAACTGATTAGCTACTGAAAGAAAAGTTAGTTCATTTCCTCATGCCATATGTCAAAATATATCCATGACTGAAAAAAAATAATTCAAAAACATAAAAGAAATAAAACTACACTATTGCAAAGGACCTGTACATAGATCAAGAGGCAGTTGTTGGAACATCAAGAGGGGATAATGAATGGTTTAAAATCTGAAAATGTATGTTTAAAATCTGAAAATGAATGGTTTAAAATCTGAAAATGAATGGTTTAAAATTTGAAAATGGTTTAAAATCTGAATGGTTTAAAATCTGAATAAGTATTCTTTCACCATACTTATTCAATTTGTATGCTGAACAAATAATCTGAGAAGCTGGATTATATGAAGAAAATTATGGCATCAGGATTGGAGGAAGACTCATTGACAACCTGCGGTATGCAGATGATACAACCTTGCTTGCTATAAGCAAAACGGACTTACCGATAAAGATAAAAATCTAAAGCTTTCAGTATGGATTTCACCTCAGTGTAAAGAAAACAAAAATCCTCACAACTGGACTAATAAATAACACCATGACAAATGGAGAGAAGATTGAAATTGTCAAAGACTATATTATACTTGGATCCACAATCAATACTCACAGAAGCAGCAGTTTATAAATCAAAGTATTTCATTAGACAAATCTGCTGCACAAATGCTCTTTGAAGTATTAAGGAGTAAATATGTCAGTTTGAGGACTAAGGTGTACCTGACCCAAACCATGGTATTTTCAATAGCCTCAAATGCATGAGAAAATTGGACAATGAATAAGGAAGACCATAGAAGAACAGATGCATTTGAGTTATGGTGTTGGAGAATACTTAAAGTACCGTGGACTGCCAAAAGAACAAACAAATCAGTCTTGAAAGAAGTACAGTCAGAATGCTCCTTAGAATCCAGGATAGACAGATTTCATCTCTCATACTTCAGACATATTATCAGGAGGGACTAGTGCCTGGAGAATGACATCATGTTTCTTAAAGTGAAAAAAAGGAGACCCCCAACTATATGGATTGACACAGTGACAGAAGCAATGGGCTCATGCTTAACAACAGTTGTGAGGATGGCACAAGACCCTTAACAAAAACAATTGATAGAATTGCAAATGTAAGATTTGACCCAAGTGTGGTGAAGTATTTCAAAGAAGGATAGCAAAGAAATATGCTTATTATTTTTTTTTAATAGAAATAGAATAATACGTTTGAACATACTTAAATATATAAATTATTTTTACATATAAAAAAGTAAGCAATGAAATAGGATAAACATTTTCATATACTTTAATATCCATAATATATAAACTGTGTTTATATAAATAGCAAAAATGACAATGTACGTCATCTGAAATTCACACATATAAAAAAAATACAAATAGATAATAATGCATATTGATGTACATTTAATCTTAACAGAAATTAAAAAAAAAAAACAGTTTTATTGTGAATCATGTGATAGTTTACATAAGAGAATATTAGCTTTACATTCATCCTATCATATGTCGTTTTATTGCCATGGTTACAATCCCCTCAAAGCACCATCAACCAACCAAAGGATATACCTTACAAGCCTGCCCCCTGGTCGTCAGCACACAGCCCCTCTCCATCTCTAGGTCTAAAGTCCCCAGCCGTTCCATCTCTCCACGTTATCATCTCTGCCTCCATCTTTGTCATCACTGCTTCTCTGGACAGGGTCCCGTTCTCGGCCCTTCTCCCTTGATGGTCCCAGGTACCTCCGCTCCTACACTGCAAAGTCAATCATTCCCTTCCTTTTGCTACAAAATGTCTATCTTTACATTTCCAACCCTCACAATCAGTCCTGATAACAATTATTCACTATTGTATCACAAGAGACCTATCTGCATCTCCTTTCATCAACCCTGCCCAGACAGATTGGATACTACTCAGTGGAGATTCTACCTTCTTCTGTGCACTCTGGAGCTAGGTTCCCTCTTGAAAGCTTCTAAACTTTGTAGCCCCACCCATTTTGGGTAGCCAATGTCCAAGTTCCTTATCCCCGTCTACTCTTAGTATGGAGGGGGTGGGAATGATCCTCGCTGTAAAGATTTGTTCCCTCTTTTGAGCTATTGCATCCATAGGTGTAGGTAAAGTTCATCAAATTGTATCAAATTACTCTTCTTTTTCCTCTTCTTTCTTCTTCTAGTTGAGCTCTGATCATCCAGTCATTGGAGGCAGGTCAAGTGTGTATTATTTGCAAGAGTGGTTTTTCTAATGCATATGCCCTCTCTTCTTATCAGCTGGATGCTTCAATCTCCACTCTAGTCCTCTGTGGCTATGTCACTGACTCTGGGCCCAAGAGTCCCCAGGTCTTGCCACACTGCTGACCGACCAGGTCTCCACCTGGGTGCACAAGAGTCTATTGAACGTTGTAGGGTTTAGCTCGCAGCTTCATTGCTGTTTTTCCTTCACTTCCCTTTATTGGTGGCAAACTTGGTCACCAATCAGAGCGTGTATTCCCATTGAGTCTTATTTTTGTGAGGGGGTTTGCCTTGAGGGGACCCGACCACTTGACTTGATGTCTTCTAGGAGAGCAACTTGGTTGTCCTTGTAGTAATCAGTCAGACTGCTGTTACTGTTTTGCATTTTTCCTTTCGGTCTTTCTTTCAAGAAGTATCTTCTGTTCTTCTAGCCACTACAGGCTCGTCTGCTTGTCCTTTCCAGTGGAAATTTCCCACCTCTGAAGATTCTGGATGTGGTTCAGGATTCCATATATGGTCTTATGTAATGCAGAGGCTCCACAGGAAGCCTCCTTCACTGGGCAAGTTCTAGCCCCATTTTAGGTACTCCAATCAGTTATAGGCAGAAGATGAGCTTTCTATGGTGATATTTCTGGCTATTTATTTCTCTCCCCCTCAAGTGTCTATTTTATAATGGTATAACAGGGAAACAAAGACTCAAAAGACAGCCAAGCATCTTAACATTATTTCCTCCCTTTTCCCCATTCCAACCATGTCTCAATCCCTGTATTCCAGAGCCCTGTTGTTCCAAGGTTGTGCATACATCATTATTTACCTCTGTACCACTTAGCCCATGCAAACCTGCCTTATTGTTTTCCTGTCCACTTTGTTCTTCCATTCCCCTCCACCTTCTTGCGTATTGCTCCCCTCACTAGCACACAAACTATCCTGTGTCTATTCCCTGCCCTGTGCTCCACATTCCCCTTCCTCACCTCACCCCACCCCCACATCCCAGTAACCAACAAAGAATGCACCCCCCTTTAGTATTATTTTTCCCTTAGTCTTGCAGTTTCACTCAACATAATATTCTCAAGGTTCATCCATGTTGTGTGGTGGCTTGCAGCTTCCTTGTTATTCTTCAAGGTAGCATAATATTCAATTGTGTGTCTGTACCACAGTTTGTTTATCCATTTTTTAGTTGATGGGCACTTAGGCAGTCTCCATCTTTTAGCTATTGTAAATAGTGCTGCTATGAACACTGGAGTACATATATCTACTTGTGTTATGGCTCATATTTCTTGTGGGTAATTACCAAGTAGAGGAACTGCTGGATCATAAGGTATTTATATTTCCAACCTTCTGAGGAAACACCATATTGCTTTCCAGAGAGGTTGGGCCATTTTGTGAATCCCACCAGCAATGCAGGAGCATCCCAGTCTCTCTGCATCCTCAACAGCATTTACTGTTCTCTAAGTTTTTTATCTTTGCTGTTATTGCTAGTGTGAGATGATATCTCATTGTTGTTTTGATTTGCATGTTTCTAATGGCTAGTGATCATGAACATTTGTTCACATGTTTGTTGGCTGCCTGAATCTCCTCCTTGGTGAAGTGTCTGTTCATGTCTGTGCCTATTTTTTAATTGGGTTGTCTTTTTCTTGTAGAGGTGTTGTAGTTCCCTATATATTTTAGAAATGAGTCCCTTATCTAATGTGTCATGGCAAAATATTTTTTCCCATTCTGTGGGTTCCCTTTTTACTCTTCTGGTGAAGTCTTTTGATGCACATAAGTTTTTAATTTTTAGTATATCCCAAT
>NW_006408569.1:11164684-11167700 GCF_000296735.1 Chrysochloris asiatica | reverse complement strand
TAAAACAATAGAAATAATAACATTGAAAAAATAATTAAGTATAGAAGTTCCATATTGAAAAGAACAGGTCAACTGATTGGGAGAGAACCATTTTTGTGGCCATTCCTAATAGATGTGATACAACGAAATGTGGAAATCATAGGACAATATCATTAATTGCATACAAGTAAAATTTTGCTAAAGATGAGTAAAAAATATCTGCATAAATGCATTGAAAAGGAACTGTCAGAGGTTCAAGCCAGATTCAGACAAGGACGTGCAATGAGGGATATCACTGCTGATGCCAGATGGATCTTGGGTGAAAGCAGAGAATACCAACAAGATGTTTGCCAGTGGTTTATTGAATATGCAAAGGCTTTTGATTGTATGGGTCATGACAAGCTGTGGACAACATTTTGGAGAATGAGTATTCCGTAACACTTAATTGTGCTCATGAGGAACGTGTACATAGATTAAGAGGCACCTGTTTAAACAGAACAAGGTGATTCTGAATGGTTTACAATTAGGAAAGGTGTGCACCAGGGTTGTATTTTTTCACCATATTTATTTGATCTGTATGCTGAGCACAAAATTGAGAAGCTGGATTATGTGAAGAATAACGTGGCATCAGGATTGGAGGAAGACTCATTAATAACCTATGGCATGCAAATGATACAACCTTACTTGCTCAAAACAAAGAAGACTGTGAATACTGTAGCTGATCAATGACCACAGCCTTTAGTATGGATTGCAACATGATGTAAAGAAAATGAAAATCCTCACCACTGTACCAACAAATAACATCAAGATAAATAGAGAAAAGATTGAAGCTTTGAAAGATTTCATTTTGCTTGGATCAACAAACAACTCTCATGGAAGCAAGGATGGCTAGACTTTGTCTCAAGTACTTTGGACATGTTATCAGAAGGGACCCATCCCTGGAGAAGTATATCATGCTTGGTAAAATATTGGGTCCACAATATAGAGGTAGACCTACAAAGAGATGGACTGGCACATGGCTGCAATAATAGGTTCAAATATTTCAACAATTTTGAGAATGGTGCCAGCCTGAGCATTGTTTCAATCTTTGTACATAGGGTCACAGTGAGTCAGAACCTACTTGAAGGCACCTAACAACAACACTGGAGTCCTGGTGTGGAGCTCTGGAATAAAGCACTGGACCACAGAAGGTGGGTTTGAACCACAGGATCGGTGCTTCAGGTTCATCAGCCGCTCCTGAGAAACCATGTACTGGGTTGCTATGGGTTGTAACCGACTCGACCACACTTAACAAAAACAACAACCATCTTTGCAGTCCAGTGCATTAATCCACAGTGTCAGATATTCATAACTGTGATCAAATATTTTAAATTTTAAGAATTTATCCTAAATAAATAAGCTGAGAAACAAGATATATGCATTAATTGAAATATAATAACATTATTCATAGTAGTGAGAGTGCACAAAAATCTACTAAAAGAATTGTTGTTAAACGCCATCAAATCATTCCCGACTCATAGAAACCTGTATAGCATTGCTGAGGTGGCAAATTTTTGTGGGAGCTGAAAACCTCATCTTTTTCATTTGGAGGAATGGATGGACTTCAACTAACTTCCTTATAGTCCACAGTCCAGTGTTTATGCTATGAAGCAGTGGCTTCATAGGATAAATAGGTTGTGTTTCCTGATAATACAAGATTAAGATTTAAAAGATATCTATATATATTAGGAGAGTTGAGAAAGTGTTTTTTATTTGAGTTTTGCTGTTGCTGTTGTTTCTGGCTTTTCAATAGTCTCTGGTCATACAGGACACAAAGTAAATACCTTAAAACATTTTAATTTGGTTGTTTATGGAAATAAGTATTACTTACAAAATGCCAGTTTTGATGAAAGGGTGGCTTATTAGAGATATCTATAATATTTCTTTTCAAATTATACATAGCCTTCCATCATCTCTCTCATCCTCATCCTGTTGAAAATCAACATATCATTCTGGTCTAGTGGATGGGTCTGTGTCATAACCTTTTCTGTTAAGAATGAAGCACTTGAATGCTAACAAAAAGGTCTGCAGTTGATACTTGGAGAAAGATGAGGCAGTCTGCTTCTGAAAAGTTGTACAGCCATTGGAACCCTCTGTGATTGCTCTATTCTGTTTACAGGGTCACTGTGAGTCAGAACGGGCTAATCAGCATTGGGTTGGTATTTTTTGTTGTTTGTTTAGTTGTTTTTGTATTTTTTTATTTTGGATATGCTTAGAACCATTGAATTACAAGTGAAGAAATTGACACCATTGAATATTAAAAGCTATGAGGTGTTTCCAAAACTATAATAGAGATAATCTACAGGCATAAATACCTTGATGCTGAAAAAGGGAATTGAAAATTAGAACATAGAGCATTCAATTGAATTAACTAAATGAACAACAAAATATCAAGATAGAAAGAGAAACAGGAATTAAAAAATATAAATTAGTGAGAGAGACAACAGCAGCATTAAGTATAAGAGCTATTTTTGGAAAACAAACTTTCTGGAAATATAACTAGGGAGGAGAAAATCACAAATAAGCAATAGTAAAATGAAATTTAATTTTGCCTGAGAAGTTCTTAAGATAATTTAATACTGAGTAAGCCATTATGATATGCCATACCTTCAGAGTTTCAAATTCAAATACAGGTATCTCAAGACAGTAAAGCAAAAGGAAAACAAATAAGATGTTGGAGAGAATAGAAGTGCAGTGAGGTGCTACATCAGCAACAACACAGAATACTGGACCAAGCAGGCTCAGGGGAGGGTCCCAAAACTCTGAACCACATGTAAAGGAATATTAGGAAGGTTGGAAGGCTTACAGCTAGGGGAATTTGTGGCAGAAGCAATAAATCCAGTGCTTTCTAATTCAAGATGTCCAGCTACTTCCAGAGCCACCATCTTGGGAGAGATCAAGCAAGGGAAGGATCAGAGCAGTTACTGATGCCTGACAGAACCGTGGAGATAAAGTGTGGACGTTCTATTTTGTTTTTGTATCTGTTCATTGGTCTCTC
>NW_006408569.1:11153319-11163534 GCF_000296735.1 Chrysochloris asiatica | reverse complement strand
TGAAAAAGGAAACAAGGGTAAATTGCTACAATTTGATGAACATGACCTACACTCATGGAGGTAGTAACTCTAAATACCAACAGAGAGGGGAGGTGTCTTCACATCAAGTATCAATGCTATCCCCTCTGTACCCAGGATAGATAAGGATGGGCAACCTAGACATTGGCTACCTAAAATGAGGGAGTGATAAAGGCACAAAGTGATTGACTTACAAGGTTTTAAGAGGAAGTGTAGTTTAAGAATGTGTGTGTGAGGATGAGAAAGAGTCCTCACTGAATAGTTTTCATCTTGTCTAGATGGGTGTGGTGAAAAGAGATGGGGATGAGATTTGTAGGATTCAATAGTGAATACTCGTTATCATGACTAATTGTGCCTGTCACAATTGTAAAGGTAGAAGTTTTGTAACAAGAACAGGGGAGTGGTTAATCTTACAGCCCAGAAACAGAAGATCCTGGAACCATCAAGGGAGAAGAGCACAAGCAGAATAAGCGAACTTATCCAGAGAATCAGCGACACAAGAGATGGAGGCAGAGGTGGGGTCATGGAAAAAGGAAGCGACTGAGGACTCCAGATTCATGGGAAGAGAGGGACTAAGAGCTGGCAGCTCAGAAGCAGACTTGAAGAATGTGCCCTTTAGAGGCGTAAATTATTATATATGTGTGAGTTTTTGTTTTGTTTTGTTTTTAAGGCTAAAGTGAATAGAGAGAAATATTGTTAACTGATGGTACATGGAGGGGATTATAATCACTGTAATGAAGCAAGGTATATGATTTGTTGAATGTAAAACTGATGATCTGCCCTATAAACTTTTACTCAATCCACAATAAAAACCTTAACAACAACAACAAAAAGGGTGGGGGGGGGGATAGAGGTAAAAATGTTAGCTGATGGTACACGGAGGGGATTGTAATCCTTGCAATGATTTGTTGAATGTAAAAGTGATGACCTTCCTTATAAACCTTCACTCAATTTATAATGAAAGCTTTATAACTAAAAAAAAAAAAAGACCGTAAAGCAAACAAAGGCTGGAACTGTGTAAGACTAAAACCTATCAGAAAAGGAAAAACAAGTATTTCCCACTACTAAACAGCTATCCGTCACTCAGCTGTCAGTTTATGGTACTGTGGTGGCGTGTGTGTTACTAGAATGTTTGATGCCATTCCACGGGTATTTTAAATACAACCAGGGTCACCCATGGTGGGCAGATTTCAGTTGAGCTTCCAGACTAAGAATATGAAGGAGAGGCAGACAAGTTCTGAATGGTTAGTAACACAAACTGTTATGAATAGCAGCAAAACATTTTCTGATGTAGTGCCTGAAGTTGAGCCCCTCAGGTTAGAAGGCACTCAAAACACAACTGTGGGAGAGCTGCCTAATCAAAGCAGAGTTGACCTTAAGACTTGGAAGGAGAAAAGCTTTCAGGAACTTCTTTTTCTGATGGGGTAAAACTCAAAATGAGATTACACCTGAAAACATCCATTAATAATCTTAATGTGGCATGCATGAAGTATGCACCTAGGACATTGGAAGTTGTCAAAACCAAAATGAAAAGCACAAAGTTCAATATCCTAGGCATTAGTGAGATGAAATGGACAGGTATTGGTTATTTTGAATCTGACAAATCAAATGGTTCACTACACCAAGAAGGATGAACTGAAGAGGAATGATGTCACCTTCATCTTCAAAAAGAGCATTTCAAGATTTATCTTGAAGAACAATGCTGTCTATGATTGGATAATATCCATATGGTATGGCACTGTTGGATGAGAACTGGACCGCTAACCACAAAGTCAGTGGTTCAAATACATCAGATGCTCCCCTCTATGAGTCAAAACTGACTCAATGGTGCTTAACAAAAACAAGAAAGACAAGTTAGTAATACCACTATTCAAATTTACATAGCAAATATTAAAGTCCATGATGATAAAACTGAAGAATTCTACCAAACTTTTATCTGAAATTGATCAAATATGAAATCAATGAACATATATAATTACTGGTGAATGGAATGTGAAAGCTGGAAACAAAGAGGATGTATCAGCAGTTTTAAAATATGGCCCTGTTGATAGTGATAACACTGGAGATACCCTGATAGAATTTTGCAAGACCAACGACTTATTCATTCCAAATACCTTTTTAAACAACATAATCTGTGACTATACACATGAACTTCACCAGACAGAATACACAAGAATCAAAATGACTATATCTGTAGGAATGTTGTTGTTAAGTGCCGTTGAGTCGGTTCCGACCCATAGCGACCCTGTACAGGGTTTCCGAGGGTGTAAATCCTTACGGGAGTAGAAAGCCTCATCTTTCTCCCGCGGAGCGGCTGGTAGTTTCGAACCGCTGACCTTAAGGTTTGCAGCCCGATTCGTAACCACTATGCTACCAGAGCTCCTTTAGACAGTAGAAAAACTCAATATCATCAGCCAAAATAAGTCCAGGAGCTGACTGTGGAATACCCCACCAATTGTTATTGTTAGGTGTCATCAATTTGGTACCAACTCATAGCAACCCTATGCACAACAGAACAAAACATTGCCCAATCCTGGGCCAACCTCACAATTGTTGAGCCCATTGTGCTGAACCCATTGTGCTACCACTTTGCCAATCCATCTCCTTTGGGGTCTTCCTCTTTTTCTCTGACCCTTCACCTTAACAAGCTTGATATCCTTGTCCAGCAACTAGTCCCTACTGACAATATGTCCAAAGTATGAGAGACGAAGTCTGGCAATCCTGGCCTCCAAGGAGCACTCTGGCTGCACTGTTGGTTCTTTTGGCAGCCCATGGAACTTTCAATATTCTCCTCCAACACCATAACTCAAAAGCATCAATTCTTCTACGGTCTTCCTTATTCAGCTGTTTCTCTTCATTTTGAGTTTTTCCCCATCAGCAAATGAAGATCCTGAGAGCTTTACTCCATTCGTGTCATCACAGGCAACTCTACTTTGAGGAGGCAGCTCTTCCCCAGTTGCATTTTGAGTGTTTTCCAACCTGAGGGGTTCATTTTCTGGTACCATATCTGACAGCGTTTCTCTGCTGTTCATAAAGTTTTCAGTGACTAAATATTTGGAAGTACTTTATCTCTCCTTCTTCCTAGTTTGTGTTCGTCTGGAAGCTCATCTGAAACCTGTTCACAGTGGGTGACCCTGCTGGTATTTAAAATACCGATGGCATAGTTTCCAGAATCACAGCAAGTCACAAGCCACCACAGTACAAAAAACTGTGGTGGAAATTTAAATGAAGATAATCTCGTTTTACTAATAACATAAATTTTGTGTGACAAGGAGGGAACATCTATTACTGGATTGACAGGACTCATATGAGTTTATGACCATGACAAGACAATCATGTATGCTTCTCATTGGCTGCCTGTGGCCCATCTGCCTATATTGCAGTGACTCAGAGGACAGTCAGTGCCAGCCAGGCTGGGAATATACAAGTTGCCAAAGGGTTAACACACTGTGGCGAAACTACAGCAATCGATGATGATGAGGCAATATGCAATGAAATGATTCTTCTTAATGTTGATGCCCTGGCCTCTAATGATTGCCTTAGATGTTGTTGACTTCCTTGTTGACAAAAAACGATAACTCAAATGCAATCTTTATTAAAATGTCCACATTCAACAGAATCTCAAATGATTAGGGAAAATACAGTAGAGAGAAAAGACCTCAAGTGTCAATGATATCAACATTAGATATCTTTCAAATCCAAGATTCAGGATAAGAACAGTGACAAAAGCAAAATAATCCTACAGCTGGTGACACCCACACTGGATAGTTATTAAAATCTAAGTGGTGTGACATCCTATAAATGGTGACTACAAAGAAAAGAAAAGTTGAGGCAAAGTGTCAATCTTTTCAAGAGAAATGGACAAATGATTATATTTCTTGTTGTTGAAATCAAAGACAAACCTGTTTGCCTAGTTTATGGCAATGCATTAACGGTAACGAAAAAAAAACAAAAACAAAACAATTTGGAGCATCATGATAGTCCAAAACATGCTAAACTCAATGAATTAGGAGACCAACTATGTCTGGATAAAATCAATACTCTTCAGCCAAGTTTGGAATCACAACAAGCCACTTTCATTAAGCCTTCTTGTGACAGAGCTAATGTTATACAGAGCCAAGTGATTCAGAGGCGTTATGAAGAAAGCAAATTAATCACAAAGAAGCTGATGCCTCATGTAGAAGGAGAATTTGTGAAACAGTGCGTGGTGGCTGCTGCAGAGTTGTTAGCACCAGACAAAGTAAAATTGTTTTAGAGTGTTAATTTGTCTTGCAAAACCATTTCAGATTGGATTACTGATTTAGCACAAAATATTGAGAAAACACTAAGGATTTAGCAGGAGATTTCCAAATTTTCTCTCTGGTTTGTGACAAGACAACAGCCATTATAAAACTGCCCAATTGTCCATTTTCATTCACAGGATAACAGCAGACGTTGACAAGCAAGAGGAACTGCTGTAACTGGAAGCTATCCATGCTTGACACTACAAGAGTTGAGGACTTGTTTGAGAGACTTGTTTTATCAATGAAAATACTTGCAGTAACATTTGAAAAGTTAACTGGCCATGGAGCTCCAGCCATGATCCCCTTGCAAAAATGTTAATTGTATTTGTCAAGAAAAAACTGAATCATCTCAGTTTTGATCCAAATAGATTAATTATATGCCACTGCATCATACACTAAGAAAGTCTTTGCGCACGTTCATTGCGGCTCAACAATGTGATGTCAACAGTAGTGTCATGCATAAATTTTGTCAATAGCAGTCACCAATTTCAGGAATTACTGCATGTTCTTGACTCTGAGGATGGTGATCTTGCTTATCATTGTGAAGTGCAGTGACTTGGTCGCAGGAACATGCTCATGAGGTTTTATGAACTTCAGGATGAAGTCAAGCAGTTCATGGAGATGAAGAGAAAACCTGCCAGGAAACTCAATGCTAGTAAGCTATTGTGTGATCCAGCGTTCATGGTGGACATTGCCAAGTACCTCTCAGAGCTGAATGTTGAGCTGCAGAGCAGGTCCCAACCAGCTTCTCAGCTCTCTGCTTTCAAACATGAAATCATTTGAAGCTAAATTAAGGCTGTGGAAATTGCAGCTTGAAAGGAATTGCAAGGTTAATTTTCCCACTGTGGAAGCACAAAAGCCTTCTATGATATCTGCATATGCTAGTGAATGTGCAAAATTAATTGAGGCATTTAATGAAAGACTCAAGGATGTGAAAAGTAAACAAATAGAATTGAACATCTTTGCTACATGATTTAATGTGGAGCTAGCTAATATGCCTGATAAACTACAACATGAAAGCACTCTGCTGCAAAGCGATGATAAGCTTGAGTAGACACTTCAGTGGACATGCATTGAAATATGCATCTGTGATAAGAACAACTGACTGCTGCAAGCAGTTCTTTCAAAACTTACCATCTCAAACGTTAACTGCGCTCCAGACTGACCAAAGAAAACCTGTAAGTGTGGTTACCAGTAGAAACATGAATAGCAGCTAACATCATACACCTCACCAAAGAGCAGTTCTAGCCATCACATTAGGGGTGAATTAGCTAAATTATGACCAAATATGTTGTTGTTGTTAGATGTCATTGAACAAAACACTTCCCAGTCCTACACAAACATCACAATTATTACTATACTTGAGTAAGTTGTTGCTGGCACAGTGCCAATATAATTGGTTGTGAATTATATTAATCCTTTCAAAGAACCAGCTCCTTGTCCTGTTGATTCTTTCTATAGTTTTTCCATTTTCTAGCTCATTTATTTCTGCTCTAATCTTTATTATTGTTTTCTTCTGTTGACTGTAGGTTACTTTGCTAGTCTGTTTCTAGTTGTTGCAAATGTTGTGTTAATGTGTTGATTTTGGTTATTTATTCTTTTTTGGATGTGTGCATATACTGAAATAAATTGTCCCCTCAATACTGCTTTTACAGTGCTGGGTAGACGATTCTTGGCTGGCAGGTTTGTTTTTTTTTTTTTTCAGGGCTTTATATATATATCCCCATTGCTTTCTTGTCTGCATGATTTCTGCTGCGTGATCAGAGCTTGATCTGATTTATTTGCCTTTGTAAGTAATGCTTTTCTTTTCCCTAGCTGCTTTCAGGATTCTCTCCTTGCCTTTGATTTTGGAAAGCATGATTGTTACATGTTTTGGTGATTTTCTTTTGGGGTCTATCTTTCCTGGGGTTTGTTGAACTTCTTGAATGCTTATCTTTTCATTTATCAGGATATTAGGGAGATTTTATTCCAACAGTTCTCCAACTGTCTCCTCTGTGGATGTCTGTGATTCTTTCTGCTCCAGAATGCCAATAATTCTTAAGCTATTCCTCTTCATGTTGTCCAACATGTATCTTAGATTTTCTTCAGGTTTCTTTAACCTTTTTTCTGCTTACTTTTCTATCTTAGCAGTATTGAGAGATTTGTCTTCCAGCTTACTGGTTCTGGCTTCCATCTCATCAGTTCTACTTCTTTGCCCTTTCAGTATTTTGTCCCTTTTTGACATTTTATTGTTAATCATTTTGACCTCTTTTTGAAGGTTTTGAATTGTGTGAAATGCTGTACCTATCTTTTTTGATTGTTCCTATTGCACTTTCCTGACTTCTTCTTTGTTTTTCTCAAACCCTCTGCAGAGGGTTTGTATGCACTTCAGTATCATTCTCCTGAAATCCTTCTCAGGCAATTCTAAAGCCTGTTCTTCCAATGTGAGGTCCACCTGCAGCTAATTTGTGTTAGTTATTCCATCCTGTTTATAGACAGGTCAAAATGGTCAACAGTTTCTTGGGGACCTACAATAATTAGATATTCAATAATTAAATGAATGCATGTTGATGTTTTATTGAGCTTTCTGATTGCCTCCAGGTAGATGTGATCAGGAGATGGGCTTCCCTTTTCACTTTTCTTATTACTCAACTTAGAGTAACTATGGCAGGTGTTGGCTATCTATCTGGTATATAGCAGCTGCTATTGGCTCTTGCCTGGATGGTGGAATTTACAGGGTGTGATTGAAGATTAGCTATATTACCACAATTGTTGTCTCTTCTTGGATAACATAGGGAAAGAAACAGACCTCTGAAGGTAAAAGGGGGACCAAAAAAAAATAAAAACTACACACACACACACAAAACAAAACAGATTTCGTATGACAGTCTATAATCGCATAAAAGAAGAGAAGGAAAAAGAAAAAAATCTATAGCAAAATATGTCTTTAAAACCCAATTCTTGGCCAGCTTGGGCCATTCTGGAAGATTATTCCATTTTAAGCAGTTGCTAGTGACTCCTCCTACTTCTGCAATTCTGGGCCCAGAAATCATTGTTGGGCAGAACCGTGTGTATGCACAGTAGAACCCTCTGGGGGTGGGATGGAAGTGTCATCTTGCTCTGGCACCTCTTCTAGTCACTAGAGTGGAGGTACACAGAGAGTGATAGACCCAAGAACAGAGAAAAAAAAATGTCCACACCGTTATCTCTGACAAGCATCAGATGTCTGTGCTGGGAGTGCTTCTCTGACCCTTCACCCACTCTGTCAAGCCCAAGATGGCCACTCCAGAAGTCAGCTGGTTGCTGCAGATCACAAAATAGCATTTCTTGTTTTTGCTACAAATTCCACTGGCTGCAAGCCTTTAAATTTTATAAATAATCCTTTATATGTATTTCAGAGTTCAGGGACCATCCCCTAAACTTGCTTCATCTGGTATTTTGCATTATTGCTGGCAGAGCTCTGAGTCGCATGTCTCCCTAATCTGCCATTAAGCCACTACTATCATTATTTGGAATTACTTAAATGTTATAGTTATATCCATTTAAGGAATTGAGAAATACTTCAGGAAAAAGTCCACCATTCATCCAAATCCTTACAAACATCCAATCACAGTGTAATTTGATAGAAATTTGCATCTCTTGAACAGCCTCTACTGTGATGGCTGGAATCCTGGTGTGGCTCTGCAGGTTAATGCGCTGAACTGCAAAGTTGGTTTGAAACTCAAGGTTGGTAGTTCAAGCTCACCAGCTGCACCTCAGAAACTCTACATAGGGTCACTATGAGTTGGAATCAATTTGACTGCACTTAACAACAACAACAATGTGATGACTGGAACTGCTGTGGCCTGGCAGGGCCAGACCAAATTATTTCTGGAGGCTTCTATGGTCCATGGAGTCCTGGTGTGGCACTGCAGGATTATGCACTCCCCTCTTCTTTTGATGCTTTCTGCATCATGCAATATTTTGCTTGTAGAATCCTTCAATAGTGCAAGTCAAGGCTTGACTTGCTTATTCAGTTCCCTCAGCTTTAGAAATGCTGAGCATGTTCTTTCTTGGTTTTCTAACATCTGATCTTTGCACATTTAATTATAATACTTTACTTTGTCTTATCAAGCTGCCCTTTGACATGTCCTATTCAGGTCTTTTACTTCCTCATTTGTTTCATTTGCATTAGCATCTCTTTGCTGAAGTGCAAGTTTCAGAGTCTCTTCTGACATCATTTTGCTCTTTTTCTTCTTTCTTGTCTTCTTAATAACCTTTTACTTTATTCTTGTATGCTGTCCTTGATGTCATTGCAAAGCTCTCCTGGTCTTCAGTCATTAGTGTCAAGTGCATCAAATCTGTTCTTGAGATGATCTCTAAATTCAGGTGGAATATGTTCAAGGTCATATTTTTTCTCTCATGGCTTGCTTTTATTTTCGTTAACTTCTTTCTGTACTTGCATATGAGCAATTAATGATGTGCTGTACAATATGTCCCTAGCTTTGCTTTTACTGGTAATATGGATCTTTCCCACAATCTCTTTCCACAGATATAATCAATTTGATTTTTGTGTATTCCATCTGGTGAGTTCCATGTGTATAATCATATTTTATGTTGTTTAAAAAAGATATTTGCAACGAACAAATCATTAGTTTTGCAAAATTCTATCAGGCGATCTCCAATATAATTTGTATCACCAAGATCATATTTTCCGATGACTGATCCTTCCTCTTTGTTACCAACTTTTACATCCCAATCGCCATTATTTATCACTACATATTGATTGAATATTTGATTAATTAGAGACTGAAGAAATTGGTAGAATCCTTCAATTTCATCTTCATTGTCTCTAGTGGTTGGTGCGTAAATTTTAATTATAATTGTATTAACTGGTCTTCCTTGTAGGCCTTGTGATAGGATATTATCCTACCACAGACAGCATTGTACTTCAAGATAGGTCTTGAAATGTTCTTTTTGATGATGAATGGGACGCCATTCCTCTCCATTATGTCATCCTGGACATAGTAAACCATGTGGTTGGCAGATTCAAAATAACCAACACCAGTCCATTTCAGCTCACTAATGCCTAGGATATCAGTGTTTATGCCTTCTATTTCATTTTTGACAACTTCAAATTTTCCTACATTCATACTTTGTACATTCCATGTTCTAATTATTTATGGATGTTTACAGCTATTTCCTCTTATTTTGAATTGTGTCCCAAAACCTTCACTCCATTCATGTCATCATGGTCAACTATACATTGTGGATGTAGTGATCCCCCTGTAGTATTTTGAGTGCCTTCCAACCTGAAGGATTCATCTTCTGACACTATATCTGACAATATTCTGGTGCTTTCATGATGATCTGATATTCAATATTCTAGAGCTATCTGACAGTGTTTCAGTGCTATTCATATTATTTTCAGTGACTAAATATGCAGAAGTATTCTGTCTCTCCTTCTTTTTAGTCTGACTTAGTCTGGAAGCTTCTCCGAAACCTGTCCATTATAGGTGTCCCCATTGGCACAGCTTCCAGAATCACAGCAACACCTCAGCCATCATAGTATGGCAAACTCGCATATGAATGGTCATGACCAAATAAAGCACTATAATTTCTAAGTTGATAATTTTGAATGTCCAGTAAATGATGTTATAGATATCCAAACAGCCCTTGGCAGAAAAAGGTTCTCAATCCCTGTGTGAATACATTAAATCTGTTCTTGAGATGGTCTCTAAATCCAGGTGGAATGTATTCAAAGTCATATTTTGGCTCTCATGGACTTGTTTTAATTTTCTTCATCTTTCGCCAAAATTTTCATGGAAGCAATTGGTGGGTAATACAGAAACAGCTGCAAGCATACATTGACAGGGAACTTTCAGAGGTTTAGCTGGATTCAGAAGAGGATGTGGAATGAGGGATAACATTGCTGATGTCCGATGGATCTTGGCTG
>NW_006408569.1:11150052-11152224 GCF_000296735.1 Chrysochloris asiatica | reverse complement strand
GATCAGGCCTGATCCTAGTGCTTCATTCTGTTGTGCATAGGATCGTTATGAGTCGGTACCAACTCGATGGCACCTAACAACAAAACAACAATATAATTTTATGTTGTTATGAAAAAATCTCCTAGATTTATTGCATTTCTAGTCCCATCTGAGGTTACCTTAGCAGGGTAATCCAAAATGATTTTGCATTATAAGGCCCATGGGCCAGACATTCCCCACATCTACATTAGACACTAATGACCAAAGAGTTGTGGGATGGCATCAAAAACATCTTCCCTAAAGAAAGCAAAATGTCACTAAAAAGACAGGAAATAAAGAAAAGATCAAAATGCATGTCAGAATAGACTCTGAAACTTACTCTTGAGCATAGAGAAGCTAAAACAAATAGGAAAGAAAATGAGGATGTTAATGAGTTGAAGAAAAAACCCAGAAGACAAAATAAAGCATTATAATGAAATATGCAAAGACTTAGAAACCCAAAAAAGAAGATCATCCTCAGAATTTCTCAAGGTGAAACAACTGAAAAAAATATTAAAACCTTAGGTTGCAATATTGAAAGATTCTGTGGACAAAATATTGAGTGATGCAGGGAACATCAAAAGAAGATAGGAGTATACAGAATCACTATTTCAAAAAATAAGTTAGTTGATGTTGAACTATTTCAAGGTGTAGCATATGATCAAGAACTGAAGGTACTGAAGGAAGAAGTCCAACCTACGTTGAATGAATTGGCAAAAAAACAAGGCTTCAGGAATTGATATGTCTCAACAAATGGATGCAGCCCTGAAGATACTCAGTCATCAATGTCAAGAAGTTTGGAAGACAGCTTCTTGGACAACCAGTTGGAAGAGATCCATATTTGTATCCATTCAAAATAAAAGTGATCCAATAGAATGAGGAAAACATCAGACAATATCATAAATAGCACATGCTAGCAAAATTTTGCTGAAGATAATTAAAACACAGTTGCAGCAGTACATCCACAGGGAGGTGCCAGATACTCAAGCCTGATGCAAAGAGGACTTGGAATGAGGGATAATTAATGTTGACTTCCAATGGATCATAACTGAAAGCAGAAAATAACAGAATGCTGTACACTTGTGCTTTATTGAACATGCAAAGCCATTTGACTTTGTGCCTCTGTAGGATAACCACTGGACTGCTAACCACAAGCTAAGTGGTTAAAACCCACCAGCAACTCCTTAAAACCCCATACAGGGTCACTATGAGTAGGAATGATTCAATGACACTTAATAACAACATCATAACAAACTATGGATAATCTTGTGAAAAATAAGCATTTCAGAACACTTAATTGGGCTGATGAAGAACCTGTACATAGACCAAGAGGTAGTTGTTAGAGCAGCACAAGTGGATAATGAATGTTTGAGTCAGGAAAGGTGTGTAGCAGGATTGTATGCTTTCACCATATTTATTCAATCTGTATACTGAGTAAATAATCCAAGAAGCAGGAGTATGTGAAGCAGTACAGGGTAGAAGGATTGGAGGAAAACTTTTTTTTTTTTTTTTTAATTTTTAACTGAGTGACAGTTTACATGGAAGAACATAGGATTTACACCATTGTTTAATTGCAATGATTACAATCTCCTCTTTGCATCATCATTCAATAGTATTTGCTTCCATTCTCTCTGTTCCCCATCCCCTCAGGCATATATAACAATTTAAACAACCAAAGGGCACATTCTACAAGCCTGCCTCCTGGCCATTAGCACCTAGCTGCCAGCACTCAGTCCCTCTGTTTCTATGAGTCTAGAGTTATCAGCTGCTCCCTCTCACGTGTCCCCATCTCTGGTGTTGATGCGTCTCTGGATAGGGTCCTGCATTCCGCTTGTGTGCTTCTCTCTTAATGGTCCTAAGGGTCCTCTGTTTCTGGACGGTAAGATTAACCACTCCCTTGTTTTTGTTACAAAACTTCTACCTTTACAATTGTGACAGTCACAATTAGTCATTATAACATTTACTCACTATTGAATCATAAGAATCTTATCCCCATCTCTTTTCACCAGACTCATCTAGACAAGATGAAAATTATTCAGTGTGGACTGTACTTTCCCCTACACACTCTTAAACTAACTCCCTCTTGAAAACTTTTAAGCCAGTCACTTCCTGCCTTTATCGCACCCTCATTTTAGTTACCCATCCTTATCTACC
>NW_006408569.1:11145169-11149762 GCF_000296735.1 Chrysochloris asiatica | reverse complement strand
CTCCGTGGCTATGTCCTTGTCCATGGGCTCAGGAGTCCCAAGGTCTCACCACACTTCAGACCAACAAGGCCTTTCTCTTCTCTCTCTCATCGCCATGTCAACAGGAGTGTATGTAACGTGGCTGAACTCAGCCTATTTCTTCATTGTTGCCTTTCCCCTCCTCTTCCACTCGCCAGTAGATCAATGTGGTCATCAACAAGCTTACATGCCTGCTCACGTGTTCCCTTTGAGTTTCAGTCTTAGAGGGGGACATTTCCTGAAGGGACTTGATTATTTGCCTTAATAGCTTCCTGGTGAACAACTTGCTTGTTCTTGTAGTAGCCAATCATGCTGACATTTTTGTTTGGGGTTTTTCCTGCTGATCTTTACTTGAAGATGTATCTTCTGTTGATGTAGCTGTTCCAGGCTGGTATGCTTGTCCTTTCTAGTGGGAAAGTCACACCTCAGAAAGTTCTGGATGGGGCTCAAGATTCCACCTAAGGTACTATACACTGTAAAGGCTCCACAAGAGGCCTATTTCACTGGGCAAGTTCTAGAACCCCTTTTAGCTATTCCAATCAGTTATAAGCTGAAGATGGGCTTACAAGCTGTCTGTAATCATATTAACTGACATTCCTTTCTAACCCACTCAAGTGTCAAGGGAAACCAATATTCATAAGACAATTAAGCATCTTAGCATGATTTCCCCTCTTCTGACTATGCCTCAATCCCTGTATCACAGAGCCCAGTTGTTCCAAGTTTGAGCATGCATCACTATTTACTTTTGTCATACATAGCCCATGCAAATCTGTCTCAGACTTCCCCTATGTACCTTCTACTTCCACACCTTCCCTTTCTTGTGTATTACCCTCCCCAACACCCACACTATGATGTGTCTACCCCCTACCCTATGCTCTACCATCCCCTCCCTCCACCCTCTCAACTCTCCCACACACACACCACCTACAAATAATTTTTTTTTCTTTCTCTTTTCGTATGGGTATCTTTTCTTAAGCTTTTAAAATAATGGTCTTATGCAATATTTGTCCTTTTGTGACTGACTAATTTCACTCATGGGAACACTGAATGGTTTAAATTTTTTTAAAAATGTGTGCAAAATGGTTGTATTCTTTCACCATACTTATTCAACCTGTATGCTAAGCAAATCATCCAAGAAGCTAGGCTATATGAAGAAAAATGTGACATCAGGATTGGAGGAAGACTCATTAACAACCTGCAATATGCAGATGATACAAGCTTGATTGCTGAAAACAATTTACTGATGAAGGTCAAAGAGCACAGCCTTCGGTATGGATTACATCTCAACGTCAAGAAAACAAAAATCCTCACCACTCGACCAATAAACAACATTCTTATCAATGGAGAAAAGATTGAAGTTGTCAAGGACTCCGTTCTTCTTGGATCAACTATCAACACTCACGGAAGAAGCAGTCCAGAAATCAAACGAAGTATTTCATTAGGCAAATCTGCTGCACAAGACCTTTTTAAAGTGTTGAAGAGCAAAAACGTCAACTTGAGGACTAAGGTGCACCTAACTCAAGCCATGGTATTTTCAATCACCTCATATGTGTTCGAAAGCTGGACAGTAAATAAGGAAGACCGTAGAAGAATTGATGCTTTGGAGTTATGGTGTTGGAGGAGAATGTTGAAAGTGCCATGGGCTGCCAAAAGAACCAATAGATCCATTTTGGAAGAAGTGCAGCCACAGTTCTCCTTTCTCCTTGGAGGTCAAGATGACCAAACTTCGTGTCTCATACTTCGGACATATTGTCATGAGGGGCCAGTCATTGGAGAAGGATCTCATGTTTGGTAAGGTGGAAGGTCAGAGAAAAAGAGGAAGACCCTCTACGATATGGATTGGCCAAGTGGCAGCATCGATGGACTCAAGCATGGCAACTGTAGTGAGGTTGGCTTAGGTTGGGCAGTGTTTCATTCTGCTGTGCATAAGGTCGCTATGGGTCGATACTGACTTGATGGCACCTAACAACAACAACAACAACAACAATTTCACTCAATGTTCACCCATGTTATGTGGTGGCTTGCAGCTTCCTTGTTATTCATCAAAGTAACACAATATCCCATTGTGTGTATGTACTAATGTTTGTTTATCCATTCTTTGATTGATGGGCACTTAGGCTGTCACCATCTTTTTGCTATTGTGAATAGTGCTGCTATTAACATTGGTGTGCATATGTCTACTTGTGTTTCTTGTGGGTAAATATCAAGTAGAGGAATTGCTGGATCATAAGATATTTCTATTTAGAGGAAGAGTTTTAAATAAGCTGCTATATACAGATGATATAATCTTGTTTGCTGGAAGGGAAGAGGACTTGAAATGATTACTGACAAAGATTAAAGACTGCAGTATTAAACCACAATGTAAAGAAAACAAAAATCCTCACCACTTAACTGATAAATGGAGAAAAGACTCAAGTTGTCAAAGACTTCATTTTTCTTGTATCCATAATCAATGCTCATGGAAGCAGCACTCTAGAAATCAAATGATGTATTGAATTAGAAAAACTGCAGCCAAAATGTTCAAAAGCAAAGATACCAATTTGAGGACTATGGTGCTCAGGTCGTCCTGACTCAACCCATCATTTCATATGAAGGTGAAATTTGGACAATGAATAAAGATGACTATAGAAAACTGTATGCATTTAAATTTTGATGTAGGTAAATAATATTGAAATTACCATGGGTAGCCAGAATAACAAACAAATCTGTCTTAGAAACTGTGCAGCCAGAATGCCCCTTAGAAGTAGGATGACAAGACTTAGTCTCTCTAAATTGGGGGCGTGCTCTCAGGAAGGACCAGTCCTTGGAGAGGGACATCATACTTGCAAAGCAGATGTTCAAGGAAAAAGAGGTCGACACCCAATGAGATGGATCAACACAGTGACAGCAATGATGGGTTCAAACATGACAAATGTGAAGATGGTTCAGGAACAGATAATGCTTATTTTTGTTGTGCATATGCCATGATGAGTCAGAACCAACTGGATGATACTTAAAAGTATAACAACAAAGAGTGGTAGAAAAGACACACTGTCAAAGGCAGAAAACTTCCATGCACATATGATTGATTCACCACTATCCAATCTAAATCTTATATGAAATTATTGTTGTTAAGTACCTTTGAGTTGGTTCCTACCCATGGAAACCCTGTATAGGGTGTCTGAGGAGTAGTTGGTGAGCTTGAACTGCTTACCTTGCAGTTCAAACCGACCTTGCAGTCCAGCGCATTAACCCTCAGTGCCACATATACTCCATATACTAAACTAATTAAGGTAATTCCATTTTCCTTGTTAATGACTGAGATATAATCATATAACTTTATTCTAACATGGAGTCCTGATGTGGTACTGTGGGTTAATACACAGGACTGCAAAGTTGGTTTGATCTGCAAGGTTGGTGGTTCAAGCTCAACAACCACTCCTCAGAAACCCTATTCAGGGTCACTATGGGTCGGAACCAACTCAACAGCACTCAGCAACAACAACAACCCAAACAGGTCTGTGCAACAAAGCATGAGGGGCATTCTGTTGGATGATTTCCATGAAAGCTGTCCTGACTCGTAAGAAAGAGATTCAAAAAACTACAGTCTTCTGGATATTTCACTATCTGGATGTGGCAACCTGTACTATTTTAGACTATTTCCTCTTACTCAACTTAAGGATGAAACCAAATTTAAGGACAGCACCATAAATATCAATGTTTAAGGATATTTTTGTACCATGTTTAGACCTGCCTGCCTGTGATATTTCATTTTCTGTGTCAACTTGGCTTAACTGAGGTTTCCTGTGGTTTGGCTCCACACTAGTACAGTTGCTGTTATGGAGTACCTGGTGTGGCCTGGTATAGTACTGATAAGGCACTGGACTGCAAGGTTGGTTTGAATTACAAGGTTAGTGGTTCAAACTCACCAGCTGCTCCTTTGAAACCCTATAAAGGGTCACTATGAGTCAGAACTGACTCGATGGCACTTAACAACAACAACAACAGATGTAGGATAAACACTTGACTACAAGGTCAGTTTGAACTGCAAGATGGATGGTTAAAACTCACCAGCCACTGCTCAAAAATCCTATATAGGGTTGCTTTGAGTCAGAACAGTCTCAATGATAAAACAACAACTACAATATGTAATTAAATAAATTGACTTTGGATAGAGCATATTACCTTCCATAATGTCCTGGTGTTATGCTGTAGGATAAGAACTGGACTGCTAACTGCAAAGTGACAGTTTAAACTCACCAGTTATTGTAGGTAAGTGCCATTGAGTCAATTCTGACTTACAGGAGCAAATGGTGGATTTGAACTGCCACCCTTGGGGTTCAAACCCACCTTGTGGTCTAGTGCATTATCCTGCAGTGCCAACCCACCAGTAGCTCTCGGAAATCCTATACATGGTTGCAATGAGTAATAAAGGACTCGATGGCACTTACCAGCAACAACAAATGTAATGTAATGTAGTATAATGTAATCACTTCGTATGATGCAATCTAACATTTTGTAATCAATTAATTAGTCAAAGTCATGCCAGTTAGTGTAGATCATGAGCTTTATCTGTTCTCATATATATGTATATAT
>NW_006408569.1:11112028-11144814 GCF_000296735.1 Chrysochloris asiatica | reverse complement strand
ACACACACACACAAATGTAGTGTGCAATTGGTCAAATGTCAAATGAGGATTTTGTACAAGCCAAGGAACATCAAGAAAGCAAGTAATGTCCATGGCTGCCAGCAAAGAAGGAATCAACATGGTCAAGATCCTGATTTGGACTTATACCCTCCAAAATGTGAGATACTGCCTTATCTCTAAATTTCCATTTATGTGAGATGAAAAATGATTTTATTATTTAAACTAAGTTGAACTGGGTTTAAAGTTACTTGTTTTATAAGTATAAGTGATATATACATATCACTTATGATATATACATATCACTTATACATATAACAATAGACAAGAGTATATTTAATAGTGAAACAAAAAAAAATTACCATTAAAACTAACTACGAATTACCATATATACCAATAATAAAGACGTCCTCTATCACTCCTATTATTTGACATATTCTTGAAGTTCTAGCTAAGAATTAAGAGATACAACTATTGAAAAGAGCAAAAACATCAATATACACAGATGAAATAATTTTAGGTTTTGAAAACAGAACAACTAAACGTCTCCAAGAATTATTGTGGCTCTAAGTGGCTACAAAAATTATAAATTTATAAAAATCATTACACTTCATGCATATCAGTAATATGCAATTAGAAATCATAATGGGGGAATTTTTTATTAACAATAGCAACTATGTTAAATTTAATTGAAAATAGCCTCATATGAAATGTGTGCAAGTATACAAGAAACAAACATTAAAAAAATCTATAAAATGCTAAAGACGAATTTTCATAAACCAATGTAACTTATGATAAGACTCATTGCTCCTCCTCTTTCTCATAATTTCTTTAGAGACATATTGCTTTTAATAACTAATCAAGCACAAAGACATTATGGAAACACATTGCTGACAATTGAAGCTTTTGGAATAATTAGTAAACTGTTTATAAGCTCAAATTCTGTGAAGCATGTTCTGTATTGTTTTATTTGTTTCTCATTTGTGTTCCCGTTTTGGAAGCGTGTTCTATGAACTGGCACAATTAGTCAGGCTTGAGGCTGTATAGCCTCCCTGCTCTGCAAAGGCCAAACTGAAAGTAGGGTCAAATCCAAAGGACAGGAGGCATCTCCAAGGTCACTTAAGACTGCCCTGTCTAGAAAAATAATTATTCAGCTGCTATCGTGTATGGCAGCTATCATGTGTATGATAAGTCACAATATGCCTGGGTTATGAATAGGGAATATAGGCCAAAGCAGTAGAGCAAGTTCAATTGATACTAAAGTTGCAATTTCATCCTTGGGCTTTGTATCTGTTTATCTAGATGAGCTACCACCAATGTAGACAACTCATAAAGGATTCATGTATAACAAGGTAAGCCTGAACAAAACAGAACAATTCAAATCTTGAACATTTACCAATGTAATGTTTATATTTGTAAAAATTTGGTCATAGGAGCAATATCACACTGCGGTGAATGGGAAACTCTTTTCCACTAAAGAGGATTGACTAATTCTGGAGGATGAAATGGCATAGGCCTTTCAACCAATTAAGGAGTCCTGGTGGCACAGAGATTAAACACTTGGATGCTACCAGAAATAATGGTGGTTGAAAACCACCAGCTGCTCCATAGGAAAAATATGTGTCAGTTCTACTCTATCACATGGTACTAGCATGACTCAGAATTGACTGAAAACAAAGTGTTTTGTTATTGTTGTTTTGGTTCAACTGATTGGAAGAACTTTCTCCTCCTTAGAACCTTGACTTCAAAATAGTAGACATGAACTGCCCCTGATCATGTGGCGTCACATAAAGATATAAATGTCACTCCAAAGTTCATGATTTTTTTTATACAAGTAGCTGTGGAAGTAGCATAGTCACTGGCAGTACCATCAGTATAAGGAAGTAAACAGTTTCTGTAACAACAAAATCTTGGGCCACAATTGTGGGGAATTCTAGCTTCAGGAAGTCATAAGTGAATTCTGGTTATACTACAAAGCTGGAAAAGGTGCCAGAGTTTACTTTTTAAACATGAAGAGAAGTATGTTCCTACTATGATGCTGAGATGGGTATTAGTGGTGCCTATTTTTGTTGTTAGTGGCATCGAGTTGGCTCCAACACAGAAAGACCGTCCCTATGCACAACAGAATGAAACACAACCTGGTTTTGGGCCAACATTACAATTGTTACCACTCTTGAGCTCACTGCTACTGCCCCTGTGCCAATCCATCTCATTGGGGGTCTCCTTCTTTTTCGCTGGCCCTCCTTTATTAAGCATGATGTCCTTCTCCAGGGACTAATCCCTGTACCTACTTGCCAAGATATTCATGTCCTGTAAAATAGAGGTCTTTGGGTTTCAGACCAGCAAAAGTTTCATAAAAAGGTGGTGTGTGGGCAGGGGGGTCCTGGCTGGTTTGTTAACTGGTAAGCAACCTATTCTGGAGCATACAAGATTAATCTCTCAAAAGCAAATGGTTTGAAGATATGGGGGACGGGATGAGTTGGGAGGACATGTGGGTAGGATGATTAGGACTGTCAGTTCATTAGCACAAGCATTCAGATTTGCACTAGAATTCACCTTTGACAGAAGGTTGAAGGTTGTATACAAGCACAGGATACTTGGATCTGGCTCATGCCGGAAAAGTACAACATATATGCTTCTACACTGGGGAATGATTCAATTATGATCAAGGCAATACTTGTTAAAACTGAGAGTACATCTTACAGATGTTGTAAGTCACTTCTCACCAGGAGTCAGAAAATTTGCTATTAGTGAGAATAGGTCAAGACAAACTTATTTGTGGTTTTAAATGGTTGCATTTTTTTTGGCCAAGTTGCAAATGGGCTTCGAAGCTCCTGTATTAGGAAAAACATTTTGATCTGGGCTTTTTGTTAGTCAGATTCTTATTTTTGGCAAAATATATTTCACATTACAATAGTTCCCATATGGCAAAACTTGTGAAGTATCATCAGCAGAAGGGTGAAACAGAGATAATGAAATCCTTGGAATCTTTACATGAGAAAAAAAAAAGTGGGAAAATTCAAGGCTGTGGACTTTTTTCTTTTACAAATATCAGGCATTCTTTTCATGAGTTATGAATGTATGATGCATACTAAATGGGGGTGGAGGCAAGATTCACTTGTGGTTTTCTAAACATTGTAGATGAGAGTCTGGTGAAGTTACATCCTTATAAATATTTTGGGACATGTATTGAGACTTAGAAAAAATGGGCCTTAATGAGAGATTCATGATTTGAGAGTAGGGAAATGAAAGCCAATTCTGTCCGCAGACTTCAAAAATGAGCACATATAAGGAAATTAATCAAAATATTGATTATAATATTATGTGGCTATTTGAATTATGAGTGGCAGTGTAGTGGCAAAAGTGCAAGCTCTCAATCTAAACTGATAGATTTAATCTTACACAGGTGTCAGACTTTAGAAAACATGATCAAATTCTCTGTTCATTTGTTTCCTCATTTGTATAATAAAAATGACCATAGCATCTTTTGCTTCTGGTTGTCAAAAGCATCAAACAAAATAATGCAAGTGTCATAGTTAAGCATTTGTGTCAACTTGACTGGGCCAGGATTCTTAGTAGTTTGGCAGTTGAGATGTAGCTATCCCCCATGATGTGATTTAATGTGACAAACCAACAAGAGTATTAAAGGTGGGATGGTTGTTGTTATTGTTAAGTGCCATTGAGTTGCTTTCAACCCATAGCAACCCTGTACAGGGTTTCTGAGAAGCAGCTGGTGGGTTTGAACCGCCAACCTTGAAGTTTAAACTGACCTTACAGTACAGTGCTTATCCTACAGTGCCATACCAAGACTCCATAAGACCACCATTAATCCCACCACCACAGTGATCCTATTTACTATAGATTATCAAAAGTGTGGTATGCATTACCTTTAATTTTATAAGAGATAAAAAGAGAGAGAAGAGCAGAGAAAGAGGAGTCACTAAGAAGAGGCTGGGATGGAGTGCATACTTTGGACGTAGGATCCCTACATTGTGAAGCTCCTAGGGTGAAATTAATGCCAAGATGTATGGAGATCTCCAAAGACTATTGGGTCTACAGATGCTGAGACAAGGATCTTTCCTCATAATCAACAAAGAGAAAGCCTTCTTTAAGAACAGCACTCTGAATTTGGATTTAAGCCTCATAAACTGTGAGAAAATAAATTTCTGGTTGATAAAGCAATTCACTTGTGGTTTTTCTGTTACAGCATTATTAGCTAAGTAAGACAGCAAGGAAAGAAATTATCAATCAAATTTTCTATAATTAGCATATATTCTGTCAATTTGTCTTGCTGTGGTAGTTTGTATGTTATATGTTACTTTGATGCAGGAAGCTATGCCACCAATATTTTAAATACTGGTGGGGTCACTCATGGTGGACAGGTTTCAGTGGAGCTTCCAGATTAAGACAGACTAGGAAGAAGGAGAAACAGACTACTTCTGAAATGTTGTTGTTAGGTGCCATCCAGTCGGTTCTGACTCATAGCGACCTTATGCATGACAGAATGAAACTTTACCTGGTCCTGTGCCATCCTCAGATCCATTATGTTTGAGTCCATTGTGGCTGCCACTGTGACAATTTATCTTATCATTGGTCTTTCTCACTTCTCTGAACCTCCACTTTAGCAAGCATGATATCCGTCTTCAAGGACTGGTTCATCCTGATAATATGTCTGAAGTATGAGAGACGAAATCTCAAAATCCTGCATTCAATAGAGCGTTCTGGCTGTACTTCTCCCAATACAGATTTGTTTGTTCTTCTAGCAGTCCGTGGTAGTACTAATATTCTTCTGTAACAACATAGGTCAAATGCATCAATTCATGTACTGTCTTCCTTATTCATTGTCCAACTTTGGCATGCATATGAGGCTATTGAAAATCCCATGGCTTGGGTCATACACCTTAGTCCTCAAATTGACAACGTTGCTCTTGAACACTTTAAAGAGGCCTTGTCCAGCAGATTTTCTTAATGCAAAACATCGTTTGATTTCTTGACTGCTCTAACAATTAGAAAAAGAGCATCAAAATAGTCTGCAATTGCCATAAAAGGAGAAGTAATGGATATTAGAGCAGAAATAAGTGAGAATGAAAACAGAAAAACATTAGAATCAACAAGACTAGAAAATGACTATATGAAAGCATTAATAAAATTGACTAACCACTGACATATTTAGCAAAGAAAAAAGGAGAAGATCCAAATAACAGGAATAAGAAATTAAATTGGTGACATCATAACAGAACCCCCAGAAATAAAAAAAGGATAGTAACAGAACACTACAAAAAAATGTAGCAAAAATAAATGGTCTATGTTCAACCATTTCACAAGGCAGCACATGGTCAAGAGTTGATGGTACTGAAGATCATCTACCCAAAACAATAGAATAATGGCTAGACACAAATATCCCTTGATGTCTAACCATTCTTAAAGATAGCTTAAAGATCCATTTTGATTTTGGTGTAGGTACATTAAGTGAATCTTACCAATATTAATGCGACAGATTACAATACTCAAAATCCCAGTACCTTTAAAAAAAAAAAAAAATCCTAAATTCCTGAGATGTAATGATTAAGAACAGGATTTTTTGAAGTCAAAGACCTTGATTTCAATCTTGGTTCCACCTATTTCTTGTGACATTTAATACATTGCTTAACCTCTCTGACCAAGAGAAAATTAGAGCCACTTTTACCCTGTACAGGGTTGCTATGAGTCGGAACCGACTAGACGGCACTTAACAACAACAACATGAGGAGTTCTGGTGGTACAACGGTTAAGCATTCAATTGACAACTGAAAGGTCAATGGTTTGAATCCACCAGTTGTTCCACGGGAGAAAGATGCAGCAGTCAGTTTCTGTAAATATTTACAGTTTTGGAAACTGGATAAAGCAGCTCTACTCTACGCTTTAGGGTCAGTATGAGTTGGAAACAATTTGACCACAGTAGGATTTTTGGTGGTATATGAGTCCAATTAGGCAGCTTTCCTGATATCAAATACCAAAAAGCAGTCATTTAAAATTACCTATGACCCCAGTTTCTGTGATGAATTCCTTATCCCAACTGCCTGCTAGGAATACTGTGAGTACACTTAAAAGGTCTACTGTTATCCTATTTTGTCCATGAAATTGCATCCATCTTACCATAAATTAAAAGCAAAGATTTAAGAAGAATTGATGTATTCAAATTACGACGATGGAAAAAATTACGAAATATACTACGGACTGTCAGAAGAATGGACAAAGCTGTCTTGGAAGAAGTACAGCCTGAATGCTCCTTGGAAGTAAGGATAGTGAGACCTTGTCGGTCATGGTATGAGGAGGAATGAGTCCTTGGAGATGAACATAATGCTTGTCAAAGTAGTGGGCTGGGAAAAAGAAGACCCTCAATGAGACGATTTAACAAAACGACTGCAAAAATAAGCTCAAACATAGGAATGATTGTGATAAAGGTGCAGGACAAGGAAATGTTTCATTTGGTTGCTATGAGTTGGAACCCACTCAACGACATCTAACAATAATTCAACTTATTTTTTCTAAACTTTTATGGTGAATTGAGTGCAAATGTACATGGCAGGTCATCAGTTTTACATTCAACAAATCATATTTTGTTTCATTGCAATGATTATACAACCCCCTCCATGTACCACTGCTGAACAGTATTTACCACTATCCCCCCACCCTTTTTCTTGATGTACACATGCCACAGAGAAAAAATATATTTGTTTAAATGTCCAAAGGGCACAATTTGCAAGCTAGCTTCCTGCCCCCAGGCACACATCCTTTCTCATGCCATGGGCCTAGAGTCCTCAGCTGCTCTCTCTCTACTCCATCGCCTCTGCCTCCATCTCTGCTGTAGCTGCTTTCCTGGTTAGTATCCCACACTCTACTCATGCTCTTCCCGCTTGACGTTCCTAGGGTCTTTTGTTCATGAAAGGAAAGATTAACTACTCCCCCCTTTTATTTTCCCATCTTCTACATTTACAGTTGTGGCAATCACAATTAGTCCTGATAACAATTACTCACTACTGAATCATAAAATCCTATCACAATCATCCCTCATCCCCTTTCTCCAGACCCATCTAGACAAGAGGAAAACTATTCTGTGGGGATTCTACCTTATCCCCCTTATCCTTAAATAAGCACACTTAAGAAAGCTTGCAAGTCAACCACTTTGTGCCTTTATAGCTCCTCATTTTTGATAACTGATGTCTAAGTTGCCTGTCCCTATCAATCCAGTGTACTGAGAAGGCAAGCTTGATCCTTGGTATGAATAATTTTGAGAAACTACATCCATAAGCAAAGGTCCAGCTCATCAAACTGTAGAATTTTGAGACACTACATCCATAAGCAAAAGTCCAGGTCATCAAATTATAGAAATTTATGCTTGCTCCCTATATCAAACTTCTTTACCTTCATCTGGTTGAGTTCTTGTCATGAAGCCATTCAAGCAAAGTCAAATGAGTATTAGCTGCAAATTCAGGAGTTCTAGCATTACTCCCCTACACTTCAGACCAGTTCACCACTTCACTCTCAACTCTAGCCCTCAGTGGGCTCTGAAGTTCACAGGTCTCCCTGAACATCAGACCAGCCATCCCTTCCTCTTATCTCTCTCATCTCAAATTCAATGGGTGTCTATGGAACATGGCCAAACTCAGTCCAGGTCTCCATTGCTGCATTCCTCTTATGTCCACTCATAAGTAGATCAGGGCAGTCACCAGCGAGCTTATAGGACAGTTTATATGTTCTCTTTGAGTTTCAATCTTAAAGGGAGCTTACCCTGATGGGCTGACTTTTATTGCCTTGATGGCTCTAAGGCAAACAGCTTGTTCGATTGTGTAACAGCCAAACAGTCTGCTTTATTTCCCCCCCCTTTCTTTCAAGAATTATCTTCTACTCCTCTAACCACTCTGGGTTTTTGGGTTTGTCTGATTGTCCTTTCAAGTGGGAATGTCCCCCCTCAGAAGCTACTGGGTGTGGCTCATGATTCCACATTAGGCCCCATACTCCACAAGGTCTTAACAAGAAGTTTATTTTCCTGGCCAAATTCTAGTATCCCTTTTAGCTTATCCAATCAGTTAGAGGCTGAAGATAGACTTACACGCTTTCTGTAATCATATTTCCCAGTATACCTTTCTATCCCACTTAAATGTCTATTTTACAATAATACTCAGAGAAAACCAATATACAAAAGAAAATTTACCCGATTATCTACCTGAAACAATGGTAACATACAACTGGTGGTGGTAGTGGTGTTCTGTGGAGTCATTTCCAGCTAATTGCAATTCTGAATAGCGTTTCTGAGGCTATAAATCTTTATGGGAGCAGAAAGACTCATCTTTCTCCTGTGGACCAGCTGGTAGTTTCGAATTGCTGATCTTGTGGTTAGCAGCCCAACTTGTAACCACTACAATACCAGAATTCCTAACATACAACTTAAGAGCAATAGAAGTGCCAGTGTTTAAGCACACTACCTTTGCTGTATGCAATTGATTTAAAAATACATGCTCTAAGTAAACATACTCCAGTTTCTTCCTGCTACAGTTTTTCATTTTCATGGACTTTTTGTCTGGATGCTTCGAAATTGCTAGACAGATAATATAGTAGATATTAAGTCTCTAAAGAAATCAATTCCACTAGGGAGCCATCAAATTTTGTAGGCCTGAGAACTTTAATCATTTTACCTCTAACTCTTCTTCAGGAGCTTTCAGCAGCATGAACGTAGTAAGAATGTTACACCTGGTAGCCATAAAACAAGCAATGTAAAATATAATACGTTAACTTCAGAGTGAGATAATATTATGCTCATCATGTTTTTTGAATGAAACTTTTCAAATTTTAGGCTATCATATAGTTTGTAAATTTAGACAGCTTATTTATTTATTTATTCATTCATTTACTTCTTCCTTCCTTCCTTCCTTTCTTTCTTTCTTGTTATTTATTTATATAAAGCTATATGTCTGTTGTGGTGCTATAGGATAAGAACTGGGCCACAAAATCAGTTCGAACCTCAAGGTCGGCATTTCAAACCCACTAGCCACTCTTCAGAAACCCTACACAAGGTCACTATGATTCAGAACTGACTCAACAATACTTAACACCACTAATAACAGCATATTTCTCAAACTATTTTCTTGTGGAACACTTGTTCTATAAGATACTTACTGTTCAGAGACGCAGCTTCACTCTCAAGCTCTCTTTTAATATTCAAATTCACAACAGTCTTTCAGCCTTTTGCTCACAAATGTTCTTTCTGGGACCACAAACTGAGCATAGTTAAGATCAAATGTACTCTTTATGTCCACCAACCTTTTTTATTCTCCTGTGTTTTCATCTCTGATAATAAGATCACCGTTTACCTCATCTCTTGAGGAATAACCTTCTTCTTTGATTGCTTAGCTGAACTCCCCATATCTAATTAGTGGTTTGTTGTTCTTGCTGTTAAGTGCTGTTGAGCTGGTTCCAACTCATAGCGACACTGTGTAGGGTTTCTGAGGAGAGACTGCTGAGTTTGAACTGCGTCCTTGTGGCTCAAACTGACGATGTGATCCAGTGCATTATCCTGCAGCACCACTCAAAGAGTCCAATTGGAAGTTACTGCCATCAAATATTTCTCAGGTTTTTCACTTATATTTGTTCAAATGTAGCAGATATTTTCACAGTTCTGGTCCCCTGCTTCTTCTCTGAAAGATAGAGAAGAACTTTCCACTTTTCATCTACTGGATTAACAGTAACTTTTCACATTTTATTTCAGTGTATTTTCTATTAGGATGGTTTTATTAATATCTACTTCCATAATAAATCCTCATTTAATTGTATTTTCATATAGTATTACTTATACTTTTATCTCTGCTTCAACTTACATTTAATTTTTTTTTAAAGTTTTAATTGTGAGGGTTATATGGGAGAACATCAGCTTTACATTCATCATATCGTATTTCATTTCATTGAAATAATTACAATCCCCTCCAAGCATCATCAAACAACCCCAAAGGGTACAGCACACAGGCCGCCCCCCCACCAGCACACACCCCTTCTCCCTCCCTGAGTCCAGTGGCCCCAGCTGCTCCATCAGTCCACACCATTGTCTCTGTCTCCATCCCTGGCATCCCTGTCTCTCTGGATAGGGTTGGTGGTCCCAGGGACCTCCACTCCTGGGCTGCAAAATCAATCAGTCTCCTCCTTTTGTCAAAGAAACGTCTACCTCTTTATTTCCTACATTCACAGTCAGTCCTGGTGGCAATTACTCACTATTGTACCACAACAGTCTTATCACCATTTCCTTTCACCAGCCCAGTCCCCACAGATTGGAAATCATTCAGTGGTGATTCTACCTTCCCCTGCACTGTCTGAAAATAGGCTCCCTCTTGAAAGTTTGTAATCCAGTCATTTCTTGCCTTTATAGCTCCCCCCTCCCCCCATTTCGGGTAGCCAGTGTCTATGTTGCCCATCCCTGTCAACCCTGTGTACCGAGGGTTGGGGGGAGTGATCCTTGCTGTAAAGATTTGTTCCCTTTTTTGAGTTACTACATCCATAAGTATAGGTAAAGTTCATCAAATTGTAGGAGGTTACTCTTTTTTTTTTCTCCCTATTCTTTCTTCTTCCAGTCGAGTTCTCAGAGAGGAAGTCCAAAGTGCATTGAAAGAAGTGGCAAAGAACAAGGCACCAGGAATTGATGGAATAAAAATTGAAATCTTTCAAGAAAGAGAGGCAGCACAAGAGGCACTCACTCATCTCTGCCAAGAAATTTGGAAGACAACTATCTGGCCGACTGATTGGAAGAGATCCATATTTGTGCCCATTCCAGAGAGGTGACCCAACAGAATGCGTAAATCATCGGACAATCTCTTTGATATCTCAAGCGAGTAAAGTTTTGCTAAAGGTAATACAGAAACAGCTACAATCATACATTGACAGAGAACTTCCACAGGTTCAAGCTGGATTCAGAAGAGGCCGGGGAACTAGAGATATCATTGCTGATGTCTGATGGATCTTGGCTGAAAGCAGAGAATACCAGAAGGATGTTACCTGTGCTTTATTGACTACGCAAAGGCTTTTGATTGTGTGGATCATGACAAGCTATGGACAACTTTGAGAAGTATGGGTATTCCAGAACACTTAATTGTACTGCTAAGAAATCTGTACCTAGACCAAGAAGCAGTTGTTCGAACAGAACATGGGAACACTGAATGTTTTAAAATTGGGAAAGGTGTGAGACAGGGTTGTATTCTTTCACCATACTTAGGATCACTAATGGACTGCACACCAGTGATTTAAACCCACCAGTTGCTTCTCAGAAACTCTATGCAGTGTCACTATGAGTAAGAATTGACACGATGACACTTAACAACAACAGCATATTTGTTAGGGTGCCTTCCAAGGAAGATCCAGTCAAAATAATGGCTTACAAGGGAATATGCTGAGCCAGTTTAATTCAAGGCAGAAAGGTCAGCACAGAAGTTTATGGCAACTGATTTTTTTAGAACCCCAAAGAGGTAATCTTGATAGACTTTCTTAAAGAGCACAGGACAGTCACAGGGACTTATTATGAGGAAATTTTAAGAGAATTAAAAACTGCACTGGTGATAAAAAAAAAAAGGCCCGGAAAGTTGTACTGAGAAAATTTTCCAATCACAACAGTGCACCGGCTCATTCATGGGGGGATGGGGGATAGCACAGGCTACCCTGCTAGAATTTCGATGGGAAACATTACTGCATCCATGTTATAGCCCTAACTTGCCCCCTTCCAGGGTATTTTTGCTCTCAAAACTCAAATAACATTTAAAAAGGAATATAGTTTGAGTTCCTAGAGGATGTCAAAGCTGCTGTTTTATGTGGCATAGATCAAATAATGCATCATTCTTCAGGAAAGTGTTAGAAAGATGGAGACACATTCTTCAGAAATGTGCAGACCTAGATGGAGGATATGTAGAAAAACAATAATTCACATTTTGATATTTTTGTTTGGTGAGGGTTTTTATGATTTTCTAACAATACTTCTTGACTTGCTCTCATACTTATTTTTCCCATGATTTATAGACTATATGCTTTTGAAAGCAGAAGCCATGAATTATTCTTCTCTGTATCCCTCCATACTAGGTAAAGTAGTGCCTTGCCCAAAATGAACATATAATACACATATGTTGACCAAGTAAGTAAATTTAATACAGATCCGTTTACCCCCATGGAGAAAGAGGCACACTGACTTTCTAGATTATTTTAAATAATAAAGCTATCGATTTACTAAGTATTATATTTCTCTTTCATTAGGTTTTTGATTCTAACAACCTCAAGTCTTTGTTTTAGAGAAAGGGAATGTATTTTCCTTCAATATGTTCCATGAATGATCCATCACCTGAATTATAGTTTGTAATTAAATAGCATCACATATGTCATTTCTGAATTTATGGATAGTTTCTGTGCTTGCGCCATCCATTTAAAAAAATTAAACTATAAAATGTAAATATCAAAATTTGAATATATATGTATGTCTTCCAACAGACACTAGTAAAAACCAGATTGTATATGTTTTATAGTTATCAGGCATTGAATTGATATAAAATTAGAACAAAATATTCTTGAAAATATAGCAAACAAAATTTGCACTCCATTTACCTTGATTCTTTGCTCCAAAATGTGCTTCATAAAGAATTATTTCTTGTCTCATGCATGATAAGCTCATTTTCCCTTATAACCAGGTCAAAAACTCCCAAGCCACTAAAATACATCTCAGTTCCCAAACCCTAAAATTTTAAGATTAAAATTAACAACAGCAACAACCAAACATTCTACAATAGTTTAATGTGAAGAAAGAAGCATATCTCCCAACATTGCAAATTTGTCCCAGTCAGTATACAAACTGGTCCCAAAGCACCAGCATACTGAAACCCTGGAAAGTAGGTCCAAGTAGCAAAATGAAAACTTTCATCTCCCTGTGGGTCATAGAACATAAATAACACCAACACAGAGCTAATAAGTGGACTCATATTACCCTTTGCTATGGCTTTCAGGAAACCTTTCATCAAATTTATTGCCAGAGCTGCTGCACGTTATTGTGTTCTTTATTAGGCATTCTTCTCCCTGAAGATTAATTCGGGGCTTTATGAAGTTGCGTGTTCCAGAGTAATAGATGATTGCGTAAGTAAGAGATGTCACATTCACATTCACTATAGACATCCAGACTTGTGATCAAATATCTGATGACATTCTTAACATAGTATATTATTGGCTTAAAGTCTTTATCTTCGGTAGAGTGTTACAATGGGAATGTTTATGGAATAATCAAATTTGAGGAATATATGTAATGCATCATAAGAATATATGTACATTCTTTAAAAAGATGGAAAAAAGACCACCAACATTATATGGAAAAGAAAGAGACCTCAGATAAGCAAAGCACTACTTAAGAAGAAGAACAAAGTTGGAAGCCTCTCACTCCATGATCTCAAAATTTACTCACAGTAGTCAACACACTTTGGTTTTGGTACAATGAAAGATGCATAGGTCAATCGAACAGAATTAAGAACCCAGAAGTAAATCCACCCACATATAGTCATTTGATGTTTGACAAATGGCTAAAGCACATTAAATGGGGGAGAGGTAATCTCTTCAACAAATGGTGCTGGGAAAATTGAATATCCACTTGCAGAAGAATGAAACAAAACCCATAACTGGCATAATAGCAAAAAATGAACTCAACGTGATTAAAAACCTAAATGAAATCCTAGAACTATAAAGATCATTAATGAAAAAATAGGTACAAACTTAAGGGTTCTAATACATGGCATAAATACACTATTAAACATTACTAAAAACACAATTGCTGCTGTTGCTGTTAGATACCATTGAGTTGATTCCAACTCATAATGACACTATGCACAACTGAATGAAACATTGCCCGGTCCTGAGCCATCTTCACAATTTTTGTTAAGCTACACAAACAGTAGAGGACAAAATAGATGACTAAGACCTCCTAAAAATTAGACACTTATGTGTATCAAAAAGTAAAAATGGAGCCCATAGATTGTGAAAAAAAAAAAAAAATCTTTTCTAATGACATATCAGACAAACGACTAACCTCTAAAATTTATAGAAAACTACGATACCTCTACAAGCAAATGACAAACAAACCAATTAAAAAATGGGCACAGGACATGAACAGACACTTCACCAAGGAAGACATTCAGGCAACCATCAAACATATGAAGAAACATACGGGATCATTAGCCATTAGAGTAGGGGTGGAGAATCTTTTTCTGCCAAGAGCCATTTTGGTATTTATAACATCATTTGTAGACCATATAAAACTATCAACTTAAAAATTATCTATATTTGGTCAAACATTTAATTAACTCAACCTAATGCGATCCTATAGGAGTCCTGGTATGGTGCGGTGGGCTAAAGGGTCAGACTGCAAAGCTGTTTGAACTACAAGGTCGGTGGTTCAAGCTCACCAGCTGCTTCTTGGAAAACCTATGGGTTGGAATCAACTCAACGGCACTTAACAACAACAATAACAACAATATGATGCTGTGAGTCGGAAATGACTCAATGCCACTTAACAACAACAATGGGATGGCAGAATCCTGGTGTGGCATTGCAGGATAATGCTCTACACTGCAAGATCAGTTTGAACTGCAAGGCCAGTAAGTCAAACTCACCAGTTGCTCCCTAGAAACCCGTTACAGCTTTGCTATGAGTCAGAACCTACTCAACAGCACTTAACAACAAGAAAATGTGATGGCTGAAAGTGCGGAAGTGCAATTGCCTTGGCAGGACCAGACCAAATGATTTCACAGTACTGACATTCTCCACCTCTGCATAACAGAGATGCAAATCAAAACAATGAGATCTCACTGGAAGCAAAGTTTGAAAAAAAGAAAGAAAAACAACAAATGCTGACAAAGGTATGGAGAGACTAGGACCCTTCTAGATTCCTGATAAAATTGTTTAGCAACTCTGGAAACAGTATGGCATGTCCTTAGAAAGTTGGAAATAGAAATTCCATGTGGCCTAGCAATCCCTTTAGCTGGTATATAGCCACAAGAAATAAGAGTCAGGACACAAGTAGATAAATGCACACTGAAGAGTGTCGCAGCACTGATCACAGTAGCAAAAAGATTGAGACAGCGTAATGTCCATCAATGGAAGAATGGATAAACATTCTTTGGTGCATACACATTTTGTTGTTGTTGTTATTTATGTTGCGTACATCTGACCCATAAGGACTCTGTCCAACAGAAAGAAACACTGTCTGGTCCTGCATCATCCTCACAATTGCTGCTGCATTTGAGTCCATTGTTGCTGTCACTGGGCCAATCAACCTCAGTGGGAGTCTCTCTCTTTTTGCACCTCCTGATAATTTGTCCAAAGTATGAGAGACAAAGTCTGGCCATCATGACTTCTTAGGAGCATTATGGTTGTACTTCTTCCAACACAGATGTGTTAGTTCTTCTGGCATTCCATAGTACCTTTAATATTTTTCTCAAACACCATAACTCAAATGCCTCAATTCTTCTACAGTATTTTTATTCATTGCCCAATTTTCACATGCACATGAGGTGACTGAAAATACCATAGCTTGGGTCAGGTGCCCCATAGTCCTCAAATAAATATTTTGCTCTTGAACACTTTAAAGAGGTCTTGTGCAGCAGACTTGCCCAATGCAGTACTTCATTTGATTTCTTGACTGCTGCTTCCATGACTGTTGATGGTGGATCCAAGCAAAATAAAGTTTTCAATCTTTTCTCCATTTATCATGATTTATTTATTGGACCAGTGTTAAGAATTTTTGTTTCCTTTATATTGAAGTGCAACCCACACCGAAGGCTGTGGTCTTTGATCTTCATTAGTAAGTACTTTAAGTCCTTTTCTATTTTAGCAAGCAAGGTTGTATCGTCTGCATATCGAAAGTTTCTAATAAATCTTCCTCCAAACCTGATACCACATTATTCTTCATATAATCCAGCTTCTCTGATTGTTTGATCAGCATACAGATTGAATAAGTATGATGAAATAATACAATCCCGGCACACACTTTTCCTAATTTGAAATCACTCAGTGTCCCCTTGTTATGCTCAAACATCTGCCTCTTGCTCTATGTACAGATTCCCCATGAGCATAAATAATTGTTTTGGAATACTCATTCTCAGCAATGTTGTACATAGTTTGTCATGATCCACACAGTCGAAAGCTTTCATATAGTCACTAAAGCACATGTAAAAATCTTCCTAGTATTCTCTGCTTTCAGCGAAGATCCATCTGATGTCAGAAATGATATACTTCATTTCAAGTCCTCATCTAAATAAGGATTGAAACTCTGGCAGTTCAATGTCTATACATTATTGCAGCAATTTTTAAATTATCTTTAGCAAAACTTTACTTTATGTGATATTTTCCAATGACTTCTGCATTCTATTGAGTCACCTTTCTTTGGAATGGGCACAAATATGGATCTCTTCTAATCTGTTGACCAGGTAGCTGTCTTCCAAATTTCTTGGCATAGCTGAGTGAGTGTCTCCAGTGTTGCATCAATTTGTTGAAAGGTTTCAATTCCTATTACATCAATTCCCAAAACTTTGTTCTTTGCTAATCTCTTCAGTGGTCCTTGAACTTCTTTCTTCAGTACCATTGGTTCTTGATTAAATGTGATCTCTTGAAAAGATAGAACATCAATTATTTCTTTTTGGTACAGAAGTTCTGTGTATTCTTTCCATCTTTCTTTGTTGCTTTCCATATCATTCTATATTTTGCCCAAATAATCTTTTTGCAAGTGGAGGCTCTAATTTTCTCTTAATTTCTTTCAGTTTTAGAAATTCTGAGTGTATTCTTCCACTTTGGTTTTCTAACCCCAGATCTTTGCACATTACATTATATTTGAGTTTGCCTTCTCAAGCTGCTCTTTGAAATTTTCGGTTCAGCTTTTTTTCTCCTCATTTCTTCCATTTGCTTTAACATCTCTATGCTGGAGATTCAGTTTCAGAGACACTTCTAACATTCATTTAGGTTTTTTTTTTTCTTTTTTCCTTTAAACTCTTTATTGTGAATTGAGTAAAGGTTTACAGAGCAGATTATCAGTTTTACATTCAATGATTGCAATCCCCTTCATGTACCATCAATTAATGGTGTTTACCTTTATGCACTTTGATTATTGCATTCCTCCCAGTGTCTCCAGCTACCGTCATCTTTCCTCTGCCAATCTTGTTGTATATTGCCTTCCTCATCACTCATGTCAACATGTGTTTTTCCTCTAGCCCCTGAATAAATTTCCCTTCCCTCCCACTACTGGTAATCATTATAGAATGGTTCTCTTATCAAGAAAACCTTTTCTTAACTTTTGCTACAGTGATCTCATGCAATATTTGTCTTTTTGTGACTGTCATTGATCTGTGTGTCTTCATTGTACCAGTACCAGGCTGTTTTGAATACTGTTTTGAATACTGCAGTAAGTTTTGATATCAACAGGACGTAAAAGATCTCCTATTTTGATCCTCCTTGTATCATGTTCTCGATGCCATCCCACAACTCTTCTGGTTTCCTGACATTAGTTTATAATACATCAAATCTGTTCTCGAAATGATCTATAAATTTAGGTGGGATATGATCAAGGCCATATTTTAGCTCTTGTGAACTTGTTTTAATTTTCTTCAGCTTCAGTCTGAGCTTGCATGTGAGCAATTGTCTGTTCCACACATATTGGAACACTATGCAATGCTGAATAATAATAATGACTCTGTGAAGCAGCTCATAACATGGATGAACCTGGAGGACATTATGCTGAGTGAAATTGTTGTTGTTGTTAAGTGCCATTGAGTCAGTTCCAACCCATAACAACCCTATATAGGATTTCCAAGAAGCAGCTGGTGAGCTTGAACCACCGACCTTACAGCTCAAACAGCTTTGTAGTCTGGCGCATTAACCCATAGTGCCACACCAGGACTCCAGTAAATCAAAAAGGCCAAATATTGCATGAGACCACTATTGTAAAAACTCAAGGAAAGATTTACATATTAAACGAAAGATTCTGTAATGTATACCAGGGGTGGGAGAGAAAGAATAATAATTAACTGGCTAGACAGTTCCAACTTATAGTGACTCTATATAGGGTTTCTGAGGAAAGGCTGGTCCAGTGTTTATCCTACAGTTACAGGCCCATGTTAACTCAGTTGATGTGGGTGGATAATATACAAGAAGCAGGAAGGAAATATACAGGAAGATGGAGAGAAAACTAAAAAAAAAGAATAGATGTAGTATTTTCCCTCCACAACTTCTATAAGATGGCCAAAAAACTTGGAAAAGTGGAATATTCCACACAATCACAAGATTTTGTTTCTTAGCTCCTTGATGTTATTTGTTCCAAAAGAACTGATTGAAGTGATAAAAACCAAGCAGACATTTTCTACATGTATTATAGTTCTAACTTCTATAAGGATGAATTGGCAATGGTTGAACTTATACTTCTGATGTCGACTTAATTTACTACTCTATGCCAACATAACTTAAACATTTAATTTGTCTGCACAACTAGTAATCCTATATGTCCTTTCACCCATCTATTAAAATAACTATTAAGTGCTTATTATCTTTGAGATGACAACTAGTTGCCAGGGAAACAGTTCAATCAATGGAAACAAACTAACATATCCAAAGGCTACATTGAGTTGATGGTTTAAATACTATGTAATAGTCTCACGGTTGATTAAATTGATTTAAGTATTATCTGAATGGCTTTCAAGCCACGCCAGAGTCTAAATAACAAATCACAATGTTGGATAGATGTCTAGTAAAAATCCAGTTAGCATATTCAGCATAGAAAGTCTTTCAGTGTTATTTACATGTCGTTTCTGAGAGACACGTAAAATTTACTGAAAATTCAACAAATCTCTCTTTGTTTTTTTAAAAAATGTTTCCCTCAATGTCAAAATGCTGTTTACATATTTTTACTAATATTCTATCTATATTGTTACGTACCATTGAATTGATTCCAACTCATAGTGATCATGTCAGGTACACCTTAATCCTCAAACTAATATCTTTGCAATTAAGCACTTTCAAGAAGTCTTTGGCAGCCAATTGCTTAGTGCAATATGCCATTTGATTTTTTTCTGACTGTTGCTTCCATGCGTGCTGATTGTAAATCCAAGCAAAATATAAGTGTTTGACAACTTCAATCTTTTTCTTCATCTATAATGATGATATTTATTGGCTCAGTTGTGAGGATTTTAGTTTTTTTACATTGAGGTGGAGGGTCAGAGAAAAAGAGGAAGACCCCCTACGAGATGGATGGGCATAGCAATGATTGTGAGGTTGACCCAGGATTGGGCAGTGTTTCACTATGTTGTGTATAGGGTCGCTATGAGTTAGTACTGAATTGATGGCCCCTAACATCAACAACAATAACAACAACAACAACATTTCTATGTGGAAATATAGTGGAACAATATCTAAATAGCTTAAATTAGTCTTCTTTGTAAATCTTTGTTTCTAGAATTATTTATAAGTTTCCCTCACACCATCCTTATCTTAATGTGGAAGGTTTTGTAAGGAAAAAAAAATTCCTAATTAGTTCATAAAAAGCTTTTCTTGGACAGGTTTGCTAAAAGATGGCACTTATTAGGCTTTGAATAAAGGATCCTTTTTAGATTTACATTCTGGAATCCTGGTGTGGTGCTGTAGGATAATCACAAAGTCAGTGGTTCAAACCTACCTGCCACTTCTAAGAAACCCTATATTGGGTGGCTATGAGTCAGAACTGACTCGACGGCTTAGTTATTCTGGTGGAGAAATATATCTCCTTGGAGGATAGCTTTTTAGAGGTATGAAGTAAGTGTGAAGCAATAATAAGATGTTAGATACTCATTTACAGAAGTGGAGGATGTAAAAAATCAATTGTTGTACTAACCCATGACTGCTATGACAAAAGATTAAGTTATATCATTTGAGATAGAAGTTTAGTAATAGCACATCACTCTTGTCCTTCAAAAGATATGATGGTATTTGAACTTTAGCATGGCAAAGTAAGGAATAATGTAAATATCCCTAATAATCAATTCAAGCACTGGACAAATTTACCCGAAACAAATGTTGAAGAACCATGAAAACTGACCCAAAATTTGAGAAATAGTTACTCATGAAAAACTACTAAAATTGAGAATTCCGGCAATATGGTGGACTAGGCATACACACTATATGCTATATGTTGTTGTTGTTAAGTGCCGTCGAGTTGGTTCCAACCCATAACAACCCTGAACAGGGTTTCCGAGGCTGTAAATCTTCTATATAGACCCTCTAAAACAAATATAACAGAGTCCAAATGAAACAGACACAGAGAACAATGCTGGGACCCTATAAGCTTCCAAGGAAAGGTTAGAGAAATGGATTGAGTACCCCCAGGAAGGTGAAGCTGAGCAGAGATGGCAAAAGGAGGAGACTGACTGGTGAACACACTGCCGGCTAGACAGTCTTTGCAAGCAGTTTTGAAGAGACAGATAGATGGTGGCTTGATGGCACAGATTCAGACAGGCAATAGAAAAGTTGGGGTTCTTTTTTACTCTCCACATTCCTCTGCATAACAGAAGTGAGATCAGACCCCACCTTCATCTACTCCCATTGCAGTCTCCGCTCTCTGGAAGTTTGGACCTTCACAGTTTGAGCCAGTGTGACGCAGGCACCTGTTATACCACCTTGGTGATTGGACTCGGGCAAGCTCTGCTCCAGATCTACAGAACCCACAGAACTCCTAGGCCAGAATTAGATGAGCAGGTACTTTCATAACTAGTCACGTTGCCTTAGCTGCCCTCTAATTCTGACAGACATTGAAACTAGCAACATGAAGGGCCTCTGAATTGGGTACTCTGAACACCAAGACCTATAGGAACTTCATCTATGGTTGAACTGAAGCTGCCCAGAATTTTATTTTCTCTGGGTCCAACAACTGTACTGTTTTTTGTTTGTTTGTTTGTTTTTCTTTTCATTGTTTCATTGTTTTTGTTTGTTTATTCTTTCTTCTCCTTCCCTTGATTTTTTTCTTTTTATCTCTGCTTTTACTTTTTCTTCTTTCTTCTGTTGCTCATTTCCACCCTCTTCTCTTTTTGTCCTCCTGATTTTACTTTACTACTCTCTAGTCTTTCTCTTTTTGTTTTCCCTCTCTCTTTGTTTTAGTATTTTTTTTCTCTTTTATATTTTTGCTTATTCTTTTCTTGTACAGCTCTATTTTCCTATACCATTTTTCTCTTTTTAGTTATTATATTCTTTTAATCTTCTTGCTGCCAACTTCTTTTAATTTTTTTCGTTTTATTATATTCTATTTTTCACTTATGTTTGCTTGTTTGTTCTGTTTTGTTTTCCTGTGTGTGTTTCCCCCTCTTATCCCATGTGAAGGGAGACAACAACCATGTTCATACAGTTCAGCCACAACTGTACCCTCTACAACTCCACCCACTGGACAAGGGACAATATCAACTCCTATACCAACTGATCAACAATGCATATTAGCTAACACAAGCCAAACCAATCTTAAATTGAAATGTATGAATGGAAAACAGAAAACAGTACACACGTTTCCATTTGCTAATCATACCCACCCAGAAGACAGTGAGAGCCTAAGAACACACCAAAATATAATCATCAATAGTATATAAATACAGAGATACCACAATGTCTTAGAGACAACAGAAGATTTTAACTCACATAAAGAAACAAGACCCAATGGCTCAAGTAAATGAACAAAATGCAGAGCCAGAAAACTTTTCTAAGAATGAAAAGGTAATGGAACTCTCTGAGAAAGAATTCAAAAGAATGTTATTTCGTTACTTTCAACAAACTGACAGATAAAGGAAAGCAAAGGGAACACAGAAAAGAAAAAAAAAACTTTAGAAGAAGTTAGAAAAACACTACAAGAACAAACAGATAAAATGAATGGAAATTTTAAACCAATGCAAATCCTGCAAATAGAAAACCAAAATGGACGATACATCAAAAAGGCAAAAGAATACATTTGAATCAATGGACACCCTCATTCAAGAGAATCAAAAGAAATATCTCAATACTAGAAAGTTAGAAGAACATTCTGAAAAAAAAAAAAAAAATCAAAAAATTTAAAGAAAGCCTGAGATTTATTTGGGACATCATAAAGAGATGATAAGAAATTTAGAACTAAAAGAGGCAATAAAAATCACAGAGAAAATCATCAAAGAGTTGCTGAAAGAAAACTTCCCTAACATCATGAAAGATGAGAAGATCACTATTTAAGAAGCTGAACAAACCCCAAACAGAGTAGACTACAAAAGAGTGTCACCAAGATATATCTTGATCTAACTTTCTAAAACCAAAGACAAAGAAAAAATCCTGAGAGCTGCTTAGGAAAAATTAAGTTACCTACAAAGGAAAATCAATAAGATTAAGCTCTGATTTCTCAGCAGAAACCATATATGCAAGAAGGCAATAGGATAACATATATGAAACTCTGAAAGGATAAAAAAAAAAAAAAATTGCCAACCAATGGTCATATTCCCAGCAAAGTTGTCCCTAAAGTATGACAATGAAATGAGAACATTTTCAGGTAAACAGAAATTAAAGGAATTTGTATTAAACACCTCAACTTTACCAAAACACTAGAAGATATTTTTTTGACTGAGAACCAACAACAGCAGACAACAATTTGAGATTTCCATACATGGCTATGTCACCCAGAACTCAATCCAGATATAGAAATATCCAAAGTAAAACAAACCCACAGGAGTGAAATTCAGGAACCAGGTATATCAATGTATAATGAAGTCAACTATAAAACAAAAGGAGGGAATAGTGTAGATACAGAACTTACAAATGGTGAGGAAATCAAGTAAATTTCCAGATAAAACAACCTTTTAAATGGGAAATATTAATAAATAACAGAGTTATCTCAAAGAAAATTTATATACCTTCACATCAAACTAAAAAAGAGGAAAATCAGAAAGAGTAGTTATTGGTGGTGGTTATGTGTCATGGAGTTGGTTCTGACTCATACCAAACCTGTACAGGGCTTCTGGGACTGTAAATCTTCACAGGAGCAGAACACCTCATCTTTCTCCCTTGGAACAGCTAGTTGTTTCGAACTGCTGTCCTTGAGGTTAGCAGCCCAATTTGTAACCACGATGCTACCAGAGCATCTCACAAAGAGTAAGTAAACATTAAAAGAGCAAGAATGAAGAAAACCCATAAGCATAATGAACTAATTGCAGAAATGTATGTGGAACAAAGAAACTAGCCACACCACAAAAAGAAACACACAGCAAAATGACAGCAATCAATACACATCTATTGATAATTGCACTAAAATTAAATAGATTAAATGCACCAATCAAGAAACAAAGAGTAGCAGAATGGATACATACATTGGTACATACACAGAATGGAATGCTACACAACACTGGGGAATGATAACAGATCTATGAAACACTTCATAATATGGGTGAACCTGGAGGACATTTTGCTGAGTGAAATTAGTCAATCACCAAAGGACAAGTATTGTATGAGACCGCTATTGTAAGGAGTTAAGAAAAGGTTTTCTTGTTATAAGAAACAGTTTATGATCATTAATAGGGGGAGTTCTGTTGTGGCACTATAGGATAAGTACTGTACTGCAAGGTCAGTTTGGTTGGTAGTTTAAGCTCACCAGCTGCTCCTTGGAAACCCTATAAGTGTCTCTATAAGTCAGACTTGATGGCAATTAACAACAAGAACAGGGGTGGAGGGAGGGGAAATTACTGAATAGAGGTTAAATGCATGCTAACTTGGGTAATGGAGAAGGCTATACAAGTGGGAGGTTGGCACAGGAAAGATGATGGTAGTGGAAGGCACAAAGAGGAGAACAAGAGTTAAAGTGAACAGAGTTGTTTTTTTTTTTTTTTTTAAGTACCTTCCAGTTGATTCCAACTCATAGTAACTCTGTATATTATTTCTGAAGAGCAGAAACATAGGTTTGAATCATTGACTTTATGGTTCAAACGGACCTTTCAGTCCAGTGCACTACCTTGCAGCACCACACCAGGACTCCATGAATAGAGGCAAGTACTGTTAAATCATGGTACATGGAAGAGATTTCAACCATTGTAATGACACGAAGTGTATGATTTTTTAAATGTGGGGTTGATGAGCTGTTGTGTAAATCTTCACTCAATTTACATTGAAGAGTTAAAAAAAAAACCACAGCAAAACTACATTTCAGTAAGGATAAAGTGGGTAAGTTTCAGTTAGTTATTGGTCTCTCCCCATCTGAAAACAAATAGTGAAGAAAATCAAAGATGCATGGAAACAAATAGTCCAATGGACTAACAGATCATGAAAACCCCAGTGTACATGACCCTGACAACAGGTACCACTACTGATCACTCTGAAATGGATCACAATAGATGGTGCTGCATACAGCGGGAGAAAAGTGTGAAATGAAACTAAAAATCATAATAAAAAGGCAAGCATATTGGTGAGATAGAGACTAGTGGAACCCCTAAGACTGTAGCCTTTAGTCACCCTTCAGTTCTGGAACTCACCCTCTGTGACTCAACTTTCAGCTAAACAATGAACAGTCATATACGGTGAACAATAACACCAGGGAGGTATACACTCCTTAGAACAACCAGCCATAGGAGATCAAAAGGCAACATTTGCCCAGGGATAAAACTCAGAAGGCAGGAAGTGATGCAAAAGAAGGATGAATGCAAACAGGAAACAAAGGAATAAAATGGGAGGAATGAGTGTTGCTACATTGTGGGGATTGTAATCAATGTCTAGAAACAAAATGTGCACGAATTGTTGAATGGGATACCAATTTGATCTGTAAATTTTCATCCAAATTATAATAAAAAGTTAAAATTAAAAATTTAGATAAAAATTAAAATATACTAAAAGACAGAATGCAAAAATAAAAAGAATAAGAACAAGGAAGGTATGTAAAATTTTAATCTGGGTTACTATCATCTTCATGTGCCACACATGCATTGTAGGCCTACTGGAAGAAGACGACTGCCTTGATTTTGAACAAGGAGAAAGAAAACACATGCTGAAGGCATTGTCAAATTAGTAGTGATGCTGGTGGGAAACACTAGGGAAAGTTTCTCATGCCTAGATTAAACAAGAGGAGAGACACCTAGAAAATGGTAGCCAGAAAGAATTGTAAACAGACTGAGTTTTGAATATGTACGCAGTGCATAGACAGATTCATTAGGAAAACCTTACTCAAAAAAGTTAAGTGCAAATTCTCATCAACGATTGATTAACTATCAAGCTATGCCTGGTGCATTTTAATTTAAATTTTCTAGGATATGGTATAATTAAAATAATTCCTAGACTTAAAGATTTGACAGTTTTTGGTTAATAAGAAATGAAAATAAGCATTCTCTTGGTAAGTCTATGACAAACACATCAACTTTCTAAGCAAGACAATGAGCTCACTGGGATTATTAAAAATACATAGTTTGTGATAGCAGCAGCAATTTCACCAATATAGAATTTACAAAAAATCATATATGTACCTTTCACCCCAGTGTAGTTTACTGTTGCACTACATACATTCCCCTAGTTACTGAGGAAGTTCAGAAGAGATTCTAGTGTTTTGTATTATCCTTGACCATCTTTAGCTCACAAAGAATATGGATGACTGTAAAATGCGTGACTGATGGAAAGAATAGGGGTTTTTATAGTCTTCTGCAATGGACAGGACTAATGTTAATTAAACTTTGGACCCGCAGTTGGCCAGTGATAGTGAGATTCTACTACAGCTGTTTCCACTTCAAAAGCCAGCAAGAGGCCCAACTGGTCAGCCTTACCTATGCTTGCATGGAACAGATTACAAATTAAACCCACTTTCAAAAGCCATTATTAAAGCATCATTAAAACACTAGACAAGTCTTTAAATTCTCTGAATATCAAATAATAGATACAAGATATACACTAAGACATGGCAGTCTAATAGAAAGCACCTTAATTTATTATACAGATGTATTTACTTGAAAAGTTCATCTGGAACTATCAAAATTTCAAATTTCAGATGAAACTATTATCTGTAAGAAAACAAATTTTAGGCAAAATAGAATGAATATAGTTTTTTATGGCGACTTCTGTGAGTAATATGTAAGATTATCTCCAAAACTCACATTCAGATACCCACACTGCATGAAGAGAAATCACAATAGAAATCCAACCATCATGTATTTCCATCTTTCTATTGCAATCTCTTTCCTCAGATATCATCTGTCTAAATACAGTACATTTTATGCAGCTTGGTGCTTGCATGGCTTATTGGCAACTACACAGAAATAAAGATGATACCATTTTACCATGATTGGTGGATATGAATTATGTCATAATTTAAATATAAAATATTGGAAGAACAGGTATGTAAAACCACATAACTTTGTAAAGCTTTTCAATTACAACCTCAAAATCTTCACAAAGAAAATGCCATGTGAGCTTATTCTTCTAAGTAGTAGGTGATGGGGTATGTCAGAGATAGTAATTAGTGGAACAAAAATCAGGATAGCCCATCATTAACTCAGGGGATATCAGTTAAGGTATACACAAATCCATAAGTAAGCAAGTCCAACTAACTATTGGGAGTGGAGAGCAAAGAGTGGCATGATTATTAATGTGTTGTACTGCATATTCCTTTGAATCATAATAAAAATTGCATCAACTAGGGAAATGTTTAATAAAGAAAACTATTTTGAATTTTGTTTTAAGAGTTTTCTGTGATATTTTAACTTATCCTGTTAGAATCATCCACATTCTAGCCCAGCAGCCTTGAAAATGGCAGTCTGTATTCCAGGTACAGGATGCTGAATCAGAGGAAGCAATATGGATCTTATTCTGAATGAATTGTGGATCTGCATTTTGATCTATCTGATAGCACCATGAAGGATGAACTCATAGGTCTACCTTCATCCTCCTGCCTTGGAATTTCTCCAGGGTTAAGGCAGCAGCTCAATGGCATTTGTCAAAGCATTTAAAGACACATTTACTAACTGCTGCTTCCTGAGGTAAGGGAATTCAGTAAGGACAAGGAATGTTGTTATTATGTGCCGAGGAATCGGTTCCGACTCATAGCAAACCTATACAGGGTTTCCAAGGCTGTAAATCTTTAGGGGAGCAGAAAGCCTCATCTTTCTCAGTCAGAACGGCTAGTGGTTTGAAACTGCTGACCTTGTGGTTTACAGCCCAATTTGTAACACAAGGAATAGACAGAGAAAAAAGTTTCAGAAGGAAATGATTGGGGAAGTAGATGCTTGTGACAATAAGGACCTTGAACAGTTCTAACAAATTTGAAAGAATCAAGAAGGCCATAAGCAAGTACAAGTGATTGGAGGAACACTGAAAAAGATCTGTAAACACTCTAAGATATCACTTATGGATGAGGGTTAGACTCTATACAATCAGAATATAAAAGTTGAGACAAAATTGTAATTTGCCTACTTAAGTATTTAGGAATGCCCCAACACAGACTGAAGTTTCAAAGACAGAATATTATTATTTTCTTCTTTTCTTTCTTTCATTCTTTTTTTCTTTCATTCTTTTTCTTCTTTCTCTTTCTTTTTTTGGCTCCAGGAACTTCAGGAAATCTTTGTCAGTTCACTAAGTCACACCTAATCTAATGAAACAGAGACTTCATTAGGGAAGCACAAAATAAAACTGCAATGAGATACGTCCTCATGCTCAGTAGAGTGACTTTAATCAAAATGACAGGCAATAACAAGTATTGGATTGGATGTAAGCAAACTGGAAGTCTAATACATTGCTGATGATACTATAAAATGGTACCAAAAAATTAGCATAGAGTTTAGCATTTTCTGCAAAAGTAAAACAAATGCTTGTCATAAGTAAGATACAGTAATTACATTCCTAGAAGTAATTAAAACATATTCTAACTAAAGACTTATGGGAGCAACATTAATAAAAGCATTATTTGTAATAATCAAAACATGGAAATCACCCACATTACTATCAATTGATGAAAGGATAAATAATACGTGATACATCCATACAATTGTTGTACACTACCCAGAATTTTTTTTTTTAATGTAATAACATGCTACAACATAGATGAACCACAAAAACCTTCTGCTAAATTCAAAGCAGATCCAAAGATTACATATTATGTGAACGGATTCATTCATACGTCCATAAAAGGAAAATCTTAGAGACATAAATCAGATGTCTATGACTGGACACAAAAATTGACTGCAATGTCAAGAGAAATTATTTGGGGATGCAGAAATGCTCTAAATCTGGATTGTGTTATGTTTTCACAATTCTGTGAATTTTTTGTTATTGTTGTTAGGTGCCCTGGAGATAGATAGTTCAGCCTTATATAGGATTTCCATATGATAAGCACTAGACTAAAAACCACAGGATTCACGGTTCGAGCCCGCCAACTGCTCTGCGGGAGAAACATGGGGCTTTCTGCTCCAGCAAAGATTTACAAAAGCCTCAGAAACTATATACAGGGTTGCTAGGCACCTCATGGAGAAGCTGGTGGGTTTGAACTGCCAACCTTGTGGTTAGCAGTCCAGTGCTTGTCCTACAGTGTCACTAGCACCCTTTGTAAATATACTAAAATGCATTAAGTTGTATAAATCCCATCTGCTGCTCTGTCAGAGAAAAATGATGCACTCTGCTACTGTAAAGAGTTGTTGTTGTAAGGTGACATAGAGTCATTTCCGACTCACAGTGACCCTACGCACGCCATAATGAAACACTGACCAGTCCTGGGCCAACCTCACAATCGTTGCTATGCCTGAGCCCAGCGCTTCTGCCACTGTGCCAATCCATCTCATTGGGATTATTCCTCTTTGTCTTCTACACTCCACTTTACCAAACATGATATCCTTCTCCAGTGATTGGTTCTTCCTGATAACATGTCTGAAGTGTGAGAGACGAGGTTTGTCCATCCTAGCTTACAAGGAGCACTCTGGCTGTACTTCTTCCAACACAGATCTGATTGTTCTTTTAGTAGTATATGGCACTTTCAATATTCTTCTCCAACACTATAACTCAAATATATCAATTATTCTACAGTCTTCCTTATTCACTATCCAACTTTCACATGCATATGAAGTTATTGAAGACACCATGGCTTGGGTCAGGTGCACCTTAGTCCTCAAACTGACATCTTTGCTCTTCAACACTTAAAAAAGGTTTTGTGCAGCAGATTTGAGCACTATGTCAGTTGATTTCTTGCCTGCTGCTTCCATGAGTGTTGATGGCTGATCCAAGAAAAATGAAGTCCTTGACAACTTCAATCTTTTCTCCATTGATAAGAATGTTGTTTATTGTAGTCTTTGATCTTCATCAGGAAGTATTTTAAGTCTTCTTCACTTTCAGCAAGTAAGGTCGCATCATCTGCATATCTCAGTTTGTTATTGAGTCTTCCTCCAATCCTGATGCCACGTTTTTCTTCATAAAATTCAGTTTATTAGATTATTTGCTCAGCATACACATTTAATAAGTATGATGAAAGAATACAACCCTGGTGCACACCTTTCCTAATTCTAAACCATTTGTGTTCCCTTGTTCTATTCAAACAACTAACTGCCTCTTGATCTATGTACAGGTTCTCCATGAGCACAATTAAGTGTTCCAGAATAATCATACATAAAGAGTCACAGCCTTGAAAACCCTAGGGGTTCATTCTGGTCTGTCCTATTGGGCTACTATGAGTAGGAATTGATTCTATGGCAATGAGTTTTTTTGTTTGTTTTGTTTTTGTTGTTGTTGTTTAGGTACAATTTGACGAAGTCTTGATGGTGCAGTGATTAGTGTTCTGACGCTAACCAAAACTTTTGCTACTCAAACCCAACCAATGCCTCCTCTCAAGAAAGATCTGGAAATCTACTCCTGTAAACATTACAGCCTACAAAACCCTATGGGGCTGTTCTGTCTTGTCTCATGGGTCATCATAAATAAAAATCCATCTGAAAATTACTTGATGGAACCTAACAACAATTAATGACTCAATGACAGTTGGTCTGGTTTGGTTAATGGAAGAGTGGCGACTCAGTGGTAAAATTCTCTCCCTCCATATGCTTCACATAAGAAGCCCTGGTAGCATAGTAGATTATAAGCTGGAATGCTAAACGCAAGGCCATCAATTCAAATGAGGCTATCTGCTCCCATAAAGGTTTACAGAGTTGCTATTAGTGTAGTGGTTATGAATCGGGCTGCTAACCTCAGGGTCATCAGTTCAAAACTACCAGCTGTTCTGTGGGAGAAAGATGAGGCTTTCTGCTCCCATAAAGATTTACAGTCTTGGAAACCCTGTACAGGGGTCATTTTGAGTCAGAACCCACTCCATGGCACATAATAACAACAACAAATAAACCTATACATGGTTGCTATGAGTCAGAACTGATTCGGTGGCACACAACCACCACCACCATATGCTGCATATAGATTCCTAACGTGGAGTTGTAGGATAAACACTAGACTGCTAACTGCAAACTTGGCAGTTCAACCACACCAGCCATTCCTTGGAAACCCTATGACTCAATGGCACTTAACAGCAACATATGCTCCATATGGGATACATAGGTTCAGTTCTTGGCCAGTGCACTACTTGTACACCACTAACCTGTTGAAGAAGACTTGTGTATTGCTAAGAGTCTATGAATAAATATCTCATGATAAACAGCTAAAATAAATCAATGAAAAAGTTATGAATCACAATAGTCCTGTCCATAGCCTATTATGTGGATAGTGTAGGCAGTGTTGAGTTCTATTGTGCATGGGGTCTCCATGAGTTAGAGGGGCTGACTTGAAGGCTGATAACACTGAGAAATGATGTGTAAGAAAAGAAAAAAGTAACATTACTTATATATTTTACTTCTTAGCTATTGTGTTTTGTATGTATTCGCTTGATGAGGCTTTCTAATTTATATAACAGACACAATTTTTGGGGAAAATATTTATAAATGCATGACAAAACTGCATCACCATGAAGCATTTTTCTTTAATCTTAGTCCTAGGCAATTTTGTTGTTGTTATTGTTGTTGTTGTTTTAAATTCATACTAAAAGCTTATAAATCCCTAACATCATCTCAAACTGGGACTAATATTTAAGGTCATTTTTATAAGGATATGTAAGTGAGAAAATAAAATCAAGTCCAAACAAAAAGCATTTGATTATTTGTTAACCTATGGGGGGCGGAGGGATACTGTTGCTGTACTATTGATTCAAAAAACTCACTACACGATCATAATTATATTCTAGGCATGAGGGAATTGGTAGTTCTTATTAAAACAGAACGTCAGAGACTGGCAGAACAGAGACTAATGAGTAGTAAAATCACACTGACAACATCAGTAGCTAACAAATCTTAATTACTCTACAATGTCATTTGGGTACAGTAATATACTGAAATAGTCAAAAACTTGTACCAGGAAGTCAGAAACAAACTGAGTAGGAGGAACGAAGAAAACTATCACTCACTGAGCATCTATTATGTACCAGACTCTTTCATATGCATTATCCCATTTCATCTTTGCATTTTCCTTAAAGTGAGATATTCTTACCTCTGAATAGTAGAGGAAACTGAAGCTTAGTGGTAAGGGAACTTACTATAATAAAACTAATTTCTGCTGTTAGAATGTTTGTTTGCAAATTTAATTTATTGAGGGAGGAAAATTGATGAAAGCCTTGATGCCCAATCTTCACCCAAAGTCAATTAAATTAGACTTTCTCAGGAGTGGACCTATCAGTATATTCTAGAGTTCCCAAGGTCGAGGGGCTTCCAGTGTATAGCCAGAGTTGATAAACAAATGCCAAAAAGGAAATGAATTTTCTATTGGAAATAGTACAGGTCTAGAAATTGAGGGATGATATTTTAGTTTTCTCTTGCTACCTCTATGTTTTCCTGTGACATCTGGCAAGTCACCCAACTACTCTGTTTTCTCATCTTGTTTATAAGTAAATTTCAATACGTACTTTACTAACATCACAAGATTGTTCTCAAGATCAAACAGGAATTATTCATACATTCTCTCAATTAACAAATGTGTATTGAGTCCTTGAGATGCACCAGACACTCTTCTAGGTACTTGGGATATATCACTAAATAAAAGACACAATTCATGTCTTCATAGAGCTTAAATATTTAAATAGGGGTTACTAAATATGAAAAAATAAATATAACAAGTAAATAATATATTACAAATTAATAACTGTATGAAGAAAAGTAAAGTTTGGTTGAGGGATTCCATGTGTGAAATTGATGGGAGACAAAATAATGAGATAATTTGTTTTAATTTTAATAGGGTGATCAAAAAGATCTTATCAAGAAGGGAAATATATATGAAGTTTTGAAAAAATATGAAGTATTTAGTATTTTTGTTACTTGCTATTCAGTCAGCTCTAACTCATAGCAACTCTATTCAAAAGAGACTGAAACATTGCCTATTTTATTTGGCCCCACTATTAGACCCATTGTGTCAATCAATCTCATTAGAAGTCTTCCTCTGTTTCTCTGACTCTACTCTACCAAGCATAAAAACATTTACAAAGTACATGAGAAGTCTTGTCATCTTTGCTTCTAAGAATCATTCTGTATGTACTTATTTCAAGAAAGATTTTGTTGTTGTTGCTATTCTGACAGTCCAACTACTGATCCTTCCTCTTTGTTCCCAACCTTTGTGTTTCAATCATCAGCAATGATTAACATCTTTTTTTTTTTAATTAAATGTTTTTATTTTGCATTGAGTGAAAGTTTACAGGGCACATCATCAGCTTCACATTCAACCATTCATATAGCTTGTTTCATTACATTGATTATTAT
>NW_006408569.1:11097869-11098924 GCF_000296735.1 Chrysochloris asiatica | reverse complement strand
ATAAGAGACGATTATACACATGGACCTCACAATATGGAATACACAGAAATCAAATCGACTACATCTGTGGAAAATGGTGATGGAAAAGCTCCATATCATCAGCCAAAACAAAGCCAGGGGAAGATTGTGGAACAGACCATCAATTGCTCATAAGCAAATTCAAACTGAAGCTGAAGAAAATGAAAACAAATCCAGGAGAGCCAAAATATGACCTTGAATATATCTCACCAGAATTTAGAGATCATCTGAAGATTTGATACATCAGACACTAAAGACTGACCACCAGAAGAGTTGTGGGATGACATCAAGAACATCATACAGGAAGAAAGCGAGAAGTCATTAAGAAGACAAGTAAGAAGGAAAAGTACAAAATGGATGTCAGAAGAGCCACTGAAACTTGCTCTCCAGCATAGAGATGCTAAAGCAAATGGAAGAAATGAGGATGTACAAGAGATGAACAGAAATTTCAAAGGTCAGCTCGAGAAGACAATGTCAAATCTTACAACTCAATGTGCAAAGATCTGGAGTAAGAAAACCAAAACGGAACAACATGTTCAGCATTTCTCAAGCTTGGATAACTAAAGAAAAAATTCAAGCCTCAACTTTTGTTGTTGAAAAATTTTCTGGGCAAATTATTTAATAGTGCATAAAGCAGCAAAAGAAAATGGAAAGAATACACAGAGTCACTGTACCAAAAGGATATGTTTGATGTTCAACAGTTTCAAGAGGTAGCATATGATCAAGTGTCAATGATACTGAAGGAAGACATTCAACGTGCATTGAAGGAATTGACAAAGAACAAGGCACCAGGAATTGATGGAATAAAAATTGAAATCTTTCAAGAGTGAGGAGGCACAGGAGGCACGGACTCATCTATAACAAGAAATTTGGAAGACAACTTTCTGGCCTACTGATCGGAAGAGATCCACATTTGTGACCATTCCAAAGAGAGGTAACCCAACGGAATGAGGAAACCATTGGACAATATCTTTGATATTCCATTTGAGTAAAGTTTTACTAAAGGCAATACAGAAATGACTGCAAGAGTACATTGA
>NW_006408569.1:11093214-11096691 GCF_000296735.1 Chrysochloris asiatica | reverse complement strand
GGTTGGCCCAGGACCAGTCAGTGTTTCATTCTGTTGAGCATAGGGTCGCTATGAGTAAGTATGGACTCGATGGCACTTAACAACAACAACAACTAGCAGTCCATGGTAATTTCAATGTTTTTAGTCAACACCAATATTAAAATTCACAGATTTTTTTTTAGTCTTTCTTATTTATTGCCCAGCTTACACATCCATATGAAGCAATCGAAAATATTATAGCTTTGGTCAGGTGCACTGTAGTGCTCAAAGTAATTAATATCTTTGCTTTTTAACACTTCAAAGACATCTTTTAATGATTTTCCTAATGCAATACATTGTTTGATTTCTTGATTGCTACTTCTATGATCATTAACTGTGGATCCAATTAAAATGAATTCCTTGACAACTTTAATCCTTTTTTTCCTGTTTATCATGATGTTGTTTATTTTTCCAATTGTAAGGATTTTTGTTATTTTCGCATTGAAGCACAATCCATACTGAAGGCTGAATTCTTTGATCAACATTAGAAGTCCTTATCACTTTCAGTTAGCAAGGTTATATCATATTGTATATTGTTAATTAGCCTTCACATTTATGTTGGAATGAAGATGCCATGTTCTTCTTCATATATTCGGCATCTTGAATTATTTATTGTGATGCTGAATATACTCATAACTGTCTCTTGGTCAATGTACAGATTCTACATGAACACACTTAAGGGTTCTAGAATTCCCATTCTTGAAAACTTATCCATAGTTTGTTGTGATCCACAAATTGAATGCTTTGCATAGCCAATAAAACACAAATAAACATCTTTTTGATATTCTCTGCTTTCAGCCAAGATTCATCTGATATTAGCAATGATAGCCTTCATTCCATGTCCTCTTTGGAATCTAGTTTAAATGTCTGGAACTCACTGTTCATAGGCTACTGAAACCGTTTTGAATTATCTTCAGCAAAATTTAATTTACATATGATATTAATGCTATTGTTCAATAGTTTCCACATTTCATTGGGTCCCTTTTTATTGGAATTAGCACAAATATGTATCTATTCTAGTCATTTTAACAGATAGCTGTCTTCCAAATTTCTTTTCTTAGATGAGTGAGTGCTTCATGAAACATTTAAATTGGTGTTCAGTCACTATCTGGGGCCTTGTTTTTTGCTTATGCCTTCAGTGCAGTTGGGACTTCTTCCTTTAATACCACAGGTTCTTGATCGTGTGGTGACTCTTGAAATGACTGAATATAAACCAATTATAATAGGTACAGTGACTCTGTGTATCCCTTCCGTCTTTCTTTGATGCTTCGTGAGGCATTTAGTACTTTGCCCATTGAATCCTTCAATATTGCAACCTGAGGCTTGATTTTTATTTCAGTTATTTCATCTTAAAAAATGCTGAGTGTGTTCTTTTCCTTTAGTTTTGTAGCTTAAGGTAGGAAATTTACATTTCATAATACTTGGTCTTCCCTTTGAAATTTTTTGTTCAGCCCTTACCTCATCATTTTTTTTCCCCAGTTACTTTGCTATTCTAGAGTCAAAATCAAGTTTGAAAATCAAGGCATGCACTATGGCATTTTATTTCTTTTTTTTCTTTAAAATGACCTTTTGTTTTCTCCTCTGGTCTTTGTTTATTGTGTCAAATCTGTTATTGAAATGGTCTCTAAAGTCAGGTGGGATGTACTCTGGGTCTTATTTTGATTCTTAATGGACTTGTTTCAATTTTCTTCAGCTTCAGCCTGAACTTCCGTATGATAAATTGATGGTCTGTTCCGAAGTCTGTCTTGGTTTGGCTAATGCTTTGGAGCTTTTCCATATTCTCTCCCCACAGATGCAGTCAATTTGATTCCTATGTATTCCACTGGTTAAGGTCCACAAGTATGCTGTTATTGTTAAGTGCCATCAAGTCAGTTCCAGCCCATAGCGACCCTGTACAGAGATTCTGAAGAGCAGCTGGTGAGCTTGAACTGTCAACCTTGCAGTTCAAATTGGTCTTGCAGTCCAGCTCATTAACCCACAGACCACACCAGGATACCATTCATGTTGTTGAAAAAAAGCATTTGCAATGAAGAAATGGTTGGTCTTGCAAAGTTCTATCATGTGCTCTCCAGCATTTATATCACCAAGGCCATATTTTCAATTAATTACTGATCCTTCCTCTTTGTTTACAACCTTCACAATCCAATTACCAGTTATCAATGTATATCTAGTATATGCTTGATCAATTTCAGACTGCAGAAGTTGGTAGAACTCTTCAAATTTCATCATTACTTACTTTAGTGGTTGGTGCATAAATTTGAATAATAGTGGTATTAACTGGTCTTCCTTGTAGACATATGAATATTGTACTATCACAAATAACACTGCACTTCAAGATAGATCTTGAAATATCCTTTTGACGATGAATGCAAGTCCATTCCTCTTCAATTTGTTGTTTCCATCATAGTAAATCATGATTCTATTGTTCTATTCAAAATGGCCAGTACCAGTCCATTTCAACTTACCAATCTGTACGTGTTCCTTTTCTTTTTTGACAACATCCAACATTCTGAAATACATATTTCATTCTTTCCATTTTCTAAATATTAATAGATTTTTGCAGCTGTTTCTTCTCATTTTGAGTTGTAACTCATCCGTAAATGAAGGTTCTGAAAACTTTCCTTTATTATGGTCAACTCTACTGGACCACAAGATCAGTTTCAACTGCAAGGTCGATGGTTCAAACCCACCAGCCACTCCTTGGAAACCCTACATAGGGTTGCCATGAGTAGAAACCAACTTGACGGCACTTAGCAACAACAACTACTACTTTGAAGAGGCAGCTCTTTCTTATTTGTATTTTACATAAGTTCCAACCTAAGTGACTAATCTTCTATTGTTATATCTGATATTGTTCAGGAACTATTCATACTTTTTCATCCTCGGTAAGTACATCTGACAATGATGCACTGCTATTCATGTGGTTTTCAGTGACTAAACCTTCAGAAATAGTACACCTCTTCTTCCTAGTCTGTCTTAGTATGGAAACTGCTGAAACCTGTCCATCATTGGTGACTCTCCTGTTGTCTAAAATACTGGTTTACCTATATGCTGGTGTTTTGAGTGAGATTTTATGATGGATGTTTGACTTAAGAAGTGAAGTAATCCTGATGTCAGAAAGCCACCTGGCACCTTTGATTTTTTTTTCATATTTTTTTCCACCTTAAATTCCGTTCCTCATTCTTCCTAGTAATTTCACTTTAACTGCTTGTAGTTCCTAAAACATATCATATATGTTACAGATTTAGAACATTTGCACTTGCTTTTCCCTATATCTAGGATGCTCTTGAATAATAGTGGTATTAACTGGTCTTCCCTGTATGCGCATGGATATTATCCTATCACAAACACCTTTGTACTTCATGACTGATCTGGATATGTTCTTTTTGACAATGAATGCAACACCATTCCTCTTCAATTTGTCATTCCATGTGGTTGTCAGATTCAAAATGGCCAATA
>NW_006408569.1:11088895-11091889 GCF_000296735.1 Chrysochloris asiatica | reverse complement strand
TCAGTACCAACTCGATGGCACCTAACAACAACAACAAGGATGCTCTTCCCAGGCTTTCCATAGGCTAACTCATATTTCATTTAAGCCCCACATCATCAGAGATACACTGATTCACATCAGATGACAAAAAAAAAACAAAAACTGCCTCCACTCCTTCATTTCGTTTCTTAAAAAGACCAACTGACTTACCCATGTTTTACTGAGTTATAACACTGAACCTTATATACTGAATCAGTTTAGGGCACAAGTAAACAGAGTCAACAAGAGCATTTAAAAATAATCCAAAAACATCAAAATACTAACTGTGAAACTTCCTGAAAATTATTCTAAATTACATATTGGGGTTGGAGTGGGTAACCATTATCTCTTTTAGTGAATTCTTGTTATTTTTAAGTAATTTCAAGTCAGTTTTTACCCATAGTGACCCTGTATAGAATTTCCAAGGAGTAGTTGGTAGGTTTGAACCCAAGACCTTGCAGTTGAAAGTCCAATGTTTATCATACAGTATCACTGGATCTGTAAAAGTCTTATTTCTATTACAGAACAACTTACTTGAAGAAAAAAGTCAAGGTTTGACTTTCATTATTGAAAGGTTCACCGGATAAATTATTGAATGAAGCAGAAAGCATCAAGACATGATGGAAGGAATACACATAGTCACTATAGCAAACGGAAATGGTTAATGTTCAATCATTTCAAGAGATAGCATATGATCAAGAGCCAATGATCCTGAAGGAGGAAGTCCAAGGTGCATTGAAAGAATTGGCAAAGAGCAAGGCACCAGGAATTGATAGAATAAAAATTGAAATCTTTCAAGAAAATGAGATGGCACAGGAGGTACTTACTCATCTCTGCCAAGAAATTTGGAAGACAACTATCTGGCCGACTGATCGGAAGAGATCCATATTTGTGCCCATTCCAAAGATAGGTGACCCAAAGAAATGCGGAAATCATCGAACAATCTCTTTGATATCCTATGAGACTAAAGTTTTGCTAAAGGTAACAGAGAAATGGCTACACTCATATATTGACAGAGAACTTCCAGAAGTTCAAACTGGATTCAGAAGAGGCCGTGGAATGAATGATATCATTGCTGATGTCCGATGGATCTTGGCTGAGAGCAGAGACTATCAGAAAATGTTTATCTGTGCTTTATTGACTACGCAAAGGCTTTCGATTATGTGGATCATGACAAGCTATGGACAACATTGAGAAGTATGAGTATTCTGGAGCACTTAATTGTGCTCATGAGAAATCTGTACCTGGACCAAGAAGCAGTTGTTCAAACAGAACATGGGAAAACTGAATGTTTTTAAAAAAATTAAAACAAAGGTGTGCGACAAGGTTGTATTATTTCACCATACTTATTCAACCTGTATGCAGAGCAAATAATCTGAGAAGCTGGGTTATATAAAGAAAAACGTGTCATCAGGATTGGAGGAAGGCTCATTAACAACCTGCCATATGTAGATGATACAACCTTGCTTGCTAAAAGTGAAGAAGACTTAAAACATTTACTGATGAAGATCTAAGAGCACAGCCTTCAGTATGGATTACATCTCAATGTCAAGAAAACAAAAATCCTCACCACTGGACCAATAAAAACAACATTCTTTTCAACGGAGAAAAGATTGAAGTTGTCAAGGACTTCATTCTTCTTGGATCAACTATCAACACTCATGGAAGCAGCTGTCAAGAAATCAAAGACGTATTGAATTAGGCAAATGTGCTGCACAAGACCTTTTTAAAGTGTTGAAGAGCAAAGATATCACCTTGAGGACTAACAGCCTCACCCAAGCCATGGTGTTTTCAATAATAACCTCATATGCATGTGAAACCTGGACAGTGAATAAGGAATACCGTAGACGAATTGATGCCTTTGAGTTATGGTGTTGGAGGAGAATATTGAAAGTGCCATGGGCTGCCAAAAGAACCAATAGATCCCTTTTTGAAGAAGTGCAGCTAGAGTTCTCCTTGGAGGCCAAGATGACCAAACTTCATGCCTCATACTTTGGACATATTGTCAGGAGAGAGCAGTCACTGGAGAAGGATATCAAGTTTGGTAAGGTGGGGAGTCAGAGAAAAAGAGGAAGCCCTTCAACAAGATGGGTTAGCTAAGTGGCAGCGTCGATGGATTCAAGCATGACAACAGTGGGGAGGTTGGCCTGGGATAGGGCAGTGCTTTGTTCTGCTGTGCATAAGGTCGCTATAGGTCAGTACCGACTCGATGGCACTTAACAACAACAACAACTATGCCAGCATTCTTTGGCAAACCACATTCTATGAAGGGTATGTGTAAGATACCATACATCATATGTCTTAATTAACCATATCAGATAATGAGACTATGTTGATTTTTTGAGGTCCTTTAAAATGAAAATGAATGAAATATGTCCCTTATCACTTGTTATTCTAGGAGAATGGTGGCTCCATAGGATAAGCACTAGACTGAGAACCACAAGGCCAGCAGTTCAAGTTCACCAACCATTATTCAGAAATTATATATAGGGTTGTTATGAGTGGAAATCTACTTTAAGGCACTTAAAAACAACAGCATGTTATTTTAAAGATACCATATCCAGGACTTTGCTTCATTTTTTCAAATTATGATTGTGACCACAGATGTTATTCATGTGCTAGTTAATCTTATTCTAGATTGATTTTGAAGATGAGTTATAAGAATGTAGAACTGTAAAGCTGACCTGTGTCTTTGTTGTTGTTAGGTGCCATCAAATCAGTATCAACTCATAGCGACCTTATGCACAGCAGAACAAAACACTGCCCGATCCTGGGCCACCCTCACTACTGTTGCCACGCTTGAGTTCATCGATGCTGACACCTGGCCAATTCATTTTGTTGGGAGTCTTCCTCTTTTTCTCTGACCCTCCACTTTATCAAACATGATATACTTCTCCAGTGACTGGTCCCTCCTGACAATATGTCCAAAGTATGAGAGACGAAGTTTGGCCATCCTGGCCTCCAAGGAGCACTCTG
>NW_006408569.1:11082337-11085975 GCF_000296735.1 Chrysochloris asiatica | reverse complement strand
GGTATTTAAAATACTGGTGGCATATCTTTCAGAATCACAGCAACTCACAAGCTACCACAGTATGACAAAATGAGTAGTGATGTTAAATAGCCTCTATCATCTGTGTTTCTGTGGGCCTTATGATTCCAGAGGTTGCTGTTTAAAGGTGAATAGAAAAGGAATGGTGCAATCCAATGTTGAATGGAAAGTGTACATGGACAGGTACATAACTGTAGACTCTGTGAGGTATCTGTTGCTTATATAACCACACCCCCACCATGAGAAATACTGTTAAAAGCACACAATTCAGTCCCTTGTATTTTTCATTTCCATCATCAGCATATTAATGTTCTTCATCACCATTCTTTGGAAGTGTGTCACATATCACATTCTCCATCCTCTGAATCATATAGTCTGGAACTATTCAATAGCTGCAATATGATGATTCTGGGCTGCTGAGCACAACTGATTGGCACATTAAACTGCTAGGAGACTCTTATCTGGGGTAGACAGAATTCTTTCCAATGTAGTCCTAAGGGGCTTTTAGTAATGAAAAATAGTAATTTGAAGTCCTTTCTACCTGTCTGTTGCCAGGCAGCTCTAAATGGAGTTCCAATAGTTTTTCTTTTCCCATAACCCATATTAAAGCAAATCAAGTGTTACCCAGTAGAAGTTTGAGATTTTGACTAGAGACCCTGCCATTATCAATTTAGGAAGTATTTCAAAGCCTATTCATCCTTAGATATAGCACTATAAAGCAGTTTGATGTATGAAAGAAAGTTCCATTTCCCTAAACTGCTATCACTAACCTAATTTATCAGTTATAAAGAAAATTATAAACACATACCCACACTCACATGCATACCCATTCGTGTATATGTATACTGATTTTTTAAAATATATATTCATTTTAGCTATTCGAAAGCTGAAATGTACTCTTGAACCTACAGAAATTGTTTATGTTTTCCCATTCACTCTATATCCAGTCCTGTGTGAACATCTTTTGGATATGAGGAAGCTCTACCTAATTAAAATAAAATGACACCTTATTCAAGATTCTGGGCTTGAAGATAAAGATTTCTGATTTTATATATTTTTCTCTGATACAATCTTTAAAATTAATGAGTTTTTAGAATGACAAAAAAGGCACATCTGAGGACAGCAAAATGGAATATGCAATTGAATGGTAAGAATTTCAGTGGCAGTATTTTCTGAGATTAAAAAAAAAAAATTATGCCTTCTGTGCAACAATTGCATATTAGCGTGCTCTAATTGCCTATGGTATTCTTTTATTGACTCTGTCTGATTGTCACATAGAGTTTCTTTATGCATCTAAAATTCTATTAAATTCTACCCTAGTGATAACTGCATGCTGCACTGACAAGTGATAGATGAATTTGCTTATAAAACATGTGGAAATTATGAAGCATTTTAATCTGGAAATACCTATCAAGATATAGTACAGTACATTAAAAAAAAATAGATCATTTAGCATCTCACTAACTTAAATGCTATTTCTTTATTTTCTCTTCTAGCATTTTAGTTTAACCAATAATAATTTCCCACATTAAGCCAAGATGACTCTCAGGAGATGATAGTGCTACTTTAAAAGTTCTCTAATGGAGAGAAAAGTAGAGAGTTTTAAATTAAAATATATATATTTGCTCCTAAGAATATACACAGCAAAACACACACCGATTCATAGGTTTTACATGTACCATTTACCCTGCTTTTCAGAGTTGTTCTTCCATTAACACAAATCCACAATCCCCTAAGGTTCTTATCTAATATTTCATGTTACTGTTGTCAATTTAAGGAGTCCCAGCTGAGCTGTAGGATAAGCACTGTATTGCTAACTGCAAGGACCACAGTTCAACCCTACCAGCCACTCCACAGGAGAAAAAGGAGACTTTCTGTTCCTTTAAAATTTACATCCTAAGAAACCCTATACAGAGTCAAAATTGAACAGATGACAGTGAGTTTGGAATTTGGGTTGTCAGTTTGATTCCATATAGATAGTTCTTAAAAGAAGTTAATACTAAAGGCAGATTTTTTTTTTCTTATTTAAGCTAAACTATTGTTTAATTTTAAGACTTCAGAGGATATTTTTGGTTTAAGGTTTAAAAATTGTTTTAGGGCAAGAGTTCAGGGGTTCATCCAGTCTTCATGGTTATAGAATGGAGAGCTTTTGCAATATTATGGAACTATGGGTTAATGCACTAGACTGCAAAATCGGTTTGAACCTCAAGGTCAGTGGTTCAAGCTTACTCGCTGTTCCTCGGAAACCCTATACATGGTCTCTATGGATTGGAACAAACTCTACAGCACTTAACAAGAACAACGAACCTTATCCCTTTACATTCTATGTGCCTGTGTTTAGTGAAAAATAAAATAACTGTTTGGCTAAAATTTAAAGTATCTTCTTTTTCTTGCATTCTGAAATAGACTTCATATTTTAAACAACAATTGCATTAAAGATCCAACTGTGACTCAGTTTAAGTAAAATATTACTTAAACATTACTAAGTTTAAACATTACTTCTATATTTTGTTGACTCACCACAGAAAGTGCAAATTAAAAGTTCTACACAGTCTCATGGAGTCCTGGTGTGGCACTGTGGGTTAATGCGTTGAACTGCAAGGTCAGTGGTTCAAGCTCACCAGCCACTCATTGGAAACCACATGTTGTTGTTGTTAAGTGCCATCGAGTCTGTTCTGACCCTTAGTGGTCCTGTATAGCGTTTCTGAGGAATGGCTGGTGAGCTTGAACCACCTACCGTGCGGTTCAAGTCAACTTTGCAGTCCAGCGCATAAACCCACAACACCACACCAGGACTCCTGGAAACTTTATACAGGGTTGCTGTGAGTGGGAACCAACTCGATGGCACTTCACAACAACAACATAGCCTCATGTCTGAAAATTTGAAATTGCAAAGACACCAGACCTTTTATTAACAGTGTATGCCATGAACTCATAGTACATCTACTATCCAAAATGGACAGATTGAACAGTAAAATGAATAAAAGGCATGAATCTAATACTAAAAGAAATGTCTCTAAATTTCATGAAGAAAGTTTCATGTTAATGTTATTTCCTATTATCAGCTTGTCATTCAAATGTAACATTTTGCAGTACTTTGTTCTTTCAGGCGTTTGGCAATTAACTGTATCCAAACTACACCTGGGAAAAAAGCAATCATTTTGATATTTAAATGCAGTTTAAATATTTAAATTCTCTGTATAACATCTCTTAGGGCAACATCCGAACACATATAAGTTCCTGGGACAGGGATGATAAAGGGCACAGGGAGGCAGGGCCTATAAGGGGTTTGCAACAACTGTGGCTGAGCCACTGCAGCCCACTAGTTGTGGTCAGGCTTGTAGTCCCTGAGCCATTGTGTCTAGAGTGGCACCCAAAGCTGCTTCTACCTTTTGAGACACTGATTGCTGCCACTCCACTCCATCCCTCTAGGTTTACAATTCTTACCTAGCTCTCCTAGACTGCTCAAAGAGTGATGTGCACCCAGAGACAGCCAATTGCAGGTGTAAGTTTGCAAATTCTTGAGCTTCTGGCACTAATGGAGAGCCAGTGTAAGTTGCATGGGGTTACTTTGATATATGTATCAAATTAGTATATGATATACATGATACGATATACAT
>NW_006408569.1:11073909-11082237 GCF_000296735.1 Chrysochloris asiatica | reverse complement strand
TATATATATATGTGTGTGTGTGTGTGTGTGTGTGTGTGTATCAAATGTATACAAACGTTTATACCATATATGGAGTCCTGATGTGGCACTCTTGGATAGTAACCACAAGTGTGGTGGTTCAAACCTACCAGCTCCTCTTTGGAAACTGTAGACAGGGTTACTATAAGTTGGAACTGACTCCACAGCACTTAACAACAATATACGATATGTAATATGGTGTTCCCAAAAAGTCCAAATCACATAACATCCTATTTCACAGACCTTATTGTGGACATTAACCAATATATACCTTTAGTTGAATTTAAATCATAAGCAATAGGTATATTTTCAATGATGTCAATATCTTTAATAAGATTATTTAAGCCATTATATTAAAATCTCTTGTTAGTCATAAGTCTATATGACACACTCTGAGCATCATAATGTTTCTTTGTATTCCTGAGTTTTAATCAATATAGTTAACTTTTTATTTGTAGATTAATAATGTGACAATTAGGTTTGAGAATCCTGTCTTACATTTCATTCAGAAACAAAATAAAATTACTTCAGGCTTCAAAAAGCAAATGGTAGTGGATATACAATAAAAGTAGAGTGGATTCAATGTTTTTATGTACTGCTTTTCTCATTTATCTCCTTTCATTTGTGTTGCGGGTATGTATGTGGATAGGGGAGGGGGTGAAGGGATATAAATGCATGTGGTGCAGTGATTGTCTCAATAAAAAAGAAAAAAATTAATAATAAACCTGGGAGTGTAAATACCTTATTCAAGGTTGTTATTGTTGTTAAGTACCGTGGAGTCGGTTCGAACTCATAGTGAACCTGCACGGGGTTTCCGAGGCTGTTAATCTTTACGGAAGCAGAAAGCTTCATCTTTCTCCTGAGGAATGGCTGGTAGTTTTGAACTGCTGACCTGGAGATTAGCAACCTGATTTGTAACCACTACGCTACTTGAGCTGCTTTAAGGTTATACAACCATTAAGTGATACAACTGAGACTAAAGACCCAATTTATCTATTTCGAAAGCCCATCACATTATTTTTCTTTATACTTTGAGCTAACAAATATCAGATATCATGTGTTGAAATACAATTCTATTCTATCCCCTAATAGTGGCATTATTACTCAACATCTGCACAATTAGTTAAAATTACTGCCTAGACTTGAATATACCTTCTCAGTATTTATTCTACTATAGATGATAGAAGTAACCCTGGTAGATTTAGCAGATAATGAGCAAGGTTGCTAACTACAAGGTCAGAAGTTCAAATCTACCAGTTGCTCCATTGGAGAAAGATGAGGCTTTCTGTTTCTGTAAATATTTTCAACCTTGGAAACCCTGTACAGAGTTGGTATGAGTCAGGATCGACTAGGTGGCACACAGCCACCACTACAAACACTACCTTTAGATGGTAAGAGTTCTGGTGTGGCTCTGTGGGATAAGCACTGGACTACCAAAATATGAGGTCTGTAAGGTTGGAGGTTCAAACCCACTAGCCACTAACAGAAACCCTATACAGGGTTGCTATGAGTCAAAACCAATTCAACAGCACAAAACAATAGTGAATGGTGGTATAGTGGATTAGCTTTGGGCTGTTAACAACAATTTCGGCTTTTTTAATCTGCTAGTTGATCCGTGGAAGAAAAATGAGGCTTTCTGCTCATGTAGAGATTGACAGCCTCCTTGGAAATCCTATACAGACTAGCTATGAGTCTAAACTGACTCAATGGCCCACAACAATACTAGATAGGTTGGAGTCCTGGTGTGGTGTTGTAAGATAAGCACTGGACTTCTAACTGCAATGCCAGTGGTTCAAACAGACCAACTGTGCCTCAGAAACCCTATACAGGGTCCCTATGACTTGGAACAGACTCTATGCTACATAACAAAAACAAAAACAAAATTTAGATGGTTTAGAGCAAAGCAAGATCTCTATGAGGATTTTGTTGTTAGATACAGTGGAACAGATTCCGACTCATAGAGGCCTTATCAGAACAAAACACTTTCTGGTCCTGTGCCAGCCACACAGTTGTAAACTTGAGCTCATTGCTGTTGTCACTGTGCCAATACGTTTTGCTAGTGGTCTTTTTTTTTTCCATGGCCCTGCCACTTTTCATAGCATGATGTCTTTCTCCAGTAACTGATCCTTCCTGATAATATGTCCAAAGTACGAGAGATGAAGTTTTCTCATCCTGGCTTCTAAGGAGCATTTTGGCTTTACTTCTTCCGATACAGAATTGTTTGTTCTTCTGGCAGTCCATGGTACTTTTAATATTCTCCTCCTTACTCAAATGCATAAATTCTTCTAGGATCATCCTTACTCATTGTTCAACTTTCACATCTATATGAGGTTATTGAAAATACCATCGCTTGGGTCAAGCACACCTTAGGCCTCAAATTGACATCATTGCTCTTGAACACTTTAAAGAGATCTTGTGTAGTAGATTGACCTAATTCAATACTTTGTTTGATTTGTTGACTGCTGCTTCCATGAGTGCTGATTGTGGATCCAGGCAAAAGGAAATCTTTGACAACTGTAATATTTTCTCCATTTATCATGATTATATATATTGGTCCAGTGGTGAAGATTTTTGTTTTCTTTACAATGATGTGCAACCCATACTGAAAGCTGTGGTCATTGATCTTCATCAGACAGCCTTTTATGTCCTCTTCGCTCTCAGCAAGCAATGTCATATCATCTGTATATTGCAGGCTGTTAATGCTGTTTCTCTTAATATAATCCAGTTTCATGGAGTATTTGCTCAGTGTACAGATTGAATAAGTGTGAAAGAGTACAGCCTTGACACACACTAATTTTAAACCATTCAGCTTCCCCTTGTTTTGTTCAAATTACTGCCACTTGTTCTACGTATAGATTCCTCATGATCACAACTAATTGTTTCAGAACACTTATTATCCACAGTGTTGTACGTATCTTGTCATGGTCCACACATTCAAAAGACTTGCACAGTCAATAAAACACAGGCAAACATCCTTCTGGTATTCTTTACTTTCATCCAAGATCCATCTGATGTCAGCAATGATATCACTCATTCAACATCCTCATCTGAATCCAGCTTGAATCTCTGGCAGTTTCCTGTAAATTCATTGTTGCAGCCAGTTTTTAAGTATTTTTAGCAAAATTTTATTTGCAAGTGATATTGATGATGTTTTCCAATGATTTCTGCATTCCATTGGGTCACCTCTCTTTGGAATGGGCACATATATGTATCTTTTCCAATCAGTTGGCCAGGTAGCTGTCTTTCCAAATTTCTTGGCATAGATGAGTGAGTGCCTCCAGTACTGCATCAGTTTGTTCTTTGCTAGTGCTTCCAGTGTACGCTGGACTTCTTCCTTCAGAACCAGTGGTTCTTCTTGTAATGGTTGAGCATTGACCATTTCTTTTTGGTACAGTGACTCTGGGTATTCCTTCCATCTTTTTTGATGCTTTCTACATCATTCAGTATTTTTCCCATAGAACCTTCAATATTACAAGTTGATGTCTGATTTTTTCTTCAGTTATTTCAGCTTGAGAAATGCTGAGCAGTTTCATCCCTTTTGGTTTACTAACTCGAGGTCTCTGCAAAATTCATTATCAATCTTCATAACCAGGTTTCCATGAATTTTTTCATCCCAATCAACACAAGATAAAAGATGACATAAATCCTATTGGATTTTTTGAATGTCAAACATTATGATAATATAAGACACTCTAAAATATCATAAATAGCTCTTTTGCTTCTAGTAGATATAGAGTCCAGATTTTGTATGTCAGGTGAGAAAAAGTCTGATTAATCCTTTAATATAATCTGTTTTCCATTGCATATTTACAATAAAGAAAATTGGACTGCTGTTGTTTGTTATCCAGTTGATTTCAACTCATAGAAACCCTACAGGACAAGGTAGAAATGCTCCATAGGGTTTTCAAGGATGTATTCGTTATAACTCACAATAAGAAGAAACATCTGCAAACAAGCATTGATACCTGGAATGTGAATGTACCAAATTTGAATCAGGGAAAATCTGAAATTGTCAAAAATGAAGCAGAACACTTCAAGGTTGCTATCCTAGGCATTAGTGAGCAGAAATGAGCTTGTATTGTCCATTTTGAATCAGACAACAAAATTATCTACTATACTGAGAATTAAAAATTAAAGAGGAATTGAGTTGCAATCATTATCACAAAGAGCATTTGGAGATCTATCCTGAAGTACAATGCCATTAGTGATAGGATAATAGCTATACATCTAAAAAGAAGACCGGGTTTGGGGGTGTAGGATAAGCACTGGAATAGAATATCAGTTTGAACTGCAAGATCAGCAATTCAAACTTACTGGTCACTTGTTGGAAACCCTATACAGGGTTGCTATGAGTCAGAACCGACTCAGTTATGGTACTTAACAACAACAAAGAATACCAGTTGATATGACTACTATTCAAAGTTACACACCATTCACAATGCCAAAGATGAAGAAACTGACGCTATTTACCAATTTCTGAAGTAGGAAATTGATCAAACATACAATCAAAATGCATTGATGATTACTTCACATTGGAATGCATAAATTGGAAATAAGGAAGAAGGATTTGTAGTTGGAAAATATGGCTATGGTGATGGAAACAATACCACAGATAGCATAATAGAACTTTTGCTAGACCAAATGACACATTCATTGCAAATATATATATAATTTTATTTCATTTTTCAAAAACACAAACCCCAACTATGTTTCTGGACTTTGCTGGATGGAATACACAAAAATCAAGTCAACTACATCTTAGGAAATAGAAACTCAGTATCATCAGTCAGAACAAAGTCAGAAGCTAACTACAGAATAGATGGTCAATTGCTCATATGCAAGCTGAAGCTGAAGCTGAAAAAAATTAAAACAAGTCCATGAAAGCCAAAATATGACCTAGATTGTATCTAGTGTGAATTTAGAGACCACCTCAAGAATATATTTGATGAACTGAACACTAATGACTGAAGACCAAACCATCTGGAATTATATCAAGGACACCATACATGAGAAAAGTAAAACGTCATTAAAAAGATAAGAAAGGAAGAAAATATCAAGATGGATGTCACAAGAGACTCTGAAACTTGCTCTTGAATATTGAGTAGCAAAGGCAAATGGAAGAAATAATAAAGTAAAACAACTGAACAGAAAGTTTCAAAGGGCACTTTGAGGAGACAAAATAACGTATTATAATGAACTGTGTAAAGACCTGGAGTTACAAAACCAAAAAGGAAGAATATGCTCAGCATATCTTAAGCTGAAAGAACTGTAGAAAAAAATCAAGTCTTGACTTTTAAGATTCTTTGGGAGTCCTGGTGTGACACTCTGGGATAAAGTACTGACTGATCTGCAATGTTGGTTTGAACCACAAGGTCGGTGTTCAAACTCACTAGTTGCTCCTTAGAAACGCTTTGCATCATCATACTGAGTCAGAACTGACTTGAGGGCACTTAACAACAACAACAACAATGGGCTAAATATTGAATGATAGAGAAAGCATCAGAAGAAGATGAAAGGAACACACAGTCACTAACTAAAATAATTGATTGATGTCCATGAGATACCATGTGATAAATAGCCAATGTAGTTAAAGAAAGAATTCCATTCTGCACTGATTTCACTGACAAAAAAACAAGGTTCCAAGAGTTGACGGAATACCATTTGAGATGTTCCAACAACGAAAGCAATCCTGTAGGTACTCATTTATCAATACCAACTGACTGGAATAGATCAATATTTTTTTCAATTCCAAAGAAAGATAATTCAGCAGAAGATACAGATTTTGAACAATATCATTAATATCACATGCAATTATAATTTTGCTAAAGATAGTTCAAAATTGGTTTTAGTAATACATCAAATTAGATGCCTAAGAGTACATGGAACTAAGGATAGATACCATTCCAGATCTCAGATGGATCTTGACTGAAAGCAGAGAATTCCCAAAAGATGTTTACCTCTGTTTTATTGAACATGCAATAATTATAACAAATTGTGGATAACATTATGAAAATACAAATTCCAGAACACTTCATTGTGCTCATGCAGAACCTGTATGTAGACCAAGAGGCAATTGTCTGAACAGAACAAGGTCATACTGCTTAGTTTAAAGGTATGTGTCAGGATTGTATTCTTTCATGATACTTATTAAGTCTATATGCAGAGCAACCAATCCGAGAAGACTACATGAAAGAGAGCATGGAATCTGGATGTGAGGAAGACTCATTAACATCCTAAGATATGCAGATGACACTACTTCTTTCTGAAAGCAAAGAGGATTTAAAGCACTTACTGATGAAGATCCAAGAATATAACCTCACATAAAGAAAACAAAAATCCTCACAACTGGACTAATTTGCATCATCATGTAAAATAGAGAAAAAATATCGAAGCTGTCAAGGATCTCATTTACTGGGATCCTCAATCAATGTCCATAGAAGCAGTAAGAAATCAAGTGATGTAGTGTATTGGGCAAATGTGCTTCAAAAGATCTGTTTAAAGTATTATGAAGCGAAAATGTCACTTTAGAGACTTCGGTGCTGCTAACTCAAATCATGGCATTTTTAATGTTCTCAGATCTATGCCAAAGCTGGGCAATGAGTAATGAAGAATAAAGTTGAATCAATGCTTTTGAATTATGATGTTAGCAAAGAATACTGATTACATCATGGACTTCCAGAAGACTAAACAAATCTGTGTTGGAAGAAGTACAGCCACAATCTTCCTTAGAAATAAGGACAGTGAGATTTCTTCTCACATATTTTGGACTTGTTATCAGGAGAGAGCAGCCCCTGGAGAAGGATATCATAGTTGATAGAGTGCCAATGAAAAAGAACAAGGCCCTAAAAGAGATAGACACAGCATCTACAACAGTTTACTCAAGTATATAAACAACTGTGTTGCTAGTACAAGGATAGAAAATTTTTCATTCCATTGAAAACATGGTTTCTATGAGTTGCACTGATTTGATGGCACCTAACAATAACAACATCATTTGCGTATGGGGCACAACTCAAAATGAAGAGAAACAGCTGTAAGCATCTGTTGAAAATCAGAACATGGAATGTACAAAGTATGAATCTAGGAAAATTAGAAGTTGTCAAAATGAAATGGAACACATAAACATTGATACCTTAGGCATTACTGAGCTGGAATAGACTGGTATTGGCCATTTTGAATCTGAAAATCACACGATTTACTATGCTGGGAATGCCAGATTGAAGAGGAATGGTGTTGCATTCATCATCAAAAAATAAATAAATAAAAATCCAGATCAGTCATGAGGTGCAATGCTGTATGTGATAGGATAATATCCATACGCCTACAGGGAAGCCCAGTTAATACCACTATTATTCAAATTTACGCAACAGCCACTTAAGCCAGTGAGGATGAAACAGAAGAATTCTATCAACTTCTTCAATCTGAAATTGATCAAACATGCAATCACAATGTATTGCTGATTGCTGGTGATTTGAATGCAAAGGTTGGGAACAAAGAGGACGGATCAGTAGTTAGAAAATATGGCCTTGGTGATAGAAATGATGCTGGAGAATTCATGATAGAATTCTGCAAAACCAAAGATTTGTTCATTTCAAATACCTTCTTTAGACAGCATAAGAGATATATATGGACCTCACCACATGGAATATATACAAATCAAATTGAGTACATCTGTGGAAAGAGACGATGGAAAAGCTCCATATCATCAGTGAAAACAAGCCCAGGGGCAGACTGTGGAACAGACCATCAATTTCTTATATGCAAATACAAACTGAAGCTGAAGAAAATGAAAACAAATCCATGAGAGGCAAAATATGACCTTGAATGTATCCCACCTGAATTTAGAGATCATCTGAAGAACAGATTTGATACATTACACACTAAATACTAAAAACCAGAAGAGTTGTGGGATGACATCAAGAACATCATAAAAGGTCATTGAGAAGTCATGAAGAAAGCATTGAGAAGACAAGAAAGAAGTAAAAGCTCAAAATTGATGTCAGAAGAGACACTGAAACTTGCTTTCCAGAGTAGAGATGCTAAAGCAAATGAAAGAAATGAGGAGGTTCAAGAGCTGAACAGAAAATTTCAAAGATCAGTTTGACAAGATAAAGCCAAATATTACAACAAAATGTGCAAAGACGTGGAATCAGAAAACCAAAATGGAAGAACACGCTCAGCATTTCTCAAGCTGGGGGAACTAAAGAAAAAAAAATCAATCCTTGACTTTCGTTATTGAAAGATTCTCTGGGAAAATTATTAAGTGATGCAGAAAGCATCAAGAGAAGATGGAAGGAATACACAGAGTCA
>NW_006408569.1:11066869-11072523 GCF_000296735.1 Chrysochloris asiatica | reverse complement strand
CCCAACAAAATGGATTGGCTAAGTGGCAGCATTGATGGACTCCAGCGTGGTAATAGTAATGAGGTTGGCCCAGGATCCTGCAGTGTTTCGTTCTGCTGTGTATAAGATGTCTATGAGTCAGTACCTACTCGATGGCACCTGACAAGAACAACAAAACAATAACAACTATCTTTTCGAAAGCCAACTCTCACTTCTTCCTACGGTGGTTCAAACCTCAGACGTTTCAGTTATCAGCCAAGCATTTAACCACTGTGCCCTAGGGCTTCTTCTTTAATATCCAGTGATCATCAAAATCTGTTTGATATAATTTGAGCATGTAGTTGCTGTAGTTATGTGCCGTGCAGTTGGTTCTGACTCATAGCGACCATTTACAAGGTTTCCGAGGCTGTATATCTTTACTGGAACAGAAAACCTCATCCTTCTCCCGCGGAACAGCTGATAGATTCGAACTGCTGATCTTGCGGCTTGCATCCCGATTTGTAACCACTAAGCCAGAGCTTGAGTATAACAGAGGGTAAAGAGATAATGAGAGGGGCAGGGCTCCAAGTTCTCCAATTGTTTCTTTTTCAATCAAAAGCTTCACCTTTTTTCTGTTGTAAATACTGGAGTCCAAAATAATCATTTGCTTTTTGTTTGTTTTTTGGTTTTCTTTTTAAAGGCTTTGAACTGATAGTTCACATTAATGTACTAGAATACAAGATAGTATTAACAAAGATCCAAGATTTGACTGAGCTAAGCCAAGCAATATAACAATGTAATCACCATTTGTAATATCTCAAAAGTTGCTTTTGGGGAATTGCCTTTTCATAATTAACTTTTAGAAAAATTTAACTAAGTAGGTCAGTGAAGTTCTAGCCCACATGCAAAATAATAATGTGCCTTAAGATTCCAAAATAAAACATTAAGCCACTTCATCATGTAGTCTACATTAAATAAACAAACGAAAAAACCCAGTGCACTGTTGTATGTGGAAAACAAAAAATAATTGGATAAGTTTTATTTACTTCTGTTGATCATAGACATAAAATCAAAATTAAAATAATCAGAATTCCTGTAGAATTTTCAGTGTTATTTGAGGAAAAATAGTCAGTTGTCTATATTTACATACGGAACAGAGACTTTAAAAATTATTGCACTGTTCTCTACTTATCAGTTAATGCTTGATATTTACCTACCAAAACTATTAATTTCATTGCCATATAATAAATCATCCCACTAATTCATTAATTGCATGTTTATTTATTTATTGCTGTTGTTTTTGTTAAGTGCCATTAAGTCACTTCCAACCCACTGTGACATTGTATAGGGTTTCTGAGATGCAGCTGGTAAGCTTGAACCACCGAACTTCAGTCAAATTTGGTTGACTTTGAAGTCCAGCACATTAACCCACAGTGCCACACCAGGACTCTATTTATTTATTGCACATCTTATATACATCCAATATTGTACTCCATGTGTATATATTAGTGAATTAAAAAGACATATCTCTACATAAACTGGAGTTTCAATTTTAGACCCTCTTTTCTTTCACTCTATGTTTTACATGGTAAATCTCACCTCTGTTCATAGTTTTCATTACCACCTGTATGCAGATGACTTGTAAATATGTATTTCCAGCACTAAGGTCCAGATTGTTATATCTGACAACCAACTTGGCATTCCACCTTCACTCTAATTTGGTTCTTTTCAACCATCTCCTAGAATGATTAATAGTGCCGTTCAGTGAGCCAATGAAACCAGATCATCAAAAGTAATCTTCATATCTTTCATTTCCTTTATATCTATATCTAATATGTTACTAGATTATTTAAGCCCTACTTCTCAAATACTATTTTGAATTCATGCCCATCTGTCTTTTTACCACTGCCATAAAAAAATGTTATCAGTTTGATTCCAACTCCTAGAGACCTCATATGTTTCATAGCAGAACTGTGCTCCATGAGATTTACAGAAGTAAATAGCTAAGCATTTCTTTCAAGACACCTCTGAGTGACTTGAACCTTGAACTTGTTTGCAGCCTAACCCATTAACTATTTGTACCACTTAGGAATCATCATAATAAATGCTTTAAAGTATTTTCTAACTGACTGAAATGATGAATGAATGAATGTAATAACAATCAGAACAGAGATGTATGAAAATATATAATTAGTTTGTAAAATATTAAGTAATATCCTGATTCATCTAGATTATACTCTTGTTGTTGTTGTTGTTAAGTGCCGTGAAGTCGGTTCCGACTCATAGCGACCCTGTACAGGGTTTCTGAGGCTGTAAATCTTTACAGGAGCAGAACGCCTTATCTTTCTCCCGTGGAACAGCTGGTAGTTTCGAACTGGTGACCTTGCAGTTCACAGCCCGATTCGTAACTACTATGCTATACTCATATAACAGGTAAAATAGAAAAATATACAAACTGGGAAATAAAGGTTGGTGTCAGATAACAGTGAACTTTCACCACTATGTTTTTGAATTTGGATTTTGTTGTTGTTGTTTTGGTACTATGAAGAATTGAGTGTTTTTTTTTTTCTTTTCTTTTCTTTCCTTTCTTTTTTTGTTTTCTTTGGGGGAATATACTAAATTTTAGAAAGATTATTCTAGAAACAATGTGTATCATGGATGGAAAGGAGAGAGCTCAGAAGTCAGATTAGAGTTAGGGTGACATTGAAAACCTATAAGCAAGATATTGAGGGCCAGAACTAGGGGCTACAGATCCAATTGAAATGGGGAATCAATACAACGGGTACTATGGAGGTAGTCTACTTTTGCTTTATTGGACTTGATAATACATCAGATAGGAGAGAAAGGAAGATTTAAAGACAATTCTGAGATTTAAACGTTGGTGACACAAATGATAACAAAAACAGAGAAACATTAATGAACATCTTGAGTCCTGGTGTGGTGATGCAGTTAATGTGCTGGACTGCAAGATAAGTTAAAACCCCAAGGTAGGTGATTCAAGCTCACCAACTACTCCCTGGAGACCTTATACAGGGTTACTATGAGTCAGAACTGACTCAACAGAACTTAACAGAAACAATAATGAACATGTGGAGTCCTGGTGTGAAGCCATAGGATAAGCACTCAACCTCAACGTCGATTTGAACTGAAAGGTCAGCTATTAAAACTCACCAGCCACTCCTTGGAAACCCTATACAGGTTGCTATGAGTTGGAAACAACTCCATGGCATTAAACAACAACAACAAATGAACACATCTAACTGGATGTCCCACATGCATCAGAAAATCAACACATACAAAAATGGACTTATGTCTTAAACTATGCTTCTCTTATAATTCCTATTTTGGTAAATGCCATCACCAACCACCTAAAACCTTCATGGCTATCTTTGTGTTTTTCTTCTCTCCGAATGAGAATTTTCAGTTGCTACCTATGTCCTAAACCTCTCTCAGAGTTTTATCTCTTTTTTAAAAATAATTCCTCACATGCTGGAACCTCTATTTTGTCTTTTTCCTTTGCATATATCTACCCAGGCATCCTAATTAAGGGAAAATATATAGGACAATGGGAAGAACCAGCATTCTGAAGTGAACTGAACAATGTGCAACTCTCACATTGATTGCTGGCATTGATATTTTAATAAATTATTTAACGTATTTGAGTTCCAGTTTCATTAATTAGAAATGGGGAGTTTTACCATTATGAGGATTAGAATAAGAACTATGTAATATACTTTGACTTAATTGGGCCTGAACATCAGTAATAGTGGTTCTTCTTAATGTTTTCATTCCACATTTAGTGTCATTCATACTAACTAGCTGTATCGCACTGGTCATGCAACACAACATCTCTGTTTTACTTTATTATTTGTGAATTAAAGAAATTATTATCTACTTCAAAGGTTTGTTGAAAGAATTAAAATAAAGACATGTATATTGCAAAAATCCCACAAAGCTGAGATAGAGTAATGTTCAATATAGTTTGATTCACTTTATCCACTCCTACCTTTAATCATTCTAACTCCTCAAAGAATCAACCTAATCAAACACAAGGTAAAAATTTCAAACAATCTGAAAGTTTCAAAATGGAAAGTACAGAGTTCTGGTTTTGGTGGTGGCAAAGACAACCAGGTAGGAAAGGCTCCTTGGGGGAGAGATTGAAAATCCAGAGAAGCTGTGCTCACAGAAAAACACCAGCACTCTGGATCTTGCATAAGGTCCAGGGTGTCAGTTTCCCGCACACACAAGTGGAAAAATCATGATATAAAGGAAAATAATACAAGTTAGAAATCACTCAAGATGATACTCCCTCTGAGGCTACTCTGCCCAGGCAGAGTTCAGGAGGGTGGGGCTACAGCCAGACCAGCACAGAGAGCCGGTGCTAAAAGTGGCGGTGACATTTGCAAAAAGAGGTGCAGGGGATTCTACACATTTTTTCCTTCCTTTTCCCTGTTGTACCTTCTTTGCCCAGCCCGGATGCCTTCAGGGGTGGGTGCACATCCCCCAAAAAATAACTCCAGTGCTGAGACCACAGTTTTCCCACAGCACAGAAAGAAAGAACTTGGTGGCTGCTTATGACTTCAGTCTTGGGCTCACAGCCCTAAAATTAACTTGTGCAGGACCCTTTACTCTGGCTTATCTAGCAAGAGAAAAGCAGGCCCGTCAGGACTGACAGACAAACCATATGAACAATCTGTAAAACCACAACATAAAAGGACACAACTATCTTGAGAATTACGCTGTGTGCGCGCAGATACCTAACTGATCTTAGGAGACAAAAATAGTAGACAATCTTTATCCCATTAACTTCTCAATATCTATCTACGCACCTCTACAGTGGTGACTAGAGGAGGGGCCTTAATGAGCAGACACCCCTACCTACTGCTGGAGGCCTCTACAGTGCTCACACACTACCTGTGTAGCAAGGCAATTAGATAGCCAGTCACAGTTTTATTTTTGTTTCAAAGTGGGGTTTTTTTGTCTCTGCTTTTATATTGTTTCTGCTTTTGGTCGTTTAGATCACACATTTTTCCTGGAGGTGGGTGTTTTTTCTCCCTACATTACCCAAGAAGAGACAGCAATCGTGGCCATATAACCAAACTACAAGCATACCCCATAATATTCCACCACTGAGACAAGAGCCAATAACAGATGCTAAGCATTACATGAAAAAAGAAAGCTAATCTCCTGATCATATCCATCAGGAGACACCAAGTAAGCTTAACAACACAACAATAAACATCCATTTAAGCATTATAAAAACTGCATAACTACTGGAAATGACAAACAAAATACAACAAAAGAACTCAAATCATGTCCAAAAAAATAAGAGTAACTGAGACAAATGAGGTGGATACAGACAAAGATTCCACAGAAAAGGAGGAGTAAGTTTGGATTTGCCTGAGAAGGAAGTCAGGTGAATTATATGGAAACAAATTTAAATGCTCTGAAAAGGTGTGAAGGAAAACAAGGAAGAAGTCAGGAAAGTACTACAAGAGCAATCAAACAAGATTGATAAAGCATTGGAAACAATTCAAAACCTGCCAAAAGAGGTTCAGATGATTAATAATAAAATAACAGAAATGGACAATACACTGAAAGGGGAAAGGAGCAAAGTAGAAGAGATGGAAGCCAGAACTAGTGAGCTGGAAGACAAATCTCTCAATACTGCTAAGATAGAAGAGCAAGCAGAAAAA
>NW_006408569.1:11065578-11066514 GCF_000296735.1 Chrysochloris asiatica | reverse complement strand
CTTAGCAGAAACCATGCAGGCAAGAAGGCAAAGGGGAGACATATACAAAACCCTGAAAGAAAATAACTGCCAACCAAGAATCGCCTATCCAATAAAACTATCAATCAAATATGATGATGCAATCAAAACATTCCAGGATAAACAGAATCTAAGAGCTTTTGTCAAAACCAATCCAGCACTACAAAACATCCTAAAGGGAGTTATTTGGACTGAAAACCAACAAGAACAGACAACAACCATACATTGACAGGTGTGGGAACACCACCTGGAACTCAGTCAACAGATAGCAGAGTTCAGAACAGAACAAAACTGCAACAACAAATTCAAAGGAGATGGGAGGTGAACTGAAGATCAAAATAATATCAATGTGAAAGAAGGAATAAATGTGGAAACAGAGATCCAGGTGGTGAGGATGTCAGGTAGATTACAGGATACAATAGATTCTCTTAAATGGAGAGAAAAGTTAATAGACTATAAGGTAACCCCAAAGAAAGCTAATACTTAACAATGTACAGTGAAAATGAACTTCCAAGCAGAACAAACAAACATGAAAACGAGAAAGAAACCGACAAGGAATAACACAAAAAACACAAGCTCAGCACACTAAAGCATGCAGAACAAAGGAACAAACAGCACTACCAAAAAATTAATATGATGGAAACAATTCATTCATACCTATTGATAATTACATTGAATATCAATGGATTAACTGCACCAGTGAAGAGACAGAGAATGGCAGATTGGATAAGAAAACAAGACCCTTCAATATGCTGCCTGCAAGAGACACACCTTACACACAAAGACAAAAACAGACTAAAAGTTAAAGGATGGAAAGCTATATACCAAACCAACTGCAACAATAAATAAGCAGCAGTGGCAATTCTAATCTCTGATAAAGTAAACTTTAAGACAAAAACCAGCATAAGAGATAAAGAA
>NW_006408569.1:11064559-11065193 GCF_000296735.1 Chrysochloris asiatica | reverse complement strand
CCAGTGCACATGGAACAGTCTCCAGAATAGACCATGTGTTTGGTCACAAAGCAAGCCTCCTTAAGTTTACAAACATCAAAATACTACAGAGTATCTTTTCAGACCGCAATGCTATAAAACTAGAAATCAGCAAGAAGACTAAGGAAATAGAGTCGAATACATGGAAACTGAACAACACCTTGCTAAAAAGAGACAGGGTAAAAGAAGAAATTAAACGTGAATTCATAAAGTCCCTAGAAACAAACAAGAATGCAAAGAAAACATACCAAAATCTTTGGGACACAGTAAAATCAGTGCTGAGAAAACAATTTATTTTGATAAATGAACACATCCAAAAAGAAGAAAGAACCAAAATTAACACATTAACACAGCATCTCGAACCTACAGTCACCAAAAGAAAATAAATAATAAAGATAAGGGCAGAAATAAATGAGATGGAAAATAGAAAAAATTAGAAAAAATGAAAAGGACGTTAAGCTGGTTCTTTGAAACGATTAATAAAATTGACAAACCATTGGCAAACCCAACAAAAGAAAAGAGGTAGAAGGCACAATATAACTCTCATTAGAAACCTCAAGGCTATGTCACAGTGGAACCAAAGGAAATCAAGAGGATAATAACATAATACTATGAA
>NW_006408569.1:11060214-11060815 GCF_000296735.1 Chrysochloris asiatica | reverse complement strand
CCTAAGTGCCCATCAATGGAAGAATGGATAAACAAACGGTGGTACATACACACAATGCAATACTATGCTACCTTGAAGAACAACAAGGAAGCTGCAAGCCACCACATAACATGGATGAACCTTGAGATCATTACGCTGAGTGAAAATTAGTCAATCACAAAAGGAGAAATACTTCATAGGACCATTATTGTAAAAGAGTAGGAAAAAGAACCCACACTAAAAGGGGACAAAAAATTATATATATATTTGCTGATCTCCAAGATGAGATGAGAGGAAGAGAGAGAGGAAGGGGAAGGTAGAGCACAGGGTAGGGAATACACACAGCATAGCCTGGGGGCAGGGTGGTCAGCAGGGGGCAATACACAAGAAGGGGGAGGGGAATGGAAGAACAAGGCTGATGGGAGAATAGTTAAGCAGGTTCACATGGACTAAGTGGAACAGGGATAGATAATGATGTATGCACAACCTTGGGACATCAGGGCTCCGGGATACAGGGATTGAGGCATGGTTTGAAGGGGTAAAAGGGGGGAATAGTGCTAAAATGCTAGGCTGTCTTTTGAATTTTGGTTTCCCTTGCATACCATTGTAAAATAGACACTTG
>NW_006408569.1:11050029-11058684 GCF_000296735.1 Chrysochloris asiatica | reverse complement strand
ACTGGACTCAGGGAGGGAGAATGGTTGTGTGCTGGCGGTTGGGGGCCAGGCTTGTATGGTGTACCGTTCGGTTATTTGATAATGCATGGAAGGGATTGTAATCATTGCAATGAAATGAAATATGATAGGATGAGTGTAAAGCTAGTGTTGTCCCATGTAAACCTCACAATAAAAATTTTAAAAAAAAGGAAAGTACAAATATCTCTCTTAGTAATCACATTTTTAAATTACAGTAAAAGTGTGTGCCATATATATTTGTTTATGTTAAGTGCTATTTTGTTGGTTCCATTTCATAGCGACCATGTATATGGTTTCCAAGGAGCGGCTGGTGAATTTGAACTGTCAACCCTGCCATTCAAACTGACCTTGAGGTCCACTGCTTATCTTAAGGCATCACAAGAAAAAAGGAAAAGACTAAAGTGGATTTCAGCAGAGACTCTGAAACTTGCTCTCCAGAGTAGAGATGCTAAACCAAATCAAAGACATGAAGAGGTAAAAGAGTTGAATAGAAAATTTCAAAAGGCTCTTTGAAATAATTTCCCTTGAATCTATGCTACCTCTTGAAATGATCAAACATCAACCATTGCATTTTGGTACAGAACCTCGTGTACTTCTATCTTCTTTTGATGCTCTCAATATTTTGTCCATAGAATCCTTCAATATGTCAAGTCAAGTTTTGATTTTTTTATTCAGTTCTTTCAGTTTGAGAAATGCTGAGTGTATTAGTCCCTTTTGGTTTACTAACTCTAGATCTTTGCACATTTTGTTATTATACTTGTCTTTGTCTTCTCCAGCTGACCTTTGAAATTATTTGTTCAGCTCTTTTATCTCCCCATTTATTCCTTTCTTTTGCATGTCTAACCTAGAGAACAAGTTTCAGAGTGTATTCTGATATACACTTTGGTATTTTCCTTATATCTTGTTTTTTTAACGACCTTTTGCTTTCTTCAAGTATGATGTGCTTGATATTATCCCACAACTTTTCTGGTCAGTGGTCATTAGTGTCTAATCCATCAAATCTATTTTTGAAATGATCTCTAAAATTCTGGTGGGATATTACTTTTGGCTATTGTGGAATGGTTAAGTTTTCCTCAGCTTCAGTCTGAACTTGCATATAAACAATTGATGGTCTGTTTCACAGTCTGAACGTGGCCTTGTTTTGACTGATGGGATGAAGTATTTGGAAAATGTGGCCTTGGTGATAGAAACCATGTGGGAGATCGCATGATAGAATTTTATAAGACCAATGACTTGCTCATTACAAATACCTACCTCTTTTAACCAACATAAAATATGACTGTACATATGGACCTCACCAGATGGAATACACAGAAATCAAATTGACTGCATTTATGGAAAGAGACATAGGAAAAGCTCCATATCATCAGCCAAAACAAAGCCAGATGCAGACTGTGGAACTGACCCTCAATTGCTCATATGCAGATTCAGGCTGAGGCTGAAGAAAATTCTACAAAGTCCACTAGACCCAAAATACAAGCTTGAATGTATCCCACCTAAATTTAGATATAATCTGAAGAACAGATTTGATGCATTAAACACTAAAGAATCAAGATCAAAAAAGTTCTTGGAGCACATCAAGAACATCATACAGGAAGAAATCAAATGGTCCTTGAGAAAACAAGAAAGAAGGAAAAGACCAAAACAGATTCTTTTTTTAAAAAATCAATATTTTTGTATTTGTTTTTCAATTAATTGATTAACTATATAAAAAACACTAAAAAGTAGCTTCTACAACTAATAATTGGTAGGAACCAGGAAACAAAGTCATTACACAAAAATTAATTGTATTTCTACTTTCCAGTAGTAAGCATTTGGAAATTTAATGTAGTGAAATGTGAGGGGCAAAACGCTCTTAAGTTTTCTGCCTTTGATAGGGCACAGTCTTTTCATTTTTCTGGCATTATTTTGTTGTTGTTAAGTGCCGTCGAGTCGATTCCGATCCATAGCGACCCTGTGTAGAGTTTCTGAGGAGCGGCTGGTGAGCTTGAACCGCCGACCTTGCAGTTCAAATGGCTTTGCAGCCTGGCACATTAACCCACAGCACCACATCAGGACTCCTCTGTCTGTCATTATTAGTAGAGAATATCTGAATTTTCCATCTCTGGCAGATTTCTACCCTACACAGGTTCCAGCTTTCATTGGTTTGCTGTAAAAATGTACCATTTTGAAAGCCCCAAAGTATAAAATATTTATGGATAATTTTAATAGCATTTCCTCCCCCCGTGATAATAAAGCTTTTTTTTTTAAAAATGTTTTATTGTGAATTATGTGATAGTTTACATGCCAAAACAGATTTGAAAAGAGACTCTGAATTTTGCTCTCTAGTGTAGAGATGCTAAAGCAACTGGAAAAAGTGAGGAGGTACAAGAGCTTAACAGAAAATTCCAAAGGTCAGCTGGAGAAGACAAAGTCAAATATTATAATGAAATGTGCAAAGATCTGGTGTTAGAAAACCCAAAAGATTTCAGCATTTCTCAAGCTGAGGGAACTGAAGAAGACATTTTAACCTCTATTTGAAGTATTGAGGGAATCTATGGACAAATGCTGAATGATGAAGAAAGCATCAAAAGATGATGGAAGTAATATACAGAGTCATTGTGATAAAAAGAAATGGTCGATATTCAATCATTTCAAGAGCCAATGATCCTGAAGAAAAAAAAATCCAAGGAGCACTGAAGTCTTTGGCAAAGAACAAGGCACTGAATTAATGGAATACAAATTGAAATCTTTCAACAAACTGATATGGCACAAAAGGCACTCACTCATCTATGTTACATAATCTGCATATTGCACATTGTTAATGAATTTACCTCAAATCCTAATGCCATGTTTGTTTGGTTCAGTAGTTTAGCTTCATAGATTGTCTGCTTAAATTGTAATCACTATGGATTATACCTCAATATAAAAAGAACAAAAATTATTATGACTATATAAATAAATAATATCATGAAAAATGGATAAACTACTGAAGTTGTCAAAGACTTAATTTCACTTAGATCCACAATCAATGCTCATGGAAGCAGAAAATGACAGGTTGCATTAAATAAGTATGCTGCAAAATACCTCTTTAAAGTGTTAAATAGTGAAGAAGTCACATTGAGGACTACGATGCACCTGACCCAAGCCATGGTATTTTCAATCCTCTTCTATGCATGTGAAAGTTGGACAATGAATAAGAAAAACAGCTAAAGAAACAATGCTTTTGAATTATGGTGTTGGCAAAGAATATTGAAAGTACCATGGACTTCTTGAAAGAAGTACAGTCAGAGTGCTCCTTACAAGTGTGGATGGTGATACTTTGTCTCTCATACTTTAAACATATTGTCAGGAAAGACAAGTACCTGGAGAAGGGCATCATGTTTGGTAAAACAGAGGATCAGACAAAAGGAGGAAGACCTTCAACTGGATAGACTAACAAATGGCAACAACAATGGGGATGGCGCAGGACCAGGAAGTGTTTCCTTCATTGTGCTTAGAGTAGCTATGAGTGAAAACCAACTCAATGGCACCTAACAACAACAGTAAACTAAATTACTTGGAGATTTACTAGACTATAATTACTTTCCTTCTCTAAACTAAAAGCCTATAATGTGAAACTCTAGGGGAAACCTTTCAAAGTCCCTCAGAGACTCCTTTCACAGCCTTTAAGTAAATACAAAACAACATGAAGTTTTCTTATTAATATATTCTATGTAAATCTCTGTCATTATCTGACAAGAAGTTGAAAATAATTATTTACTGGGGATCTTTTTCCTCTTTGACCTCATTCATACTTGATAGAGGCAATGTGTGAAATACCTTCTTTTGTTATGACTAAACACTAAAATTCCTCTGGTGGTTCTTTGTGATTTATGTATAGCTATAAGCATAAGTCATGTAAGACAATAAAGTCTACACCACTTATAAGAATGATTCATAGGTTGCCATAGTGTATGTGAGATTTATAAAGAGCGTACCACTATTTTGTCACCTTGTTCCTAAACACATAAATGAATTTCATAACAAGTATCAGAGATAAAAATAGATAGGCTAACATTAGTTGCGGCTACCATTTTATAGATGCATACCATGCATGAGAAGAATATAACAGAAAGTGTATCTCAACAATGGGGGCACTTCAATTAAAGCCGACAGTTAAATCACCAACTTTTGGGTTTGTTTTAGTCTTTTGTTTTGCAGGGAAAAGAAAACCCTAAGCACACACACACACATATATTAAGAAATACAATTGATTATGTATTAGTTCCTCGCTGAATTTGAAGCAGGAGAGATTATTACTAAACAAAACACATTTCTCCAAGAATACATATCCTAGTAAAGTTTTTTTGTGTGCTTATTTTAACTAATCTGTAAGAACACACAGTGTAGATGGAAGCAGAACTCAAAAGTTATTTTTGTGTGTGGGGTGGGGGGAATGGATAACAAAATACACAGAATTGTATCTTTCCTTAAATGACCTGAACTCTAGCTTTCTTAAAGTAACAGTGATCAGTGGTTCGATTCTGTGAATGTCTTTTTCATTAACTCTTAAAATGAATCCTAACTTAACGGTGCTTTAAGAACCTCATAACACTCTTTGTCAACACTGGAGACATCTTCAAACATTTTACAAACAGGCACACGAATCCTACTTTATCTACTGAGCTCTGAGCAGGAAAATCTTTGTACTTTTAAGTCTTGTTGTTGTTGTTAGGTTGTTAAGTGCCATCCAATTGGTACCGACTCATTGCGACCCTATGCACAAGAGAACGAAACACTGCCCAGTCTTGAGCTAACCATACAATTGTTGCCACACTTGAGCCCATTGATACTGCCACTTTGCCAATCCAAGTCGCTGGGGGTCTTCCTCTTTTTCTCTGACCTTGCCAAACCAGTGATTGGTCCCTCCTGACAATTTGTCTGAAGTACGAGAGACGGTGTGACCATCCTGGCCTCCAAAGTACACTCTGATTGTATTTCTTCCAACATAGATCTGTTTGTTCTTTTGGCAGCCCATGACACTTTCCATATTCTCCTCCAACACTGTAACTTAAATGCATAAATTCTTCAATGATCTTCCTTATTCAGTGTCCAACTTTCACATGCATATAAGGTTATTGAAAATATCATACCTTGGGTAGGTGTACCTTAGTTCTCAAGCTGACATCTTTGCTCATCAACACTTTACAAAGGTCTTGTGCAGCAGATTTGCCTAATGCAATATGTCATTTTGTTTCTTGACTGCTGCTTTCATCAGTGTTGATGGTTGATCCAAAAAAAAATGAAGTCTGTGACAACTTCAATCTTTTGTCCATTGATAATAATGTTGTTTATTGGTCCAGTGGTGAGGATTTTGTTTTCTTTGCATTATTGTTGTTAAGTGCCATCAAGTCAGTTCCGACTCAGAGTGACCTTCTATAGGCTTTCCAAGACTCAGCAGGTGGTTTTAAACTGCTGCCCTTGTCGTTTGCACTCCAGTGCTGATCCTACAGCACCACATTGCTCCAAATCTGAAGTCAAGTAAAACATCAAATTCATTTTCTAGATCATGTCAGTAGTCTGGGGGTTATTTTGTTGTTATCTTCTGGAACCTCATTTGTCTAACTGGAGCCAATAGATTTCTTTTGAACTAGGAGGGGTCCTATTACAAACCTCACTAGTTATCACACCCCTTTGCCTATAATTATTTCAACTTTCAGTGTTAACCAGAAAGAAATTTTCCATCAGGGTAAAGAATTACAATATTAAGTCTCCCTAAAAAGTCCACCTCTCAAGTGCATGCTTCACTGCATTTACATATTGTATCTGATTTTTGGTTTCAGGACAATGATGGTCAGTTTCAGGTATGGGATACAGAGAGGTGAGAGCTGGCAGTTACCATAAGAAATCATGGAAAAAGACTATTTTTCTCTCATGGATCAGGCTTTGGGAAGATTAACTGAAGAGACACAGCAAAGTATGCCTGCTGGATCAAACTTTCAATGAGAAGGAAAAGGTTTTCTATTATCTCCCCCAAGAAGAGGAATTCAATTATAGGCACATTTTGTAATGAAATCAAACTTATTTGGTGAGAAGAAAAAAAATGTACTAGTGAAGCTATTTCTCTGACTGGAAAAAAATTACATTAAATATAAAATCTATCTTAAAACAATATCACAGATGTCAAACTGCCAAAAGCAAAAGCTACATAGTTAAAATGAAAACTGCAGACATTTAAAAATAATATATAATAAGCTGAACTTTCTTTTTATAACATGGTCTCATTAAGATAACTCTGAATTTAAATCTATCTAGTTATCTATCATCTATCTAGGCTTTTCAATAGAACCCTCAAATTTCACCATTTGAATAGTCATACATCACACTATAAAATAGAACTTCTGCAGCATCCTTATTTGTAAGAAACTAGCCACTGTACAATCTGACTTTACAGATTAAAAATGAGTAGTAAAATCCCATACCAGGGAGATGTGGTCCCTAAGATGAGACAATGAATAGGTAGCTGCAGGTCTACTTTCAAGTCATTCTAAATATATCTTCTGCAACTCAAATATCAGAAAATAAATAAATTAATAAGTGACATACTGATGAATTTTAAAAGAAGGCAATCAGGAAGGTGACAAATGTTATAATGACAAGATGCCAATGCCTAAGGCACAATGTTCAAAAGCTAGAAGGAGCTGACAGAACCATGCAATCTTTTTGAACCATCCAGGGGTTGCCTGACAACAGGCTTCACTTTTAGAACACTTCACTTTTAGAACAAAGGGAGAGAGTAAGATCAAGACAGAAATATGAAAATCAAATTGAAATGGGGTGTGTTTTTTAAAGGCCCCAAATCTGGAGATATTCTGTGAGAGTGTCCTTTGTTAATCAGTAGAATAGCACCTGTGTTTGATTAGATAGCTGACATACCCATCAGTAGTACCTTGGTCATCTTCTCTATAAACTTAAGGCTCATCTGTGTGACACTATAAACTTAAGGCTCATCTGTGGAGTAATTTCTTTAGATACTTCTTTCATTTCCCTGATACAACACGAATGAAAAAATGAAAAAAATTGGACTAGACTCAATCAACACCTTAGTATGAATAGGTTTATGGTCATTAATACCTTAGTATGAATATGTTTTATGACATTCTTTCACCAGTCTGTTACCTAGGACCTTCATGAATGGATTACAAAGAATAGATTTCATATTCTCTAAACTCTCTTCCTTGTTGATTAAATCCAATCCAAGTTTTAAAAGCATGCCTGTATCATAGTGAGTTCCTGATCTCTGTCTCTAGCCCTCATGCCACTCCTAAATTCCAGATTTATATATAAAGCTTTCTTTTGTTATTTGACAATTTTATTAAGCTTTCAAGTTTAATAAATCCACCATCATCAGTTACTCAAGTTAAAAAAATCCATTCATTTTCTAATCTCTTTTTCTTCTATTTCATCACCAAATGCAATTGGCTCTTCTTCCAACATATACCTACAATTCATCTATTTATATACCTGTCACCAATTGAATCCAACCCACCATTATCTTTCACCTATACCTGTTCCTACTCTTTACCTTAAGGAGCTCTGGTAGTGTAGTGGTTACGAGTCGGGCTGCTGACTTCAAGGTCAGCAGTTCAAAACTATCAGTAGTTCCACAGGTGAAAGATGAGGCATTCTGCTCCCGTAAAGATTTACAGCCTCAGAAACCCTGTGCAGGGTCACTATGAGTCGGAACCGACTCCACGGTATTTATCAACAACAACAACTCTTTACTTGCTGCAATAAATTTTACCTTCCAGTCAGAATGATCATTTTAAAAAAATAAAATTTATTCTTCCATTCCTGTGTTGAAAAATCTTCCAATTGTTATCTATTATATAAAAAAATAAACTCCAAACTCTAAACAATTGCTGGAAATCTCCTTTGTATATTTGTTTTGAATGTGCAGATCTCATTTCCAGGTCAGGACATTTTCACTTGGTATTTCCTCTGTCTGGAACATGCAGATAAAAGGTAGTTCCTTGTCTATACAATCTCAGTTTAAGTGACACCTAATCAAAGAGCCATTTCCTGGAAATGTAATTTAAATAGACTCCTAGTCACTTTTCTTTCCATCCCCACTCTTCATAGCATGTATTACTAACAGAATATATAAGGAGGCCTCATAAAATTCATGGGAAGATTACATTATCTTTAAATTTTATTTTTCCACACATTTTTAAATGATCCTTGCATGTTATTGTTCATTGCCATCAAGTCAATTCTGACTCATGCCAAACCCAAGTATTCAAAGTGGAACTGTGCTCCATAGGGTTTTCAAGATTGTGTATGACCTTTCAGATGCAAATTGCCAGACCTTACTTCTGAGATGCCTCTTAGTAGTCCAGTGCTTAATCATTTGCACCACCCAGGTACTCTTATATGCAAACTATATGCATGCATGTATTCATGCAGGACATTGTTAGGTGCCATCAAGTAGATTTTCAACTCATGGTGAATCCCTTTATTTATACAAACACACATATATATGTAATTAATTTACTAGTTTTTTTTAATGTCTTTTGTGTTATAATAAGCTGCATGAGAGCAAGGATTTTGCTTGCCTTATTCAATATTGTATTTACAGAACCTAAATAGTGCTATCTCAGGTTTTTAGTAAGTCTT
>NW_006408569.1:11047794-11048609 GCF_000296735.1 Chrysochloris asiatica | reverse complement strand
TCCTCTGTGGACTTGTGTGATTCTTCCAGTTCTCAAATGCCAATAATTCTTAAGATATTCCTCTTCATGTTGTCCAACATGAATCTTAGATTTTCTTCAGACTTGTTTGTCCTTTTACTGCTTGCTCTTCTATCTTAGCAGTATTGAGAGATGAGTCTTCCAGCTCAGTAGTTCTGGGTTCCATCTGTTCAATTTTACTCTTTTGCCCTTTCAGTGTATTGTCCATTTCTGATATTCTTTTAGTAATTATTTGGACCTTTTTTTAGCAAGTTTTAAATAGTTTCCAATACTGTATCTCTCTTATTTAATTGTTCCTGCAGTGCTTTCCTGAATTCTTCCTTATTTTTCTCAAACTTTCTGTGAAGTGTTAAGATATATTTCATTATTATTTTGCTGAATTCCTTCTCAGGCTTTTCCAAAGCCTGTTCTCCTTCCAATGTTATGTCTAAGTCTATTTCTTGCTCATGTGTCTCAGTAAGTTTATCTTGTTTCTGTAAATGTGCCGATATGGTTATCTGTTTATTGGACATCTTCAGTAGTTAGCTGTGATGTTAATAATTGGATGAATGTATGTTAATATTTTATTATGCTTTCTGATTGCCTCTAGGTAGATGTGATCAGGAGATGGGCTCCCCTTTTCTCCTTTCTTATTACTCAACTAAGAGTAACTGTCCCAGTTGTTGGCTACTTATCTGGTGTATGGCAGCTGGTATTGGTTCTTGCCTGGGTGGTGGGATTTTATAGGGTGTGATTGTAGCTTGACTGTATGATCACAACTGCTGTCTTTTCTTAGACAATATAGGGAGAGAAAGAGT
>NW_006408569.1:11045708-11046504 GCF_000296735.1 Chrysochloris asiatica | reverse complement strand
ACAAAAAGAGGAAGACCCCCAATGAGATGGATTGGCCAAGTGGCAGCACAGATGGACTCAAGTGTGGCAACAGTAGTGAGATCGGGCAGTGTTTTTTTTCTGCTGTTCATAAGGTCGCTATGGGTTGGTACCAGCTCAATGGCACCTAACAGCAACAAAATCGTCTTCTTGCCTTCAAGGCTGCCTGCAAAATTTTAAGATGTCATTGTTGATCATTATGACATAACTCAGGATTTACTTTTCATCCTGTTTCCTTTCTAGTCTCTCTCTCGCCCACTCCACAACCCCTGCTCAGGCCTTTTTCTTAGTCATTAACAGATCAGGGCTGGCTGTGGCCGTTTTGTGTTGTCATTTGTTTTTATTTGTAAATTATTATTGTGAACTGAGTGATAGAGTACACAGAAGAACATCGGCTTTACACCATTATTTCATTGCAATGATTACAATCTACTCCGTGCATCATCATTCAGCAGTATTTGCTTCCATTCCCTGTTTTGTTTGTTTGTTTGGGGGGTGGGTGCATGTACACAGAAACATTCAGGAATATATAATAATACCAAAGGGCATATTCTGCCTCCTGGTCACCAGCATCCAGTTCCTCTCTTTCCATGAGTTCAGAGTCCTCAGCTACTCCCTCTCTCCATGTCTTCATCTCTACCTCTATCTCTGGTGTCACTGCTTCCTTGGATAGGGTTCTGCATTCTGCTTGTGCTCTTCTCCCTTGATGATCCTAGGGTCCTCTTTTCTGAGCTATAAGATTAACTATTTCCCCATTACCATTTGGTTTTAACTGGAA
>NW_006408569.1:11038731-11045608 GCF_000296735.1 Chrysochloris asiatica | reverse complement strand
TGACAACTTCCAATTTTCCCAGCTGGGTAAGGTGGAGGGTCAGAGAAAAAGAGGAAGACCCCCAAAGAGATGGATCAGCCAGGTGACATCATTGATGGCGTCAAGTGTGGCAGCAGTAGTGAGGTTGGCCCAGGATCGGACATTGTTTCGTTCTGCTGTGCATGGGGTCGCTATGAGTAGTTTCCGACTCGATGGCACCTGACAACAACAACAAAATAGTGCCTTGCACAATATAGATATTCAATGATTGACTGAAATATGAGAACACAAAACCAAAACTAAACCTATTGCTATTGAGTATATTCCAACTCACAGTAACCTTATAGAACAGGGTAGAACTGCTTTATAGGGTTTCTGAGATTGCAAATCTTGAAGTGAGCAGACAGTCTCATCTTTCTCCTACAGAATTAGAAGCTGGTGGGCTTGAACCACCTACCTTGTGGTTAGCAGTCCAACATTTAGACCACTGTGTCACCAGGGCTTCTTATAATAAGTTATATTCTCCTTCATCATTCAACTGAATACTATGCCCCTTCCCCCAGGCAATGTTCTATCTTATTAACCTTTTTTTTTCTTTTCTTTTCTTCATAGCACTTGTCACTGGCTAAAACAACCATATTAATTTTTAGTTTTTTAAAAATTGTATATCTCCATAAATTAAATTATTAATATAATGAGAACAAGAGTTTGTTTATTTGTTAACCATTTTATGTTTAGCATCTACAGGTAGATCAATGCTTGGCATGCAGTAATTGATCAATAAATACTTTGTAGTTAAATAAATGAATTTTACAGCATAACTTACAGAAAGGAACACTACACATTTTGGCTCACCATCTCAAATTCTGGTGTGGAGTCCTGGTGTGGTGCTGTAGGATAAAGCAGTGGAACACAAGATCAGTTTGAATCACAAGATTGGTGGTCCAAACTCACCAGCTGCCCTTGGAAATTCTATACAGGGTTGCTATGGGTCTAAATTGACTTAATGGCACTTAACAATAATAACAGCTCAAATGTTGAGTTTCTGCAATGGCTTTTTTTGCGAAGGGATTAGAGATTTAGCTAGGGTAATAATAGTAGTTAAAGTATACAGAGAACTTAATTATTGCAGGCATCATTGTAAGTGTTTTACGCATATTAACTCAATATGTTTTCATATCCCTATAAGTGTGGTATTATTATCAAGTCCATTTTAAGAATTATGAAACTGAGGCAAAGGATTTAGGGTAAAAGTTCAATTTTGATTTTCTATTATTATTGATGTTGCTCTCCCCCAACTAGTAGGCCAGAATTTGAACCCAGACTTAAGAGATCATCTTATGTGATATGCCACCATAATGCTTTTATTACAGCATTTGAACATGGAAGGCTTATAATAAGATTATTGAGGAGTACATGATTCACTTCTATGAATTTCTTAGATGTGACTTACCTCCAAACCTTTGAGTAAGGGAGAACAAAAACATATCAAAAAACGTCAGCATCTCAAGATCACCTTTATATCTGAGAGTTCCAGGAAATTTTCTTTTTCCTGAACCATATTTATTTTATTTCACCCTAGAGCAGATCTCAGAATGCACTTGATTCAGACCATTAGTGAAAAATAATTTGAGACACCATCAGTGAATACATTTAGAAAAGTCATTGTTTTCCCCTATTCTGAGAAATAGTCAATGTGTTACTGATCTCTTTTCTAAAAAAAATGCCCCTTTCTCCTAGCACCACCTACTTCCACTTCTTCCCTGAATGACTTTACAGAGAATTCTTTCTTGAGGCAAGCAGTCTCTGTATCATTAACACAAAGTAATCCTTAGCATAATGGGCTTTAATTGCCTTTAATTATTTTATATCTGAATTATTGTACACTGCAGGACATTTAGAACCATAATAATAAAATATCTTATTATAGTGGTTTATTGAAGTACTATACTCAGCTCTAACTTCTGAGAATCACTCTGAGGTCTAACAGTGTCTATAAATCATTCTAATCTCACTGTAGAGGTTGAAGGAACAATGGGACCCTGAATGGGAAACTAAACATATAAACTTTCCAATTAAATCCTATTAAGGCCTGAGCTTTATTTCTGTTCTCATCTTTCTCAGGTAATGATAAAATTTCAAAAGTCAATCCATTCATAAACCACATGATAAACTACTCTTAAAATTAATAATAAATTAATATTTTTATATTTCCAACATTAAATTAATTATATTCCTATACTAAGATATCCCAGAAGATGACTCAGGTAGAGAATCTTCAGCTTCATTATTATTAATCTTTCAGGTGTTAGGTGGACTATTGATCTGAGTGCAGCAGATATTAGAAGATTGATTTTTTTAAAAATCCAAGGCAAGAATCCACCTCCCTATAGATCATGTCTCAGTAAAATGCTTATTAAGAATGAGGATTTTCAGGTAAGCTAAACGTAGTGAAATGAGATTGCCATCTACGTAACCAGGTTAGATGGGGGCTTTTTAACCACATACCATTATTATCAGTAATTGCCTGTATTGCATGACACAATATTTTTTATCTACTTATGCAGATAGGAACTTAAATGGAGCAATGGTTAAACACTTGGCTGCTAACTAAAATTCAGTGGTTTGAACTCACCAACTATTCTTTGGGAAAAAGATGTGACTTTCTCAAAGATTTCTGCTGTTGTTGTTAAATGCCATCAAGTCACTCCCAACTCATACTGACCTTGTAGGATTCCAAGGAGCAGCTGGTGAGTTTGAACCAGCCTTGGATTAGCAGTCCAGAGTTTATCCAAAGTACCATACCAGGACTTAATTACAACCTTGGAAACTATGGAGCTACCCTGTCCTATGGGGTTCTATAGGGTCACCATAAGTCAGAATAGACTCACAAGTAATGGGTTGTATTTATGCAGATTACATATAGCAAACTCATTAAAAATGGGGGAAACACATGTAAATAGAAAAAAACAAAACAAAAAAACATTAGTTTCAGCAGGTGGGAAGCATAGAATAAGGACCTATTTTGTAACTGGGTCCCATAGTATGTAACAATTGATTATAATCTTTCAGAATCCTGTTCTTGTGATGTGTTTCTTCCCCAGTGGCTGAAATACCATTTGAAGGAAGTAGCATCTACCTCTATCCATGCTTGATCCAGCGCCACAGGAAAGGTACTATAGTCTGGCATGTCTTTTAAAAACACCATACTCAGGGAAGCTGAACCTAAAGCCTCATTTCAGGTGACAAATTTCTTTAAATAGCAGGGAGCTGTAAAAGAGTCAATGAATAAAAGGTGAACTCAATTCTACTGCCTTGAACTACCTTACAAATGCTAGACTATACTTACAATTGACTGTTCTCACAGCATGGGTTTCCTAAGCATCCTGAGTCTCTGTGTTGAGCCAAATTATCACCAGGCAACATTTTGTTATACCTTACCTTCTGTCCTTCCAATAAATGTGATTCATCCTTCAAGGTCAGTGCAGAGACAACTCAATAAGGGACCAATACACTTTATAGTTAATAGCAATGATGCAACATTCAGGAAACACTTGAGAGAAGTTTCCAATGCCCTATTTCTCTACCTCCTGAGCTAATTTTATTTTTACCATATTTACCAAAGTATTGTGGTGGATTATTTAGTTTCTCTTGTTATTTTGTTATTATTAGATTTTTAAAACACTGTATTCATCCCAGAAATTTTTTCTTGCACTTATGAAAAGCAGACCTTAAAGCCCTCAAATAATGGTATACGATATAGAAATGAAGACTAAGTGGTTAAAAGCAATTATTACTTTTTGAGTGTCCATTATTCATGAAGTGCTCCATTATACATATTTCATATAATTTCCCATTTACTGCACGTAAGAAGGTTACCATTTGAAGAATATTTTCCTTCTCATTTTAAAGAAGAAGAAACATGTTCAGAAATGGAAATGATTGCTCAAAGTCATACAGCAAGAAAATACATCAGCCAAGATTTGAACGAAAGTCTGTTTGAGTCTAAATACAGGGTGCCTTTCACTTAACCACCTAGTTTGTTTCACCATGGGCCTTGGCTTCCCTGATGCCTCTAGAAACCAATCACAAAGTCCTAACAGACCAAAATCATCTAATAACATTGGCTTCTTGAATTTGATTTTTAAAAAATATGCAAAGCTATAAAAATTAAAAAAAAAACACCTTAAATAAATATGGATTCATTTTCTATTCAGATGCTAATGAGTATATTCCCTAAAGCAAAAAATTAGCAAATTTAAATCAGATGTGTAAATAGCATGACCCTGTATCTATGGTGACCATCTGTCCTGGATAGAAGATACTTGGTTTTACGCAGTATTTCTGTTATGTCCTGTCACAGAAAGCACAAAATTTCTGCAATCACACTGTACTACACAAATTGTCTCTTAGTGTGGAAGTGTCATAGAAAGTTTAAGACTATGTCTGCTGAATTTTCTTAATATAGAAATTAGTTAAAGGGGTTATATTCCTTATATCATCTTTAAAAAACAACAACAACCCCCCACCCCTACCCCACAGAATTCTTAATTTCTGTCAATAGTTATACACCTGCCAAAAGTTGAACTGGTAAAAGTGACATGATATATGGATTTACAGAAATGACAAAACATAAAAAGAAAAGTAGCCCCTGAGGCTGCTTATGTACAATCACACCAAAAACTTCACGAGCTTTTATTGTTCCTTGGTTTTGAGGTTTAAGGCCATGACTTCATGGATCACCCCAGTTCATTGGCTAATAATGTGCTTAGTGGTTCTGTTCTAGCTCCCAGTTTATTGTGTAGTGCCTGGGGTCTTAAAAATTTGCAAGCAGCCATCCAAGGCACAATAATTTGTCTCTATTCACCTGGAACAATAGAGAAAGAAGAAGAGTCCATAATGGCAGGAAGATACAAAATATGTGGCTAATTGTATCCATGAATAAGTGCTTCCTTTGCCATTAGACCAGAGGAACTGGATGGTAGTACCTGGAGACCATTCCTGAACATTTTGATGAAAGAGTCCATTGAAGAATCCTGATCAAAAACTGGACAATGCAGAACAGAAATTTAAATTATCATGGACTTCAGAATTTCCCAAAGGGCTTCATGAACCCTTCAAACTTTTGCCCTTAAGATAATCTTTAAACAGTAAATCAAAAATATCCCTGAAAGTTTTCTTAAAATCAAATGGTAGCTTAGCTTAACTAAGTAAAACAAAATCTGCCTTGGGTATTATATACTCTTTTAAAAAATTATCTGTATGGCATCAAAATGACAACAGTAATTAACATAACAGACTAGATAGGAACCTTAGGGTAAAGTGAATTTATGTTAATGAGGGAGGAGCATCTCAGGAAAGGAGATGCCAATAATTTCACAGCTCTAAGAATGTAATTAATGTCACTGTAGAAACTATTGAATTCCTGTATGTTTTGCTTTGTATATTCTCAACAAAATAATATTTTAAATTGTCAAAGCAGTGTGTGCCAAGGAAATTCTTGTTATAATTAAAATTACATTTCTTATGATGCTAGTTTAAACACACACAAACACACATTTTTTAGACTGAAGTGAAATTGTAGCAGAAGAGAAAATAGGTTGTCATTGAGCTACTTATATACTGTGATAGTGAAGTTCTTTTTTTTAGTTATTTATTCCTATCTGAACTAATAATGATGTTTGTGATAAATGGAATGTACTTTTTCATACTGTCGATGACATTCGGAGGCCTGGTGGCACAATAATTTAAGCACTTGGCTGCCAAACGGAAGGCTAGCAGTTCACAGTCAGTGGATCCATAAGAAAAAGGACCTAGTGATCTCCCTCCTTCTCTCCAACCCCACAATTTTAGTATGGATATCTTTCCTTAATCTTTTGCAATAATGATCTTATGCAATATTTGTCCTCTTGGGACTGATTCATTTCACTCAGCATAATGTCCACAAGGTTCATCTATGTTATGTGATGCCTTGCAGCTTCCTTGTTATTCTTCAAGGTAGCATAATATTCCTTTGCGTGTATATACCAAAGTTTGTTTATCCATTCTGCCATTGATGGGCACTTAGGCTGTCTCCATCTTTTTGCTATTGCAAATAGTGCTGCTATGAACATAAGTCCTGTTATGGCTCATATTTCTTGTGGGTAAATACCAAGTAGAGGAATTGCTGAATTATAAGGTATTTCTATTTCCAACCTTCTGAGGAAGCGTCATATTGCTTTCCAGAGTGGTTGGACCATTTTGCTATCCCACAAGCAATGTAGGAGGGTCACAGTCTCTCCACATCCTTGCCAGCAATTATTGCCCTCTGCTTTTTTGAACTTCACTGTTATCGCTGGTGTGAGATGATAGCTCATTGTTGTTTTGATTTGCATTTTTCAAACAGCTAATGATCATGAACAAGTCTTCAAATGTTTGTTTGTTGGCTGCCTGAATATCTTCCTTGGTGAAATGTCTGTCTATTCATGTCTTGTGCCCATGTTTTATTGGTTTATTTGTCTTTTTCTTGTAGAGGTGTTGTAGTTTCCTATATATTTTAGAAATTAGTCCCTTGTCTGATCTGTCATTGCGAAAGATTTTTTCCCATTCTCTGGGCTTTCTTTTGGTGAAATCCTTTGATGCACATAAGTTTTTAAATTTTAGAATGTCCCAATCATCTATTTTGTCTTCTTTTGTTTGTTTAGTTTTCCCAATGTTTGATAGTCTGTGTGTGTCCTATATTGTTGTTGTTGTTGTTGTTGTTGTTGTGTGCTGTGGAGTCGGTTCCGACTCATGGCGACCCTGCACAGGGTTTCCGAGGCTGTTAATCTTTACAGGAGCAGAATGCCTCATCTTTCTCCCGCGGAGCAGCTGGTAGTTTCAAACTGCTGACCTTGTGGTTTGCAGCCCGATTCGTAAC
>NW_006408569.1:11025172-11031151 GCF_000296735.1 Chrysochloris asiatica | reverse complement strand
AAGAAGTAAAACTCTCTCTATTCACAGATCATATGATCCTATTCATAGAAAACCCCAGAGTCAGTAAAAAAAAAAAAAAAAGGGAGCGAGAGAGAATGTCCGCACCTTTACCTCTGAGGATGGGCCAGGCATCCAGATCCTTCCTCTGCTCTGTCTTGCCCAAGATGGCCTCTCTTGGAGCCTCTGAGTCTTACCAATCAGAAAGCACCAGATTTCTTGCTTCCACTACAAATTCCATTGGCTTCAAATTTTCTAAATACTCCTTTATTTGTAGCTCTGAGTTCTGGGACCCTTCCCAGGACCTGCTTCATCCGGTTTTCCATGCTACTGCTGACGGGGGTCCTCATTGAACCACCATCAAACCCCACCCAAGTGATAGTTAAGATTTTGTATCATGTAGGCCAGGCCTGGATTCACAATCAAACCATTAATAATCACTCATGATGAGATATGATATTAGCAGCCAGTTAATTGAAAGTAAGTTTTCTCAGGGGTGTGACCTGCTCTCAATATATGGGGACACTGGAAAAACTAACTTTCTTTTGTCAGGTCTGCATCCTATATCTGGCTCCTCGTATAACCTACTATATTGCTTGCTGATTCTAGGAGTGCCAGAAGCCTGCCATCTGACTTCTGATCTTGGGTTCAATGGCGCCTGCTGCTACATGATTTAGGAGAAGCCTGACATTTGATCACAGACTAGTACCTTGCCTTACTCTACAACTATGTGAGCCATTGACTTGATATAATCCCAACCCCTTCTAAGTAGACAGATAGATAGATAAGCAGAACGATATAGTTAGATCTATCTATCAATATGTTGTTGTTGTTGTTAAATGCGGTCGAGTCATTTATGATTGATTGTGACCTTGTATGTGGTTTCCAAGGAATGACAGTTAGGTTTGAACCACTGGCATTGTAGTTAGCAGTCCAATGCTTGTCTTACAGCATCACACCAGGATCCCTTAGGTAGCAGATAGATAGATAGATAGATAGATAGATAGATAGATAGATAGATAGATCGTGCTGTAGCTATCTATATCTGTATTGTTGTTAAATGCCTTCGAGTTGTTTGGACTCATTCTGACTCATAAGCTAACTGGTTTTGCTTCTCTTGAGAACCCAGCCTAAGACATATACTTTATTGTATTGAACTAATTTTGCTAGTATCTAATCTGGGATAATAATGAGTCTACAGATAAACTTCTCTATTAGAAAATCTGTTAATTTGCTAGATAAGTCTACTTGCTGTAAATTAGTTTGTACATTTTGATTTTTTAATCATAAATCCTTAGAATATAGTATCATTTTGTGAGAAATTATTTTTTTCTTTTTGGTAAAGATGCTTATCCATTCACTCAACTTGCCTCTCAGCAGAGTTTGCATCATGATTGGTATACCAAAAACCAAATCAATCCTGCTACTGTGGAGTTGATGATGAACTTATCGTGACTTTATAAGACAGAACAGAATTGTCTCTAAAGTATTTCCAAGACTGACATATTTACAGAAGCAGACTGTCACATCTTTCTCCTAAAGAGTGGCTGGTGGGTTTGAAACATCAATATTTTGATTAGCAGTTGAGCACTTAAGCACTGTGCCATCAGGGATACTGAGTGGTTTAGTCCTCCATATCTGAAAAGGTTTTACAATTATGGGGTAATTTGATTGGTAAATTATTGTTAAGTGCAATATTTCAGGAGAATAAATGTATTAATCCAGACAACCTTTACATTATATAAAGGATTGTTTTCTAATCTAATAATTCCAGATCCATGAGAAGGTATTTTACAAGATTAGTATATTCTGATAGGAGAATGTAACAGAAGTATGGGAAAGAGACAAGTAATATGGGAGCAGCCGAGGAATGGCAAGTCTGGGAAGGTTACTTCATTGAGAAGACCAAAATTGATGACAAGGACAAGTAAAAAGAGGGTTACTGGAAAATAAGTTAGGATGGTCAAAAGTAGACCATACCATGCTACTAATTGCTGAAGAGTGACCCTGCGACTAGGTTTCACAACATTAAATTTGTCTAATAAGGAATAAAATTGTCCTTTCCAATGAAAATGACCACCTGTAAGTCACTTCTGGTGTGGCACTGTGGGCTAATGTGTCAGACTGCAAAATTGTTTGAATTTCAATGTCGGTGGTTCAAATTAACCAGCTGCTCCTTGGAAACCCTACATAGGGTCACTATGGGTTAGAATAGACTTGACGGTACTTAACAACAACAACAAGTCACTTATACAACTCTGGGAAATTAAATAGATAACATAAAGTCTTAAATAAAATATATTCCTCAAAAAAAAGATGAAAAATGGCTGTGATCTTTTTCACAGCAGCCATTTAGGTTCAACAGACAGGTGGAAACAGACACAGAATGATGGGCAATCAAATGCAATAGTAACTCTGGCACATTCTAAATATTGGATGACTTTCACTAAAGCCAACCTGATGCAAATACTAAACGTAGTTACTGTGTATTAAAGTACATTGGTAAAAACATCATTTTAACTTTATTCTCTTCAAGTTATTCCTCAAATTATTTCCAGTGACTCTGTTTTTTTCCATGGCCTGAAAAATGTAATCACTTGAAAGCAAAAAATAATTTATAGAAACGTGATTTAAAAATTATATATTTATATATATTCCTACTTCAACCAGCTGCTATTGAGGTTAGATTTTATGCTAAAAGAGAAGTGATCTATTACTTCATTTTAATGATTAACTGAATTACATTTTTAACAAGATAATATCTGTGGCATCCAGAAAGATGGAGCGCAATCTGAGTATGTTGTTTAATTACTTTCAGTGACATTTTTTGTAACCCTGTTTGAAGGTTCATTTTTATTGTATTCCAACTCTACCTCTACTTACTAACTATTATTGGCATGCAGGTTTTCCTGTCACGTTGTGATATCTTTCAGAATAATATTTTTAAATGGCATCTGTGTCTGGCAGCTAATAAGTGTGAACAAGATTCAGGAAAGCTCTGAGTTAGTGAAGATTAGAAACACCAAATGTAAGGCTTTGCCAGTCAAAACTCCATGTGTGTGAGAAAAGTAGTTGCCGCATAATGATTTTTTTTTTTTTTAAGTCAGAGAGAATTATTAGTCTCCAGTCCTGCTTTTGAATAATTTTGATTCATGTTTTATGCATTATAGAAAGGGATGCTTTCCAACTCCATGTCCAGTGGCATGGTTACATATCACATGGTAAGGGACATTTTCTAGAAGCTGTTATATTGTGTATAGAGGCATAAGAAGATGGAAAGGGGATTACTATACACTACCATAAATTAAATTATGGACCATTTTAATGCACAGGATGGTGTTTTTAAAACATGGTGATACCTATTTACTCCACATGCCATTTACCTTCAAATTTAGTAACACTCATAGTGATTTAAAAGCACTGTGCTTTCTTTGGTCAAACAGGTACTCCCTTATTCATGTAGATTTGGTTGGACCAAGTTTCTGCCAATGAAATGATGCAAATGTATCTTTGTCACCTCATTCACTGGTGCTGAATCATCACTTTCTGAGCTTAGAGTTTTCTTGAAAGTTTTCTCAAAATATTATACACTGGAGGGGATATTTTCACAAAGGCTGATTCAGCAAGTGGAGCAATAGGGAAAGTGAGAGATTTATAGGGTCCTTTCATTGCTGGAAGGAGTCCTTGCTGATGGATAAGAGGATGATTATGTAAGTAAGCCTATTTGGGCTTAGCTTCCGGATAATGAGCAGGTCATTTTCTTTGAAATTAACAGTCTGTCTGCAATGTAGTCATATGCTTTGCTACTCATAGCACAGGCCTATCACACTTGCATCTGAGTGTGACTTTCTATTTTCCATAACATTTGCACAGTTGCCATTGCTATGATCTTCGTCAAGCCCATCAACCACTCATCAGAAATGGTCCTTATGAGTCAGAACCAACTTGACAGCACTTAACAACAACAACAAACAAAAATTATATACGCACCTCAGCCAAGATTAGCGAAATTTAACAAATAAAGTAAATGAGACAAATGTGACTGAAGAAGAAAAGGCAAATTGTTTAAGGTTGTTGTTGTTAAGTGCCATTGAGTCAGTTCCAACTCACAGCAACCCTCAATAGGTTTTCTGAAGGCGTAAATCTTTGCTGTAACAGTAAATCTCATCTTTCTCCAACACAGTGACTGGTGGTCTCAAACTGCCAACCTTGTGATTCACAGTCATCATACAGGGGTAAATATTTGAAATTTTTAAATTACAAAACTAGACCCCATGTTGTTTAACTTTTGTTCTATGACCTTTTAAATATTTCTGTTGTTTGTTATGGAGTCCTGATGTGGCACTGCAGGTTAATGCGCTGAACTGAAAGGTTGGTTTGAACCACAAGGTCAGTGTTTCAAGCTCACCAGCCACTCACTCCTCAGAAACCTTATACAGGGTATGAGTAAGAACCTACTCGATGGCTCTTAACAACCGCAACAAAATTTACTCTATGGCACCTAACAACAATAATTTGTTTTGTTTTGTTTTCATTAGGTGTTATTGAGTCAGTTCTTGCTCATAGTGACTCTAAGCACAATAGAATGAAACACTGACCTGTTCTGTGCCATCCTCACAATTATGTTTGAGCCAATTGTTGCTGCCACTGTGTTGATCCACCTTACTGGGGGTATTTTATTTTACTTTCTTTCTTCTTCTTCTTCTTTTTTTTGGCTGATCCTCCACTTTACCAACTATGATGTCCTTCTCCATGGACTGTTCCCTCCTGACCATATATACCAAAGTAAAAGAGAGGAAGTCTCACCATACTCACTTCTAAAAGGAGTGTTCTGGCGGTACCTCTCCCAAGACAGATTTGTCATTTTTCTGTCAGCCCATGGCACTTTCAGTATCCTTCTACAGCTCCACAATTGAAATGCAACAATTCTTCTACAGTCTTGCTAATTCACTGCCCAACTTTGACACGTATATAAGGTGAATGAAAATAACATGGCTTGGATCAATGTGGATTGTATCTCAATGTAAAGAAAACAAAGATCTTCACAACTGGACCAGTAAATAGCATCATGACAAATGGAGAAAAGATTGAAGTTTCCATAGGTTTCATTTTGTTTGGATCGACAGTCAATACTCATGGAAGCAGCAGTCAAGAAATCACATGACACACTACTTTAGGCAAATCTGCTGTGCAAATGTTCAAGAGTAAAGTGCATGCGACCCAAGTCTTGGTATTTTCAGTACTCTCATATGCATATGAACTTTGGAAAAAAAATAAGGAAGACCAAAGAAGAGTTGATGCATTTAAATTATGGCATTGAAAAAAATTATTAAAGGTACTATGGACTGCCAGAAGAACAAATAAATCTGTGTTGGGAGAAGCATAGCCAAAATGCTCCAGGATAGTGAGACTTTATCTCTCATACTTTGGACATGTAATTAGGAGAGATAAGTCCCTGGAGAAGGACAACATGCATGTTAAAGTGGAGGGTCAGTGACAAAGAGGAAAACCCTCAAGAAGATGGATTTACACAGTGGCAACAGCAATTGGTTCAAATGTAACAATTGTGAAGATGGCTTGTTGTTGTAGTAAGGTGCCATCGACTTAGTACAGACCCATATCAACCTTATGCACAGCAGAATGAGACACTGCCCGATCCTGGGCCAACCTCACTACTGTTGCCACGCTTGAGTCCATCGATGCTGCCATTTGGCCAATCCATCTCATTGGGGATCTTCCTCTTTTTCTCTGACTCTCCACCATACCAAACATGATATCCTTCTCCAGCAACTGGTCCCTCCTGACAATATGTCTAAAATATGAGAGATGAAGTTTGGCCATCTTGGCTTCCAAAGAGCACTCTGGTTGCACTTCTTCCAAAACGGATCTATTGGTTCTTTTGGCAACCCATGGCACTTTCAATATTCTCCTCCAACACCATAACTCAAAGGCATCAATTCTTCTACAGTCTTCCTTATTCAC
>NW_006408569.1:11023560-11025072 GCF_000296735.1 Chrysochloris asiatica | reverse complement strand
CCTACTTTGTTGAGTGTTTTTAATGAGGAATGGATGTTGGATTTTGTCAAATGCCTTTTCTGCATCAATTGATATGATCATGTGGTTCTTATATATATATATGTTTACATTGTGGATTACATTGATTGTTTTTCTAATGTTGAACCATCCTTGCATCCCTGATATGAATCCCACTTGATCATGATGTATTATTATTATTATTATTATTATTATTATTTTGATGTGTTGCTGGATGCTGTTGGCTAGGATTTTGTTGAGACTTTCTGCATCTATGTTCATGAGGGATATTGGTCTATAATTTTGTTTCTTAGTGACATCCTTCCCTGGTTTTGGTATAAGGGTTATGCTTGCTTCATAAAATGTATTAGGAAGTTTTCCATCCTCCTCTATATTCTGGAAGAATTTGAGTAGAACTGGTGACAACTCTTCCCTGAATGTTTCGTAAAACTCAGCATTGAGGCCTGGACTTTTATTTTGGTTGGGAGTTTTTGGATGACCTGCTCAATTTCTTCCTTTGTTAAAGATCTGTTCAAGTTTTCTACTTCACTCTGTGTAAGTTTAAGTAGGCTGTGCTTTTCTAAAAGTTTATCCACCTCTTCTAGATTTTCAAACTTGTTGGAGTACAACTCTTCATGTTATTCTGTTATTAACCTTTTTATTTCTATTTGTTTTGCTGTGACATCACCCATGTGGTTTCTTATGCATGTTATTTTTGTCTTCTCCCATTTTAATTTTGTTAGATTTGTCAATGCTTTGTTGATTTTAATAAGTCTTTCGAAGAACCAGCTTCTTTCCTGTTGATTCTTTCTGTAATTTTTCTGTTTTCTATCTCACTTATTTATTTTCTAATCTTTAATATTTCCTTTCTTCTGTTGACTGTAGGTTTACTTTGCTGGTCTGTTTCTAGTTGTTGGAGATGCTGTGTTAATGTGTTGATTTTGATTCTTTCTTCCTTTTAGATGTGTGTATTCATTGCAATAAATTGTCCTCTCAGCACTGCTTTTGCCGTGTCCCAAAGATTTGGTAAGTTGTGTTACTGTTCTCATTAGTTTCTAGGAACTTTGTGAATTCACATATTATTTCTTCTACTACCCAGTCTCTTTTCAACAGGGTGTTATTCAGTCTCCACATATTTAACTTTATTTCCTTGGTTTACCTATTCTTCATTTCTAATTTGATAACATTGTGGTCTGAGAAGATGCTTTGTAGTATTTTGATGTTTGTAAATTTATGGAGACTTGTTTTGTGGCATAACATGTGGTTTATTCTGGAGAATATTCCATGTGCACTGGAAAACAATGTGTACTGTGTTGTTGTTGGGTTGAATGCTCTGTATATCTCTATGAGGACCAGTTGGGTGATTGTGTTATTTAGTTCCTCTATGACATTGTTGAGTTTCTTTATGGTTGCTTTATCCTTTTCTGAAAGTAGCATATTAAAATCTCCCATGATTATTGTAGATGCATCTATTTCTTTCTTTAGATTTATTAGAGTTTGTTTTATATATTTTGG
>NW_006408569.1:11022348-11023460 GCF_000296735.1 Chrysochloris asiatica | reverse complement strand
TTCAATCTTTTCTCCATTGATAAGAATGTTGTTTATTGGTTCAGTGGTGAGGATTTTTGTTTTCTTTACATTGAGATGTAATCCATAGCGAAGGCTGTGCTCTTTGATCTTCATCAGTAACTGGTTTAATTCATCTTCACTTTCAGCAAGCAAGGTTGTATCATCTGCATATCGCAGGTTGTTAAGGAGTCTTCCTCCAATCCTGATGCCACATTTTTCTTCATAGAACCCAGCTTCTCATATTATTTGCTCAGCAAACAGGTTGAATAAGTATTGTGAAAGAATACAACCTTATCGCACACCTTTCTTAATTTTAAAACATCCAGTGTTCCCATGCTCTGTTCGAACAACGGCTTCTTTTTCCAGGTACAGATTCCTCAGAAATACAATTAAGTGTTCCGGAATACTCATACTTCGCAATGTTGTCCATAACTTGTCATGATCCACACAATCGAAAGCCTTTGCGTAGTCAATAAAGCACAAGTAAACATCTTTCTGATATTCTCTGCTTTCAGCCAGGATGGCTTAGTACTGGGCAGTATTTAGTTATGCTTTGTATAAGGTCGCTATTAGTTGCAAGAGACTGGGCAGCACCTAACAACTTCTAGAGCTTCCCTATGAGACTCTTCTGTTCAGTGTGTTTTACTTTATCATTTCTTCAATTTGCTGTATACGCTTTACATTCAGTGCTTTAGAGGCTCTTCTAACATCCATTTTGGTCTTCTCTTTCTTTCTTTTCTTATTAATAACCATTTGATTTCTTCATGTATGATGCTCTTTGTGTCATCCCACCACTATTCTGGTCTTCAGTCTTTAGTATTCATTACATCAATCTATACTTGAAATTGTATGTAAATTCAGTTAGGTTATATACCAAATTGTACCTCAGCTTTCAAGGACTTGTCTTAATTTTTTTCGCTTTCTGCTTGAACTTGCATATGAGCAACTGAAGATGTCTTCCACAGTTGGACCTTGTCCTTTTTTGAGCTTCTTTATCTTCTCATTCCAAATATGTAGTCCATTTGTATTCAATCCATCAAGATCCATTTGTATAGTTGCCGGGGTCTGGCCTCGGCAAGGGGGTGAGGACCCGAAGATGGGGTGTCCGGTGA
>NW_006408569.1:11017497-11021648 GCF_000296735.1 Chrysochloris asiatica | reverse complement strand
GAAACTTAGGGGAATATTGCATTTCTCTGTGGACATCCAGGACTCATGTTTGGAATTAAATAAATATGACTAAACAATTTGATGAAAAACAATCTGCTATTAACTGCCAAGTGGCTTCATTTGTTACACTCGGGCCTATAGGGCCTTGAACCTCTGACCAGTCTTACACGGTCCGCAACATATAGTCACTGTTTATGATATTGAAAAAAAGGTATTCCAAAATTCTACCATTCCAAAATTCTATCATTCAATTATCATGTTTTCCAAAATTCTATCATTCAATATATCACCAAGATTATTTATTCAATTGCTAACCCTCCCTCTTTGTTTGAAACTTTCGCATTCCAATCATCAGTAATTGTCAATGCGTTTTGATTGCATGTTGGGTGAATTTAAGACTACAGAAGTTGATAAAAACCCTCAATTTTCTCATTTTTGTTATTGGTGGCTGTTGGATAAATTTGAATAATAATGGTATTAACTTATCTTCTTTATAGCTGTATAGGTATTCTACAACTGACATCATTGTACTTCAGAAAAGATCTTGAAATATTATTTTTGACAGTGGATGTGATGCCATCCCCTTTCACTTTATCATTTCTAAAATAGTGGATGCTATTTTTCTCCAATACCAGACGGTCAGTTCGAATCTATTTCACCTCACTATTGCTTAGGATATTGATATTTATGAGTGCCACTTCATTCTTGTCAACTTCTAATTTTCCTATATTTATACCATAATAACTCCACATTTCAATTATTAATGGATGTTTGCAGTTGTTTCTTTTCATTTTGAGCCATTCCCCTTCGTCATATAAAGAACCCTACTATAAGGCTACAGCTCTTCTCCAATGGCATTTTGAGTACCTTCTAATCTGAATGGCTAATCTTCTAAAATGATATCAGACAATTCTCTCTTGCTATTCACAAGGTTTTCATTAGCCAAATGATTTTAGAAGTAGGTCACCAGGTCCTTCTTCCTTCTCTGTCTTACTTGGGAGCTCCACTGAAACCTGTTCACCATGGATATTTGAAATACTGTAGGCGTGACTTCCAGCAGCACAGCAACATGCAAAACACTATCATATGACAAATTGACAGATGAGTGATTGTCATTCTGGGTTATGTTCCAATAAAAAGTTATGATCCCAAACACTGACATAAAGTTACTTTGAAGTAGAAGACTATTTTGTTGGAGTTAGTGAGCTATTGGTTCTATAATACTGAATGCTGGTTTGTCACTTCTGGCACAACCAAGTCCAAAATGGTTACAGGATAATGTATTTTAAACCATAAAGTTAATATCGGAAACAAATTAATTTTGCTCTATCATTAATAAGTAAATAATTCTCAATTTCTAATTAGATCCTGATATGTGTAAGTGATTTTTTTCAATTTGTGTATATTGGGTTTTCTTACAGCAGAGCTGATATGAAAGGGCTTTGAAAAGTTTGTGGAAATATTCATTATTTTTTATTCAATTTTTACATGAACCCCCCTCATATTTTTGAAGCCCCCTCATATTTTTACATTACTATTAAAACTGAGTCCTGGTGTGGTGCTGTAGGTTAATTCGCTGGACTGCAAGGTCTATTTGAACCACAGTGTTGTGGATTCAAAGTCACCAACAGCTCCTCAGAAACCCTATACAGGGTCGCTATGAGTTGGAATCGACCTGATAGCACTTAAAAATAGCATTAAAGCTGATATGATATTAACACAAACTAATCCATTCATTCATTCACTAAATAATCATTGAGTATCCAGTATGATTCAGGAACTCTGCTATACATTCAGGTCTCTGCTCACATTAATTAATAGTATAAGTGCAATAGCGTAGTGGTTACGAGTCGTGCTGCGAACCACAAGGTCAGCAGTTTGAAATTACCAGCTGTTCCACAGGAGAAAGAGGAGGCTTTCTGCTTCTTTAAAGATTTACAGCCTCGGAAACCCTGTACAGGGTCGCTATGAGTCGGAACCGACTCCATGGCACACAACAACAATAATAAGTGCAATAAGATAGACATTAATAAAATATTTGCACAAACATAAAATTTCAACTGTTTAAAGTGCTCTGAAAGAAAATTACAGGTGTTATATGAATTTATAGTTGTTGTTGTTGTTATGTGCCATCGAGTCGGTTCCGACCCATAGCGACCCTGTATAGGGTTTCCGAGGGTGTAAATCTTTATGGGAGTAGAAAGCCTCATCTTTCTCCCGCGGAGCAGCTGGTAGTTTCGAACCGCTGACCTTAAGCTTCGCAGCCCGATTCGTAACCACTACGCTACCAGAGCTGTATTTAACATAGTTGTGGAATTCAGGTAAGTGACTATATTGGATTAAGAGTTGAAGAATGAGGAGATAAATAAGAAAGTTTAGGATAGAGCATTCCAGGCTGAAGAAGTAGCATATATGAAGACAATACAAAGGATACTTTTGTAGACTTGATTAATGGCCATTAGCCTGGGTTGATAATGTAATGAAACAGAAATATTCAGCAGGGCAAAATTAGATACTATTTGTGAAAAGATCAGAGGATTTTATGCCGATCTGGTTCCCAAAATACTACCCTTCTGAAGGGCTATGCTTCCAATTACCCATTTTAATCACTAATCTCATTGTCCCAAGAATTTTCTTTGATCTGATAGTGTGAATGGAACAGAAAATATCTTTGCTTGACCTTGGGAGTTGCCCATGCCACCTCTATCTGTTCAGTTGGTGGGAACTGCTTTTGTCTGCTGGCTGGTGAAAGTTGTGGGGTTTTTTTCTCTTTAATCAGGACAGAGTTAAAGATGGAGTCAGATTCTCTTAAATTGGTGAAAAAAAAATCTTACCATATTCAGGAAAACCTGTACAGTTCATTCTAGACAACCACAGCTAGTTTTATCATCAACAAAACTAGACCTACATTAAACACAGTCTTGTAAGTCATCACAGAAATTTAAGAGACCACTTTGATATTTGACATATATCGCTATCTTGTATGATGACATAGAGGTAGCAATTTACTCAGCTTTGAACCTATGCAGCAGTCTCAGAAGATCAGTAAATGTAAGTGAAAAAATAAGAGACTAACAATAAAAGAACACAGCTTTTGGTATGGGATGCACCTCAATGTAAATAAAACAAAAATCCTCACCGCTGGACCAATAAACAACATCAAGATAAATGGAGAAAATTTTGAAGTTATCAAAGACTTAATTTTGCTAGGATAAACCATCAACACTCATGGAAGAAACAGTCAAGATATCAAAAGACATATTGCATTAGGCAAATCTGCTGTACAAGGCTTCTTTAAAGTGTTGAGGCCTAAGGTGCACCCGACCCAAGCCATGGTATTTTCAATAATCTTGTATGCATGTGAAATTTGGACAGTGAAAAAGGAAAACCATAGAAGAATTGATGCACTTGAGCTATGGTGTTTGATGGGAATATTAAAAGTGCCATGGATTGCCAAAAGTGCAAATAAATCTGTGTTGGAATAAAACAGCCAGAATGCTCCCTGGAACCCAGGATGGTGAGACTTCATCTCGAATACTTCAGACATATTGTTAGAAGGAACCAGTCTCTGGCAAAGGATATAATATTTGGTAAAGTGGAGTGTCAGAGAAAAAGAGGAAGCGCCCCATACAGATAGATTAAAACAGTGGCAGCAGCAATGGGCTCAGGTGTAGCAATGATTGTGAGGTTGGCCAAGAATGGGTAGTGTTTTGTTCTGTTGTGTATAGGTCACTATGAGTCAGTAATGACTCTATGGCATCTAAAAACAAAAACAGCAATAAAACTCACACTATAAATCTAAAAATAAGTGAATAACAGCTACTACTGAATGCATAGAGATATAGGCAAAAACCATATGAGAAAGCCTTTCTAGATAGTCAAGCTGGTTTTCTTTTATTCTCTTGTTAAAGCCTTCACAGGTTTTTACACTTCACACATTTGTTTTTGGTGTTGTTGAAGAGCAAAGATGCTGTTCCACACTTTAAAAAGGTCTTGTGCAACAGATTTGACTAATGCTATACATCATTATAAATGTATATAAATATATAATGTGAAACAGACCATCAATTACTCACATGCAAATTCAAACTGAAGCTGAAGAAAATGAAAACAAGTCCACGAGCGCCAAAATATGACCTTGAATTTATCCC
>NW_006408569.1:11013641-11014234 GCF_000296735.1 Chrysochloris asiatica | reverse complement strand
CATTGCAATGTATGAGTATTCCAGAACACTGAATTGTGCTCATGAGGAACCTGTACATGGACCAAGGGGAAGAACAGAACATGGGAAAACTGAATGATTTAAGATTAGGAAAGGTGTGAGACAGGGTTGTATTCTTTCACCATACTTATTCAACCTGTATGCTGAACAAATAATCCAAGAAACTGGGTTATATGAAGAAAAACTTCATGCATTAAGTCTTATTTATTTTTTATTACTCAAGTATTTTCTTTCCCAAGGAGATTGCAGTGTCCTTCCTTGAGGTTAGAAATTGTGCTTTTTTTTTTTTGCTACAATTTTGGTTGTCTCATGTACTTTCTCCAAGTTTACCTATACAAAACAAAGTAGTAAATATCACATGTGCTTGTTCAGTGAAGGAGTACTGAATTGAAGACTAGATCAAAAGACTAACAAATGACAAATCTTTATACTCTAATCTTCCTGACTCCAGTAAATTCTAGAGTCTGACAAATCCAGAGTCAAATCCTGACTCAACTATGTATTTAGTTGTATAAAGTTTGGAAATATAAATGCATTTATTAAATGTACATTATGAACAAAGTTACTTGCTGAAA
>NW_006408569.1:11006714-11012981 GCF_000296735.1 Chrysochloris asiatica | reverse complement strand
CCTGACAACAACAACAACAACATGAACAAAGCAGAGTCTCTGAATTATGAACACACTTTGTTGCGAGCTGAATTACTGAAAATTTGAGTCTGCCCAGACAAGCCACGAAGAAAAGTCTGGCAATCTACTTCTAATCTACTTCTGACAAACCAGTGAAGTCTATTCTTGGCAACAAGAACTAGTCATCATATAACAAAAGTAGACCTACACTAAACAGGACCTATAAATCATCAAAAACCCTATGGAGCACAGTTCTTTTCTGACACACATGTGGCTACTATAAGTCAGAATCAACTTTTGGTAGCAATGCTAAGAAGAAAAGAAGAAAGTGCTATTATTGTTTCCATTTTACAGAAGATAAAACCAAGACACAGAAAGGTTAAATAATCTGCTCAAGCTGAAATAAATCCAAGGAGTTTAGTGACAAAGCTCATCAGTGTAGCTAAGGTTGCCTCCCTAATTCCAATCAACATTAATTAAATACATGGACTCCTGGATTTGCACAGCAAATTTTACTCTATGCATATGCACATATTTCTCTAGAATTGACTTTCATGGGATTCTCATATGTTCCCGTGACTCAGAGAACAGTTAGTCAAAAGGAATGGATAGGAAGATGTGATACAAAGCAATGCAATACATGTTTTCTGCACTATAAGCACTCAGGATTCATATGAAGAAGCAAGATGATCGAGGAGATAAGCATAATATATGATATAAGACAATATGTGGTCTCTTCTAAACAAACGGTTTAGAAGAGGAAGACATAATTCTGATTGTGGCAAGAAGGAAAGGCTTCACAAAAAAAGTGTGTTTGAGTTGTGCCTTATAGAATGAGCAGGATTTTCAGAGGTAGAAAGGATAAGGCAAGCCTTTATAGGCAGTAGGAGTGGGAATGTGGTATGAGCAAAGACAATGTCACTCTCTAATATTGGAACAATATATACAACATCTATAATTTCTCCTTTGTAGCACAGGATAACGCTGAACTCTTTTACTCATACTGTTTTGAGTAGATGTCCTGATGACTTAGGAAGGCTTGGCAGAAAGTTTTCCTAGCACCTGTTTTAAGCTAGTGATTTTCACAACCTTGCACTCAAGCATCCCAAAGCCAAAGTGAAATTAAATTAATTTGACCCTTAAAAATTACATTTGTAATAAGGAGAGCTAAAGACCATAAAATGCAGATAGCACAACAAAACAGAAATCAAATTAAGACACTGTCCTGGAGACCTTTAAGGTGAAGAGGACCTTTTATGAATTGGGTGTTGTTAAATCATTCAGTTCATTTCACAGTGACTTGTTTTGGACGCAGTCTAGGATGAAATGTACTTCATTGTTCCCAGGTATAATTAATATAATTCTGTAGTCTTCATCAGATAGGTCACCTCTCAATGCAAAGTAATTGAGATTTTCCTGAGTTCCTTGTCATAACGGACCCTCAAAATAAAACGAAGGGGCCAGAGAGGAGTGTCTGAAGAGCTACTGTAAGTGCTATCCCTTTAACAAACTTCACTTTATTATCCACCATTTAGTCAGGTTTGAATCTACCAGTACTCCATAGGAGGAAGATGAGTCTCTCTACTACTGTAAAGATTTACAGCCCAGGAAACCCTATACAGTGTTGTTATCAGTAGGAACCGATTCAGTCGCACACCACCACCACCACCACTGTGCCTGGCATTGGGAATATGAATAGCAGTAAGGCAAGTTCTAGTCTCAAGTTGCTCATATTCAAGTGAGAAAAAATGGCATGTAAGCTAATAAAATACAATGTAATAGAAAGGCTACACAAAGCAGTCTTTTATTTATAAAGGGTATACAGTTTCCCATTTAGAAAAGCTTTTAATGAAAAAAGAAAATGCTTCATGCCATAAAATAAATTTAGATGGTACAAAAGGCATTACAATAAAAAGTGATACTCAACCCCTTAACTCAAAGGCAAACCAGTCATTCTATGCAAAGACAATCACTTTCATTGTTTCTTTTATTTCTTCTCAGAAATTGTCTTTACACACACACGTACACACATTACATTATAACCATTCATCTATAACTCTTTTTTTTCCACTTAGAATAATTTGAGAAATTTTCCATACCAGTACTTATTTCTCACTCTCTTTTATAGTTAAGTGGCACTTCATTGAATGGTTGAAGCTACCTTTTGCTTTACCAGCATCCTTCTGATGTAAATTTTGGTACATTTCCAGGTGATTGCTACTGCAAAACAAAGAATATCCCTGTAAAAAGCTTTGTACTTCTCATTGTACACATACATTCCTTGTGGTGGTAATTTGGCATCAATGATTATGCAAATTTGCCATTTTGAAAAATATTTCCCAATGACTTTTTAAAAATAAGTTTTGTTTCAATTTGACTGAGTACTGTGAGAGCCTAGAAGTGGGAACAACTAATTCCACCTGGGAGATTAGGGCAGATTTTTTAAAAGAGGCAATGTTGAGTAGGGAATTAAGGAATGAGATCACCAGGTGAAGGGAGAATATACACATAGACTTTCTAGGTAGAGGGAAGCAAGTTATATTACTTGACAGAGCACAATATGTTCACAGAAGGGTGTCAGCCTTCCCATAGCTGAAAATGTTGATGTTGGAAAGTAGAGACAAGATAAGAGATTGGAAAAGCATCACATGGAGTCTGTCTTCCTCCTGTGTATCTATCTCTGTATCTGTATGCAATTTAAAGATACCACGCAGAAGGGATTAGTTTTAGGGCCCAATCTACTCTGGCATGACCTCATTACCATAACTAAAGAAAGCCCCTATTTTCAAATAGGGTCACATTCATAGTGGCAGGAAACACAATTAAATCTATAAGAGATGTTCTTTTTACTTTTTAAGTGAGCTTCAATAATTTTTGTTCTTCCATTTCACCTAGATTTGAAAAAAAAAATCAGGATAATGTCATTCATGATATCCTTCATTTATCTTTTAATATCTTCTGTATTTATATTTATTATTAAAATCTCTTTTATTTTCTAATGCTATATACCTGATCTAGGAATAGAGGTTTCTACCATATATCTAGACAATTGGTGTCTTGGACTACAGATAAATGGTGTCCTGGACTACAAAGATATTTGAAATAAAAAGTGAATTCCTAGAAAATCTGATATGACATCACATCTTCTAATTCCAGAAGCAAATCCTTGGAATCAATGATTTGGTAAAAATAAATAAATTGTATGGCAAAGTACAGTTTAAAAAAAGTAATGGTATCATATTACTTTTTGTCCCAAACATAATCACTGTTGACAGTTTAGAATACGTTTAATTCCAGATATTAATTTGTTGCTGCTGTTGTTAAGTGCCATCAAGTCAGTTCCAACTCATAACTACTCTGTATCGGGTTTCTGAGGAGTGGTGGTTTGAACCTTGAACCTTGTGTTTAGCAGTCCAGTGCTTATCCTATAGCACCACATGAGGATTCCAAGATATTATGAGTTGGTTATTTTATACAAATCAAGTGAACTAAATATACGGTTTTAAAACATGTTTTTTAAAATCTTAATATATACTGGATATTTTTTCTCGTTCAAAATTTTTGTCTTTAAGGTAATTATGATGATATTGTGACTCATAGCAACACTGTATACAATAGAAGGAAATACTGTCTGTTCCTGTACCATTCTCACAATCTTTGCTAAGTTTGAGCCCAATGATGCAGCTATGGTTTCAAGCCATCCTGTTGGGGGTCTTCCTCTTTTTTGCCAAGCTTTACCAAGTATGTTGTACTCCAGAGATTGGTCCCTTCTGATAACATGACCAAAGTACCTGAGCCAAAGTCTAGATATCCTCCTTTCTAAAGAACATTCTGAGATTTTTTTGTTCTTCTGCCAGTCCATGGAATATTCAATATTCTTTACCAACTCCATAATTCAAATGCACCACTTTTTCTTCAGTGTCCCTTATTCATTGTGCAGCTTTCACATATGAGGCAGTTGAAAACACCATGGCTTGGTCAGGGGCACCTTAATCCTCAAGGTGACATCTTTGCATTTCAATACTTTAAGGAGGTGTTTTGTAGCAGATTTAGTCAATGCAAAATTTCCTTTGATTTCTTGACTGCTACTTCCATAGGCATTGATTGTGGATAATATAAAATGAAATCCTTGACAACTTCAATATTTTAACCATTTATCATGTTGCTGATTATTGATCCAGTTCTGAGGACTTTTGTCTTAAACTGAAGTATCCTCCATACTGAAGGCTGTGTAATCTTTGATCTTCAAGTTCTCAATTTCTCTTCATTTTCAGCAAGCAAAGTTGGGTCGTCTGTATATCATAGGATGTTAATGAGTCTTCCTCCAATCCTAATACCACCTTCTTCTTCATATAATCCAGCTTCTTGGATAATTTGATCAGCATACAGATTGAATAAGTATGGTGAAAGGACACAGCCCTACATCCGTCCTTATATTAAACCATACCCTTGTTCTGTTCAAACAACCACTTCATTTTCTATGTGTAGGTTCCACATGGACACAATTATGTGTTCTGTAATTTCCATTCTGAGCAACGTTATCCATAATTTTCTAAGATCCACATAGTCAAATGCCTTTTCACTGTCAAAAAAACACAGGTAAACATATTTCTGGTCTTCTCTGCTTTCAGCCAATTATAGCTAACACCAGCAATTACATCCATCGTTCTATCTCCTCTTTGGAATTCTAGAGGGGCACTATAAGATAAGCACTTCTAACTGGAAGATCAGTAGTTCAAATCTAGTAACTGCTCCTTGGAAACCCTGTACAAGGTTTCTATGAGTCAGAACCAACTAGACAACACTTAACAACAACAACTTCCTCTTAGGACTCCGGCTTGAGCTTCTGGTAGTTCTCAGTTGATGTAGTGCTGTAATCATTTTGTAATTATCTTCAATAGAGTTTTGCTTGTGTGTGATGTTAATGGTAGTATTTAATAATCTCTGCATTTTGCTGAATCACATTTATTTGGAATGCAAACAAAGGAATCACTTTCAATAAGTTGACAGGTAGCTGATTTCCAAATTTCCTGGCATTGACAAGTGGATGCATCTACAGTTGAATCTACTTAAAAAAAAAAAAAAAAAAAAAAAAAACTCAATTGGTATTCTTACATCAATTCCTGGAACTTTGGATTTTACCAATGCCTTCAGTGCAGCTTGCTCATCTTCCCTAAATAAGACCAGTTCTTGGTCATACACTACCTCCTGAAATGGTCAAATGTCAACCAATTATTTTTGGTACAAAGTTTCTGTGTATCCTTTCCATCATCTTTTGATGTTTTTTGTGTTGTTCAATATTTTCCCCATAACGTCTTCTACATTCAACTTGAGGTTAGAATTTGTGTGTGTGTGTGTGTGTGTGTGTGTGATATATATACAGGTTTTAAAAAAATGTTTTATTGTGAATTATGTGATAGTTTACATGTGAGAACATTAGTTTTACATTCGTCCTATCGTATATCGTTTCATTGCCATGGTTACATGCATCCTCAACCAACCAAAGGGTATATCCTACAAGCATCCCTGGTCATCAGCATACAGCCCCTCTCCCTCTCTGTGTCTAAAGTCTCCAGCCGCTACATCTCTCCACGTCATCCTCTCTGCCTCCATCTCAGGCAACACAGTTTCTCTGGGTAGGGTCCCGCTCTCTGCTCTTCTTCCTTAATGGTCCCAGGGACCTCCACTCCTAGACTGCAAAGTTAATCACTCCCCTCCTTGCTACAAAACGTCTACCTTTACATTTCAAACCCTCACAAGCATTCCTGATAACAATTATTAACTATTGTATCACAAGAGACCTATCCACATTTCCTTTCATCAGCTCCGCCTAGACAAATTGGATACTACTCAGTGGAGATACTACATTCCTCCACTCCGTCTGGATCTAGGTTCCCTCTTGAAAGTTTGTAAGCCAGTCACTTCTTGCCTTTGTAGCCCCCCATTTTGGGCACCCAATGTCCAAATTGCCCATCCATGTCTACTCTATATATGGAGGGGAGTGGAAATGATCCTCATTGCAAAGATTTGTTTCCTCTTTTGAGCTACAGCATCCATAGATGTAGGTCAAGTTCATAAATTTGTATCAGATTACTCTTCTTTTTCCTCTTCTTTCTTCTTCTAGTTGAGCTCTGATCATCCAGTCATTGAAGCCAGGTCAAGTGGGTAGTATCTGCAAGTGTGGGTGTTCTTGTGCATATTCATTCTCTTATCAGTTGGATGCTTCACTCTCCACTCTAGTCCTCTGTGGCTATGTCACTGACTCTG
>NW_006408569.1:10993305-10994569 GCF_000296735.1 Chrysochloris asiatica | reverse complement strand
TGCCACCTCACTTTCTTGAAAGATTTCAATTTTTATTCCATCAATTCCTGGTGCCTTGTTCTTTGCCAATTCCTTCAATGCACCTTGGACTTCATTAGCCATTAGAGAGATGAAAATCCAAGCAACAATGAGATATCATCTCACACCAGTAATAACAGTGAAGTTCAAAAATGCAGAGGATATTAAATGCGGACAAGGATGTGGAGAGACTAGGACCCTTCTACATTGCTGTGGGAATGCAAAATAGTCCAACCCCTCTGGAAAATAGTATGGTGTTTCCTCAAACAGTTGTAAATAGAAATACCATATGACCCAGCAATTCCTCTACTTGATATGTATCCACAAGAAATGTGAGCCAAAACATGAGTAGATAAATGCACACCAATGTTCATAGTAGCACTGTTTACAATATAAAAAAGTTGGAGACAGTCTGTGTCCATCAATGGAAGAATGGACAAACAAACTATGGTACATACACACAATGGAGTATTGTGCTACCTTGAAGAATAACAAGGAATCAGTAAGCCACCGCATAACATGGATGAACCTTGAGGACAATATGCTGAGTGAATTTAGTCAGTACAAAGAGACAAATATTGCATAAGATCGTTATTGTAAAAGCCTAAAAAAAGACACCCATAGTAATAGGGAAAAAATTTTTTTGTTGGTTACCTGTGGGGGTGTGTTGGGAGGTTTTAGGGACATGGAGGGGGGCAAAGGTAAATCACAGGGTATGAGGTAGACACATCATAGTTCAGGTGTTGGTAGGGGCAATATGCAAGAATGGGAAAGGGGTGGAAGAACAAAGTTGATAGGGGAACTCTGAGACAGGTTTGCATGAGCTAAATGGGACAGAGGTAAATAGTGATACATGCTCAACCTTGGAACTACAGGGATCTGTGATACAGAGGCACAGGCTGAAGATGGGGAAAAATACTAAGATGCTTGACTGGCTTATGAAAATTTTTTCCCTTGCCTACTGTTGACTGGTGTGGTGCTGTGGGCTAATGCGTCAGACTGTGAAGTTGTTTGAACTATAAGGTCGGTGGTTGAAGCTCACCAGCTGCTCCTTGGAAACCCTATACAGGGTCATTATGGGTCGGAATCGACTCGACGGCACTTAACAACAACAACTTGTAAAATAGACACTTGAGTGGGATAAAAAGGATTGTTGGCAAACATGATTACACAAAGCTTGTAAGCCCGTCTTCAGCGTATAACTGACTGGAATATCTAAAAGGAGTTCTAGAACTTGCCCAGTGAA